>NW_022060606.1:0-600000 GCF_003285725.1 Scaptodrosophila lebanonensis | reverse complement strand
TTTATCGATGACCTCCAGTATGTAGTTTGTGTCCCTTATAGCGGTAAACACTGTTTTGCGCTTCTCCGAGTTAACAATATTTATGTCGACATCAAATGATTTCCTTTTGGTTGGCCATTGTGACGGATGGTCGCGTAAGAATGCGGGACCAGTGAACCATATTGAGGCTCTCAATTCTTCAACGCGGCAGCCTCGAGATATAAGATCAGCTGGATTGTGATGAGTCGAAACGTAGCGCCAAATACCATCCGAAGTCAATTCCTGAATGTCAGATACTCTGTTTCCCACAAACGTGGACAAAGTAGTTGAGTGTTGTTGCAGCCAATACAAAACGAGTTGGGAGTCACACCAAAAGTATGATGTAATGGTTCGATGTTTAAATATGCTATTTGTCTTGCTGTACAATTCAGCTAACAAGTGAGCACCACATAGTTCCAGTTTTGGAAGCGACTGCTTTTTCACTGGTGCTACTCTTGATTTTGAAGTCATCAAGTGCACGTTAATGTGTCCATTTGCATCTTCTGTGCGCATGTACAAGCAGCAACCATATGCTCTGATTGATGCATCACAAAAGCCATGTAACTGAATGCTGCAAGGGCTTGGTTGCAGACAATATCGAGGAACAGTTAGCGACGAGACAGAGTTCAGGGACTGTAAGCATTTAATCCAAGAATTAAGTAAGGGTTGTGGGACTGACTCATCCCAGTCGAGTTTCAGAAGCCATAGTTCCTGAAGGATAATTTTAGATATTACGACGAGTGGGGACAATAGGCCGATCGGGTCAAAAAGCGATGATGCGGTAGCTAAAATTGTCCGTTTTGTAGCAGTGGTATACACTTCCTTGGGCCGAAAGGTAAAACTGAACGCATCATCTTGCTGATGCCAAGTTACACCAAGTGTACTACTTACGAAGTTTTCGGAGATGGTTATCTCTTTAGTAGTTTGGTCTTCCATAAGTTCTTGAAGATTTGAGTGCCATTTGCATAGGGGAAAATGTCCACGACTGAGTATTTCAGTAATCTCCCGTTTCAGTGTTTGCACGGCATCGATGTCGTCTGCTCCACATAGCAGATCATCCACGTAAAATGACGACTTGACAGCAGCAGCTCCAACAGGCAACTCGTTTTCACATTCATCCGCTAGATACTGTAAACTACGAGTTGCGAGATATGGCGCTGACGCCGTCCCATACGTAACTGTGTTGAGCTGGAAAGTTTGTAACTCCTCATCTGGACAGGCTCGCCAAAAGATATACTGAAACCTTCTATCATTTTTGGTAACGAGTACTTGCCTGTACATTTTTGTAACATCAGCTGTGATGGCGAACCGATGCATCCGAAACCGTAGCAGCTGCATGTAGAGCTCATCTTGAATGGTAGGGCCGATCAAAAGCAAGTCATTAAGCGATTTTTGAGAGGTCGTACGACATGATGCATCGAAGACGACTCTGAGCTTCGTTGATGAGCTGCTCGGTTTGAGTACAAAATGATGTGGATTGTAATAGTGCGGTTCCTTTAGATTTGGGTTCTGTACGCGCGACATATGACCAAGATCTTCATATTCTTGCATGAAGGATATGTACTGTGAGCGGATATCGGGTAGACGCGACAGGCGTCTTTCAATGGCGAAAAATCTATTTCGAGCTGTTTCGAAAGAGCTTCCAAGGCAATTTGGATTCTCCTTAAAGGGCAGGCTGACGACAACGCGCCCAATAGCATCCTTATGTGTGGTGGCTACAAAATGGTCTTCGCAGCGACGATGAATTGGGTGAAGCTCCTTAATCGGGCGTTCGATAGACTCAATTTTCCATAAGTGTTGCAAGTGTTTATCTATCGAGTCCTCAACTGTGGCCAAGCACAATGGTGGTCGTTGGCTACGTTGATGCTGATATTTGCCGGAGATGACCCAACCAAACAGAGTCTTCTGCAGAGTGGGTAAATTTGGTCCGATACGAATTTGACCAATAGCAAGCGCTTCAAAGAATGCTTCAGTTCCCAACAGCAAGTCGATACGTCGAGACTTAAAGAAAGTATCGTCTGCCAACGGTGCATTAGCAGGCAAATTCCAACTTGAGATGTCGATCTCGGCGTCAGGCTGGTACGCAATGTGCGACGTAATTCCGAACTGCAGCGTCAACTGATAATTCGATGTTCGTGATTTGATTGATGTTGTTGTACGAGCCTTGAGATTAGTTAGGGAGTCACCGATACTACGGATCCCGATGTGATGCCTTTCTCGATGCAAGCGAAGTTTTTGGGCGAAGTGTTCAGTTATGAAGTTAACCTGAGAACATGAATCTAGCAGCGCTCTCCCAAGCTTGTATTCACCTGATGAATCCTTGACCAAAACCATAGCAGTTGCCAAGAGAATCTGATCACCAGGAGAAATTTCCATGTGAGAATGTGAGGCAGCTTGAGCCTGGTGAAACGCGTCGTTTGGTGCAGCTGATGCTTGCGTGAACGATGTTTGCGAGAGTTGCGATGGTTGTCCATGATGTAGCGATGAATGGTGCCCTCTATTACAAGTGCGGCAACGATAAGTCGATGGACATTGTGCCATTTTATGTCCACTTCCGAGGCAGTTGATGCAAAGTCCAAGTCTTTTGACCTTGTCGAAACGTTGGTTGCTATTCATGGCCTTGAACTGGGCACAGTTGTTAATTTTGTGAGCAGGGCTAGAACAGAGTATACAAGATGCATTAGTTATAGCAAAGGTTGAGCTATTAACACGAGTTGTGGATTTGTTATTGTCAAACTTGCGATGAAGAGAGGTTCCTGATGACTGTAGAAACTGACAATGGCGTTCTAAAAGCTGTGTGCACGTAGACCAGCAGGGCAGTGTCTTGTAGTCCAGCGATTCATTCCATTTGCTTCGAGTTTGCTGATCACATTTGTCAATGACAATATATATGAGCATGGCTTGGACAATATTAGCTGAATTGCCAATGGACTCCAACGAACTAAATATTGCGGATGCCTTATCCACTAGGCTACGAAGCTGTTGACTGTTTGCCTTTTCAACTGGCTGTATCGCAAACAATGCGGCAATACTTTCTAAAAATATGAGAGTGGGATTGTCAAACTGTTATTTAAGCCTTCCTAGGGCTTTAGGATAATTTGCACTCGTAACTTGAAATGCCTTTATTGTTTCTAATGCCGGCCCCTTTAGACAGGACAGCAAGTAATTGAACTTTTCTATATTTGATAGCCCAGACTCACGTGCAATTATTTGTTCAAACGAATTGATGAAATTGCTGTAATTGGCGTAATTTCCATCGAATGTCGGTAGCGACAGCCTTGGCAGCGACGACGACTTTATGGTAGCTACCGGCGGTTCTGAATCCGAGGGCAGCACAGTGGTATTTAATTCTCCTCCAAGCTGCTCCTTAATGCACAGCTTGATCTCCACGTATGTGTCTTCCATATCTGCGCGACCATTATCGGTAGGGTCCAAGTTTTCAATATCAGTTTGCACAGTTAAAGCCATTTTAAAATATGACTCTAATATACCCAAGCGACATTGCAATTCATCATTGGACAGCTTAGGTTTACACTCATCTTTTATTTCAACCAAAGACCTTATGCGAGATATATTACGTTTAATATTACCTCTCTTGGCCTTAAGTTCTTCAATCGACATATTGCTGTACAAATTAAATTGAACAAACGCGAATTAAATAATTGTTAATGCAGCAGCCAAAGACACCAACGCAGCTGATAGTGACGAATTAATTGTGCGACGAAGTGAAGATTTTTACAGCGATTATTCGGTTGCCGACGAATAAACGATGTAAATTCCAATAAATGATGCGTCTGCTGTCAAACAAAGGCAGCAGCAAAGCGAACGAGAGCGAAGTAGTTTCCTACTTCCAACAACGATAAGTGATGCAGCGACCAAATACGGTCCAAGTGACGATGAGCGAAGGCAGAAGCAAGGCGGACAAGAATGAAGTAACGGCGCACTTCCAACAGCGAGCAATGTTGTCTTCGAGAAATAATGTGTATGCTTTGGATGAAAGCAGTAGCGAGGCGAATTACGGCGAAGTCGTGCCGTACTTCCAACAAATCGAAGTACAGTCGGCAAGACCGATCCAAAAGATGGCGAGCGAAGTCCACAGCAAGGCGAATAGGAACGAAATAGCGGTGTACTTCCAACAACGATAAGTGATGTATGTATATGCCGGCAATTAGTTGTGTGCGTGTGTACAGCAACTGCAGCGAGATCGAAGCGACAAAAAATGCGAGAAACGCGTCAAGTCAATGCGAAGCTGAAGGCCACAAAGTATTTATATGTAAACTACAAAATTTAAATTTCCCCGCAGCAAAACTCACACACGAGCCCCACGTTGGGCGCCAAAATGTTGTGTCAAGGAGCGTTTTCCTTGCCAACATGAAACTTCAGGTCTGGGCGGTGTGTGAATTAATTTGAACATAGATAACAATGCAATTGACACATAACCAAACGACCCGTACGCGATAGACAGTGGTTCTTCTTCAAGAGTTGATTACAAACTGTTTATTGGTATTTTCGTACTGATGCTTTAGAGTTCAACTTACAGTGTGGTGAATTTAAGTGTAAGAATGTAGGACGTACAAATAATAAAGAGGGAAGTGATATTTGCAGTTGCGAGGGTTAATTGACTGATTGAGACATGAAAATATTTCCAATAGATATTGACAATTATGCTAGTATAATAGGGTTTAGTAATTATAAGGTTATTTAACTGCGAGTGTGGCTAGTTTGACCCAACACATTCTTTCAGACAATATATTTCATTTGATTTATATTTACTTTTACCTTTAATTTTTGCTTCTTCTAAGCTTCTATAGATGAAAACGAGTTCGACAATGATTATCATTATGATGTTAAACTATCGGGCAGCTCGCTAATAGAGTGTGATCAAGGGTCGTACAATGAAATTGAAGGTAAATTTATATTTTGCAAACAACAAAAAAATAGAAGAGATAGTGCTATTCTGATATCAACACCAATAAAAGTTGATAACGATATTCTAAGACCATTTGAAATTGCACATAAGGTGGTTCTTAATTAAGAAGAAATAAAAATTGCAGAAGGGACTATAACGCAAAGCAAAGAAGTTCATCAACCAAAAGGTATTGAAATGAAAAGTGACAACATTACACCCGATTATATCAATCGTAAGTCAAATATTTGTTAACAAGAATAATAATTCAACTCTACATTTCTACATATATTTATAAAAAAATTTACTGATAAAATAACGACTCTAGCAGATTCCGAAGAAATAAGAAGGAATACGATAGACAACAAAATCGACTTACGGAAAAGAGATACCCAACTGGGAAATGATATCAGAAAAGTTAGTTATGAAAAGAAAAAAATTTATGCTGCGACGGCATATCGTCTCATAGATGTCAAGTTTGATTGTATTTCAGCCACTGAAGGCGAGCCGCCATTAAAAATGCAACATTAGAACATAACTTTATTCTATTTCTGGGGCCCAAACATTTAATTTTGAAGCGACTCGGGTCGGCGAGTGTAGTCGGGCCAGAGCTATGTTACAAGTGGCGCCCGAGTAGGGACCCCAAAACAAAGTGAGGTTAAGTCGAACCGCGATGGTGTGCAATGGCGGCGACCGCGGGCGAACTTCTGAGCGTGGAGGTGAAACAGTGGGGAATCCATTTTGATGGGAGAGGGGACCTAGATCGCCTTTGGGAGCTGGAAGAGATTGCAGCTTTGATGCGTGATTTGCGTAGTGTACTTGTAGATATGCACAATGAACAATCAGTAAGGAGACGCTGACGATGGTGACGTTGGGAAACAGTCGCATCGCAGTGCCACTGCTGACGCTGCCTGGCTGCGAGGACGAGCTCACGGTGGGGCTGGACTACATCAGCCAGGATACTTGCAAAATTATTTTATGATTAAAATTTATGTAATATTAAATTGACAAATTAAAAAAAATTAAATTAATTGATCATTGAATGATTTTTTTTCGATGTAAAAAATTAATAACTGGGTATTTTCTTTCGGCAAATAATGCACCGGCAACAAAGTCTAACTTAAAGCACTTATTGTGCAGCTCTTAGTAATCATAGCACAATGCGCAATGTTGTTTTAAAGCTACAGAATTTGTCTTTCAAACAAATCTTATTTTACTAATCCGTTCAGGAGATATGATTTTTTGACCAGCCTAGACCGGGCCTATGGGCACAGCTACCCCCTCGCAAATGCGTCCACGCAAACGGTGGGCACGACAACAGAAGCACCCACCACAGTTCCGACGCTGGTCCCTGCTACGACATCTACGGCAGTAGTACTAGCACCGCCATGGCACCTGCTAGCGGTGGCACCCGCAACGGTGGCGTCCGCGGGTAAACGTCTGCGCGCAGAGGTGAGACAGTGGGGAATCCATTTTGATGGGTGTGGGGACCCTTGGTAGTTCCATCGGAATCTGGAAGAGATGGCAGGGATGAGTGAGGAGCCATTGGACTCGCACGGTTGGAGTTCCGTGAGGGTTTCCTCAAGGTGTTCGAGTGGCGCGCGAGCTGTTGTAGAGGGAGTTCGAATGGCAACGGCGATCGGTCGGTACGGGCGAACAATTGCTGCCACCGCAGAGCGGGAAACGCCAGCTGGACTCGCCACCTACACCCGATGAGGCACACTCACCATCGGCGGCCAGAAGCTACGAGATGCGCGTGAGCGACGACAGCGGAGAAGACGTCAGAGGCGAAGGGCACAATGTGCAGCGATGCAGGCGGTGATTAACCACGAGGTTGACGAGTTGCTGCCGAAGGGCTGCATTGAGAGGTCCGATAGCGCGTACAGCGCACCCATAGTGCTGGAACGCAAGAAGACTGGGGCGTCGCGGATATCCGTCGACTACCGCCAGTTGAATGAGCGCTTGAAGCCAGACGCATATCCCATTCCGAGAATCCAGCATATTCTCGAGCAGCTACGACAGGAAAAGTACATCAGCAACATCGACTTTCGAAAAGGATATTGGCAGATTCCCATGGAGTAGGCCAGTCGCAAGTATACAAGTATTCACGGTGCCGCACGGGGCATTTTCCAATGGCGAGTAATGTCATTTGGCTTGCCCTCGGCCCCAGCCATCATCCAGCGGGCATTACATAGCGTCATCGGCCCAGATATGGCACCACACGCATTTGCCTATCTAGACAACCTAAGGGAGGTGTTCAAGAGAATAGCGGCAAATCTGTGGATAAATCTATATAAGTGTGAGTTTTTTCGCAGGTTCCATATGCTACATGGGGCATCTGGTGGCAGAAGACGGTATACAGATGGATCCAGAAAAAGTGGCAGCCATACGTGAGTCGAAACCTCCTACGAGCTTAAAGCAGCTGCGGCAGTATAACGGCATGGCCTCATGGTACTGGCGTACAGTGGGGCCTTCTGACTTTTTTCGTTGCAAAAATCATATCTCCTGAACGGATAAAGTCATTTTAGTAAAACAAATATTGTTTGAAAGATAAATTCAGCTGCACAGTATGGGCTAAAATTTTGTTGCCGGTGCATTATTTGCTTAAAGAAATAATGTTAATATTATTAATATTACATAAATGTTAATCATAAAATAATTTTGAAAAAATCCTCGTTTTGCCCGATTCTTGCATACACCTATATTTTTTTAGTTTTTTGTTCCGTGGACTTCCTCTAACATAAATCCAATTATTAGGCACTGATATTTTATGAAAATTTGACCATGAGTGAACATTTTGTAAACCGTGGAAGTAAGCTTCTTTTCACGACACGAGTATTTCTTTAATAATAGGTCTTTAATTTTAATCAACATTGGACTTATATCTGTAATTTGAGATTTATCACTTACAGTAGATTTGAGTAAGTCTTAAGATTTATTTGCGTATTTGAAAAGTATCGACCGAGAATAGCCAACATATAATGGTCGCGGTATTACAATATTCCAAGGTATATCTTTTCAATAGCATTATAATATTTGGCTATTGAATGCTTATAGATATTCTGACCAGAAGATCCATCACAGCCCAATTGCTCCACACAAATTTGGGAAATATAGTATATACTGTTGGAGCATTTTAAGTCTTTCTTTGCGGTCTATATTTCCTTTGTAAATGTTTCTTATGCTGGTCCGCTGACGTTGTGGTGACAGCAAGCAAATTACCCGCTAAGTAATACTCGCACGTTAACATAGTCTGTACAATTTTCCAAGCCATTGTTGCAGTCGCTAAAAAGCTAGCTATTTCGAATATACCATATCTAAATATATACCAACTAAAACCACTTTTGCCTATTCGAATTCACTATTTGTTTATTAATTAATGGATCAAAGAATACGTAATCTAAAATTAATTTTACGCATGATTTTTTTTATACCCGCGGCAGCGCCTTTTTCGCTGATTTGTTTTTCGAAATTGCGGCACTATTTTTGCTCTGGTGCACACCGGCGGATCCGGGCGGATGAAAGTTTTTATGGTTTGGTAAAGGAATATCTCGGGAACATATTTTGAGAATACGGGAAAGGAGATATTTTGATATTTTTTTAATTGTCCACCAAAGTTGAAAAATACCCTAAAAATAGGTAGTTTGGGAAAGAGCTTTCGTCACATAATTTAGCTAATATTATACCTGAAAGATTAAGTATTTGCATAAAATTGAATTAATTGTTGCAAGCTAAAAAAAATTGTCATCTTTAAGTGCATATATCTCCTAAACTATATTTCCAATTTCTTTGAGAGTACGATTTTCTTAATTGCTGGAAAAATTACTATTAGACATGTTTATTTATAATACCCAAAGCGTTTATGCAATTTTTTATTTCCGCAAGCTGTTTCGGACTAAGGCCCACAGTGCGGCGGTTCGTGCCCAACTTTGCGTCAACAGTCGGGTTACTCACCGAACTACTAAATAAGGGCAAGAAATGGTTATGGGATCAGACTCAACTACAGGCGTTCGACAGCTTCCAGCAACAACTGATGGAGGCTCCTATTTTGGCTTGTCCCGACTTCAGCTGCTAGCGAGTACGGGCTGGGCGCAGTGCTGACACAGAACATAGATGGTCAGGAACACGTATGCATCCTATGACAGTCGGAAGCTTCAAAGAATGCTTGGCCATTGTGTGGGACATTCGGAAATTACATTTCCTGGAGGGATACAATTTCACAGACGTGACAGACCACCTGGCACTACGCTGACTGAACTCCATAGAGAACATGGTCACATGGGAGATCGCAAAACATGCATCGCAGACCATTATCACAGGCCAGGATGTCACCAAAAATGTCCACTTTTGCCTATCGCCGGCAAAATGCACTCCCGGCCAGCAGTAGAAGTTCTGGACGTCATATGCGCCGACTTTGTAGGACCATTACAGTGGTCCAGAACGTGCAACGCATATCTGCTGGTGCTCGCGGGTAACTTCAGGAAGTGGACAGAACTGGGACACAGCGGCAGCGGTGAGACTGGAACATATTCTGGCGCAGTTTGGCACGCTGAGGTAGCTCATCACTCAGCTGACAACGCCATACACGCCGCAACTGAGTGCAGTAACAGAACAGTAAATACCATCATCGCGCAGCTAGCTGCCAGAAATTCGGTTGGCCGTTAATACGGCGCAATCTGAAGCCATAGGCTACTCACCAGCGTTCATCTTGTACGGATGGCAGCCAAAACGACCGCGTACGCTGTATGAGAAAGATCCGGATGCGCCAAGCAAGGGCTGGCCAGTGATAACCAAGCGCGCCAATACAGCTTGGCGACCCCGAATTGGCGACGAAGTTCTGGTCAAACAGCACCACCTGTTAAACGTGTCGTGCGTTTACGGCCAATACCAGGAGGCGGGGGCAGAACAGCACATGTGCGATTCCTCAAAACCACGTCTGCCGAGGCACAACAGCATTTCAAGAGCTTCGCCAGAGCGGAGGAGTTCTCTCACCTAAAGCGGACAAACACAAACCAAATTAAAAAATTAATTACAGACTCAAGGCGGGAATAACCACCTACTCACCAGCCAACGCCCGGGTGAAGCAGCAGAAAGTGCGCACGAGTAATTGCGACAAGTTCAACATTATCTTACCAAAGAGAAATTTAGAAGGCGTGAATCGCTTGCCAATCTGTTATCATATCACTCCCCAGTACTTTCCAACCTGTTGCATAAACCACAAATCGAAATGCTTTAACATACCAATTAAGCTTGTCGAACGAGCTAAGAGTAATGTTAAATACAAAAAGTATATTAGTACTTGTCTTTAGCTTAGCCCACACTAATACTAATGCCTTTTTGACGTTGCATTTTACTTTTGATATTCTTCTTACGGCTACAACTCAAAGTAATTGAATACGAAATACGAGTTTTTTTTATTTATTTGATATTAAGGGAATACCCTCAATATTTCTGTCCATATTTCCAATTGTTAATAAGCCAAACTTTTGGAATTTCCCTCTCTCCCCCCTCTCCACCACAAATCGCGATTGCAAATAACCCCAGCTAGTGCTAAAGATTTAACAGGAAGCTATAGCCTTAGATATATTTGCTGCCCAAGCGCTGCCCGCGGCTGTTGTTGATGCTGATGTTGACTGCAAACATGCTCACACAGACACAAATAGACGCGCATGGACATTCATACACTCACATAGACGCAATTGCTTTGTATAAGTGCAATTATACACCCTTTACGTGAGTTAGAATACCGAGAGAGGTAAAATCAATCCAATTTTTATAGCCTGTACCCAAAGGGTGAAAGGCTATACTAGTTTTGTGCACATGTATGTAACACACAGAAGGAGGCGTGGCAGACCCCACAAAGTATATATATTATTGATCAGGATGACAAGACAAGTCGATATAGCCATGTCCGTCTGTCCGTCCGTCCGTCCGTCCGTCTGTCCGCCTGTCTGTATGAGCGCAACGATCTCAGTAAGTACAAGAGCTAGGATAACCAAAATTGGTATCAAGGTTCCTATAAGCCCTAGGCAGGTCAAGTTTATTTTTTTATTCTGATACACCCCCCCACTCCCCCGCAATTCGTGTTTTTGTTTATGAATTCCGTAATTCTTGGAATTTTGAAATCAATGATGATGAAACTTGGCACACGGACACATAAGCACTAACTGGACGTAACTACTGAAACTGATTTCAAAATTCCATGAATTATGGAAGTTATAAAAAAAAACACGAATTGCGGGGGAGTGAGGGGGTGTATCGAAAAAAAAACTTAAACTCAAATGTTCTCGGTCTTAGGAGAATCTGAGATTGGTTGTTCTAGCTCTTGTACTTTCTGAGATCCTTGCGCTCATACAGAAGGACGGACAGACAGACAGGCAGGGCTAGATCGACTCGCCTCTTCATGCTGATCAAGAATATATATACTTTGTGGGGTCTGCCACGCCTCCTTCTGTCTGTTACATTTTCAGCTCCCGCAAACCTAATATACTTGTACAAGTGCTCTTGTACATTTCATGTACAGAGTATAATTAGGAAATGCTCTGAGTGTTTTGCAGAAAGTTTATCTTAAAACGTTGCGTTATGCATACCTGAATGTATTTTGTTGTTTTAAAAAAGCAAGGGATTTTAGTGGAAAACGCATATCTACAAACTAACAATGTTAATGTTAGCCACATTTGCATAAAATAAATTAATATTTTGGGAAAAACTAAAATATATGGTACTTTCTGAAAAATAAAACAGGCAGAAGGAGACGTGGCAGACCCTACAAAGTATATATATTCTTGTTGCAAGTTGTGCTTGTAATAAAATTTGGTGTCCCTAGGTCATATACAGGGGTTCCACAGAAATTTCTTCCGCCCAAGTTTCGCCTCAAAACCAAATCTCGGTGCCACAGAAATCGTTGGGATGCTTAAAATCTTGTTTCCTTTGCTTGGAGTTTTGATTAAAAAGACTAGCAAAGACATTTTTCCAAATAAAAATAATCATTGGAATATAAACCTTATAGTTTATCTGAACAATCTGCATCAAACATTTTTTGCATATCCTATGTAAATATTATTAAATTAGCAAATTACTAAATTTATACTTAAAACACCAGCATTCACATACAGCATACAAAACAACCAAGCAATAGAGATGCCCCCTTGGCTCAAAAAGAAAATTACATTTTTCAAACATCTCATTTTGCTGATGTTGAGTCAAACTAACCACACTCGCAGTTAAAAAATGTTATACTTTCTAAGCCCTCTTATACTAGCTACTAGTGAATATGTATTGGAATTACCCTCGCAGTTGCAAATATCACTTCTCTCTTTGTTATTTTATATTTCTTACATTCTTACATTTGAATTCACCACACTATAATTTAAACTCTAATGCATCAGTACGAAAATACCAATAAACAGTTTGTAATCAACTCTTGAAGAAGAACCACTGTCTACCGCGTACAAGCATTTGCATTCGCACACCGCCCAGACCTGAAGTTTCATGTTGGCAAGGAAAACGCTCCTCGACATACATTGACATTTTGGCTCCCAACGTGGGGCTTGTGTGTGAATTTTACTGTGAAAAAATTGAAATTTTGTAATATACATATATATATTTTTCGTCAGTTCGATCTCGCTGCAGTTGCTGCACACACACACAGATCTAATTGCCACCATATACATACATCAATTATCGTTGTCGGAAGTACTCTTTCTTTACTTCTTTCCTATTCGCCTTACTGTCGACTTCGCCCGCCGCCATTTGGATCGTTTTTGCTGACTGTACTGCGAGTTGTTGGAAGTACGCCACTACTTCGCCTTAATTGGCCTTGCTGCTGCTTTCGTCCGCAGGCATACACATTACTATATTTCTGAAAGACGGCATTGCTCGTTGTTGGAAGTGCACCGTTACTTCATTTTTGTTCACTTCGCTGCTGCCTTTGCTCATCGTCATTTAGACCGTATTTGGTTACTGCATTGCTTGTTGTTGGCAGTACGAAACTACTTCGCTCTCGTTCGCCTTGCTTCTGTCTTCATCTGGAATTTACATCGTTCACATTGTTGTCTCGTAACGAATAATCGCTGTAAAAAACGTCAATTCGTCGCAAATTGAATTCGTCACTATCAGCTGCGTTGGTGTCTTTGGCTGGTGCATTAAAAATAATTTAGTTCGGGTTTTTTTCAATTTACATTGCACAGCAATTTGTCGATTGAAGAACTTAAGGCCAAGGAAAGTAATATTAAACGTAATATATCTCGCATAAGGTCTTCGGTTGAAATACAAGATGAGTCTAAGCTTAAGTTATCCAATGATGAATTTCAATGTTGTTTGGGCATTTTGGAGTCATATTTTAAAATGGCTTTAGCTCTGCAAACTGCTATTGAAAACTTGGACCCTACCGATAATGGTCGCGCAGATATGGAAGAAACATACGTGGAAATTAAGGAACAACTCGGAGGAGAATTAAATACCACTGTAGTGCCTTCGGAATCAAAACCGCCGGCAGCTACCATTAAGTCATCGTCACTGCCAAAGCTATCGCTACCGACATTCTATGGGAATTACGCCAATTACAGCAATTTCATTAATTCGTTTGAACAAATAATTGCACGTGAGTCTGGGCTATCTAATATAGAAAAGTTCATTTACTTGCTGACCTGTCTTAAGGGGTTGGCATTAGAAACAATAAAGGCATTTCAAGTTACGAGTGCAAATTATCGTAAGGTACTAGTAAGGCTTAAGGAACGATTTGATAATACCACTCCGATATTTTTAAAAGGAATTGCCGCATTATTTGCTCTACAGCCAGTTGAAAGGGCAAACAGTCAACAACTTCGTAGCCTAGTGGGTAAGGCATCCGCAATATTTAGTTCGTTGGAGTCCATAGGCAATTCAACTAATATTGTCCATGCCATGCTCATATATATCGTCATTGACAAATGTGATCAGCAAACTCGAAGCAAATTGAATGAATCGCTGGACTACAAGACACTGCCCTGCTGGTCTACATGCACATAGATTTTAGAACGCCATTGTCAGTTTCTACAGTAATCACGAATCTCACTTCATCGCAAGTTTGACAATAACAAATCCACAAGTCGTGTACTAGCTCGTGTAATAGCTGAACATTTGCTATCACTAATGCATCTTGCCCCCTAAATTAATAACTTTGCTCAGTTCAAGGCCATGAATAGCAACCCACGTTTCGACATGGAAATAGCTCCTGGTGATCAGATTCTCTTGTCAACTGCTATAGTGTTGGTCAAAGATTAACCAGGAGAATACAAGGTTGTTAGAGCGCTGCTAGATTCATGTTCTCAGGTTAACTTCATGACACTTCGCCCAAAAATTTCGCTTGCATCGAGAAAGGCACCACATTGGGTCCGTAGTATCGGTGATTCCCTAACTAATCTGAAGCCTCGTATAATAACATCAATAAACTCACGAATATCGAATTATCAGTTGACGCTACAGTTCGGAATTACGTCGCACATTGCGTACCAGCCCGACACCGTTATCGACATCTCAAATTGGAATTTGTCTGCTAGAGCACCGTTGGCAGACGATTCTTTTTTAAGTCCCGACGAATCGGTTGCTGCTGGGAACTGAAGCATTCTTTGAAGCGCTTGCTGTTGGTCAAATTCGTATCGGACCAAACCAACCACTCTGCAGAAAGCACTGTTTGGTTAGGTCATCTCCGGAAAATATCAGCATCACCGTAGCCAGAACCTACCATTATGCTTGGCCACAGTTAAGGGCTCGACTGATAAACACTTGCAACACTTACAGAAAATTGAGTCCATCGAACGCCCGATTAAGAAACTTCACCCAAATCATCGTCGCTGCGAAGATCATATTTTAGCCACCACACATAATGATGCTATCGGCCGCGTAGTCGTCATTTAAGGAGATTCCAAATTGCCTTGAAAGCTCTGTCGAAACAGCTCGGAATAGATTTTTTGCCATTGAAAGACGCCTGTCGCATCTACCCGATATTCGCTCACAGTTCATATCCTTCGTGCAAGAATATGAAGTTCTTGGCCAAATGTCGCGCGTACACACCCCAAATCTAAAGGAACCGCACTATTATTGCGGGGAGTTGGGGGGCGGGGTGTATCAGAATAAAAGAATAAACTTGACCTGCCTAGGGCTCATGGGAACCTGGATACCAAGTTTGGTTATTCTAGCTCTTGTACTTCCTGAGGTCTTTGGGCTCATACAGACAGTCGGACAGACGGACATGGCTATATCGACTCGGCTTGTCATCCTGACCAATAATATATATACTTTGTGTGGTCTGCCACGCCTCCTTCTGTGTGTTACATACATTCGCACAAAACTATTATAGCCTTTGGGTACAGGCTACATATAATTATAAAAAGCATCTTATAAGCTAGAAAAGCCTAAGAAGTATAAATCTAATCAAATTACAATAATATCTGGTGGGGGAATATTATTTGCCCTTCGGCTAGCTGTGCCCCGTCTCACAGCCAAATGTGGTCAGAAGCGTCAATAGATCTACCGGTATAAAAAGAACAAGAAAAGAATGCTAAAGTCGAGCAAGCTCAACTCTTAAATACCCTGTACCTTAATACATGTTCATGTACAGTTTCAACAGCATACATTTACATCAGAATCATGTATCGGCGTGCTTATATGCGTGTATGTATGCAGCACAATGTTGAACCCAAGCAGCAATAACTACAACAGTTGCGGGCTGCGCTACAAGCAGAGCATGGGCAGCGATTTTATTTATAGCTACAACTATAACTTTCTTCAGAATTGACCTATCATGATATAACTTAACTTACGGACACATAATCACTAACGGGATGTAGTTACCAAATTTAGTTCAAAATTCCAAGAACTACGAGAGTTATGGAAAAAAAACATGAATTGCGGGGGAGTGGAAGGGGTGTATCAGAATAAAAAAATAAACTTGACCTGTCTAGGGCTTATGGGAATCTGGATACCACCCTGGATTGTCACCCTGATCAAGAATATATATACTTTGTGGGGTCTGCCACGCCTCCTTCTGTGTGTTACATACATGCGCACAAAACTAGTATAGCCTTTTACGCTTTGGGTACAGGCTATAAAAACTTAACAGGGAGAAGAAGCCTTGAATTACTTAAAATCTAATTTTAAAAAGAAAAAAGTGAGAAGAAAAAAAAATTTGAATCTCTGGCAAGCTATGCCCCGTCTCACAGACGCTTTAATTATGGGAAGAGACGGTTCAGTTGAGAGCAGGTGAAAATACTCATTGTAAGATGAGCATAAAACCCGAAAAGGATTGTGCGATGCATAATCAGTTGTACATAAACCTACTAAGGAAAATGGAAACATAATTTCTTCTCGTTTTGGAAGGAACTAAGAAATTAAGACGACCTAAAAGGAAAAAAAGAATCAACACTACCGGCAATCAGTTTGTGAAGAAATACAGCTCCAAGGACAGTTCTCCCATTAACCAATGAGGGAAGATTAATAAGCAGAAGTCTGCTCGAGTAAGGCGGCAAACGAAGGTTGGGATCGCAGTTTAAGCCGCGAAGAGCAAAAAGGAGGAATTGTTTCTGAACAGACTCAATTCGATCCTGATTCGTTTTGTACTGTGGACACCAAACGCATGAGCAGTATTCTCGAATAGGCCGTACCAGTTAACTGTAAAGTAGTTTAGTGGTATAGGGATCATGAAATTAATGAACCAACGTTTAACAAATCCAAGAACGCCCTTAGTCTTGTTTATGATACAAGCAATGTGAGGATTGAAGTTCAATTTTGAATTAAACAGAACTCCAAGTTCTTCGACAGTAGAAATGCAATAATTCATTATCAATCGTATGGGTTACAAGATGAGGTCTGGACCGATAAAAGGACATAAATTAACATTTAGAGCAGTTAAGGTGCAATTGGTTAACCAAGCACAATTTCTGCATGCAGTTCAGATCATTCTGCGGAGAAGGAATCGCGTATATGAAAAAATGAGTTTCGAATCATCAGCACACATCAGTGTGTGAGAATGTGACAGGATAGAAGGAAGGTCGTTTATTTATTTATTTATTTAATTATAGTTAACAAAAGAACTGCTAACTTTGCCAGAAAAAGAACAATATAAATATAAAAAATTAATAATAAGAAATTAAATATGATTCGAGATTATCAGAATCAAGTTGCATGTATATTAATGATGTAATAGTCTTAATTGAGTGTTCGAAGGATATGTTGTGTGAAATAAGATTGTAATTAGAACACAACACACGAAAGGGTTCATGTGATGCGAATTTAAATCTACAAATACGCAATCGAAGGGTACGAAATGCACGAGTAAATCTTAAGGGAAGTGCCAAGTCTACAAGGCTAAGAAGGAAAGGGGAATCTATATCACCAGAAAGAAGTTTGTGAAGAAGGTTTACTCCTGAACAAACTCTACGGTGATGTAATCAATGTAGGTCTATTATTATAGCCTGTACCCAAAGGGTGAAAGGCTATACTAGTTTTGTGCGAATGTATGTAACATACAGAAGGAGGCGTGGCAGACCCCACAAAGTATATATATTCTTGATCAGGGTGACAAGCCGAGTCGATTTAGCCATGTCCGTCCGTCCGTCCGTCCGTCTGTCTGTATGAGCGCAACGATCTCAGCAAGTACAATAGCTTGGATAACCAAACTTGACATAGAGGTTCCCCTAAGCCCTAGGCAGATCGAGTTTGTGTTTTTTTTTCTGATACACCCGCCCACTCCCCCGCAATTCGTGTTTTTCCTAACTCCGGTAATTCTTGGAATTTTGAACTCATATTTGGCATATAAGTACATCCAGTTCGTGGTTATATGTCCGTATGCCAAGTGTCATCATGATAGGTCAATTATGAATAAAGTTATAGCCATAAATAAATCGCTGCTCATGCGCTGCCTGTAGCTCTGCCGGCAGCGTTGCCCGCGGCTGTTGTTGTTGTTGCTGCTTTGGTTCAACTTTATGCTGCATATATACACGCATGGGCACGTGATGTAAATGTATGCTGTTAAAACTGAACATAAACATGTTTTCTAATTAAATTTAATTAATTCAATTTTTATACTCTGTACATAAAATGTACAAGAGCACTTGTACAAGTATATTAGGTTTGCGGGAGCTGAAAATGTAACAGGCAGAAGGAGGCGTGGCAGACCCCACAAAGTATATATATTCTTGATCAGCATGACGAGACGAATCGATCTAGCCCTGTCTGTCTGCTTGTCTGTCCGTCTGTCCGTATGAACACCTGGATCTCAGAGACTATAAGAGCTAGAGACACCAAATTTTGCACAAAGATGCGTTATATGTGTACGCTGTGCAAGTTTGTTTTATTTTTTTGATTTTCCGCCCACTTCCCCCCTATGGGGGTTTTCCCGATTTTCCATTCGTATAATCGCCTATGTCTAAGAGACTATAAGACCTACGGACACCAAATTTTAGTCCCAGATGCCTTATGTGAATACGCAGAAAATGTATATATTGGAATTTCCCTCCCTCTCCCATGCAAATCGCGATTTTCTCTAACTCCCGTAATTCTTGGAACTTCGAACTAAAATTTTGGAAATACCCCCAGTTGGTTATTATGTGTCCGTGTGGCAAGTTTCACTATGATAGACCGATTTAACAAGAAGTTATATAAATATATTTGCTGCTGCAGCGCTGCTCAAGCGCTGCCCGCGGCTGTTGTTGATGCTGTTGCTTTTGTTGACTGCAAACATGCTTACACAGACGCGAATAGACGCCCATAAACATACATACTCTCACATAGACGCAATTGCTTTGTATATATGCAATTATACACCCTTTACGTGAGTTCGAATACCAAAAGAGGTAAGATCGATCAAATTTTTTTTTTTAATTCTCTTACTTTTTTAATTTCTATAATTATTCTAAACATATGTACAGAGTATTTCAAAGTCGGGACACCCGACTTTAGCTTTTTTACTTGTTTTAAATTATTTAATTTAAAAAAAAAAAATTCTTTTAAAATTTTTCTTTTTTGTGGAGAGTACCAGCTATTTTACTGTCGGGCTTGCTCGACTGTAACGTTCTGTCTTGTTTTAATCTGGATCTATAAGGAGGCAAGCAGCTTTGCGGGTCCCAGTTTAGACTCCGAAGAGCAAACAGTTCGAATTTTTTTTGGACAGATTCAATCAACATTTGTTGTTCATTGTATTGTGGGCTCCATACACCAGAGCAATATTCCAAGATAGGGCGAACTAAGGATATGTACAATTATTTCGTAGCGTACGGATCATCAAACTCTTTCGACCAACGTTTTATAAAAGCAAGAAGGCCTCTTTCTTTCGTGACAATAACTGAAATATTGCTGTTGAAACTTAATTTATTATCAAAAAGTACGCCAAGATCATTAACTGTGGTTATTCGATTTAAATTAGAATTCCCAAGAGTATAGGAAACAAAATGGGCAGCAGAGCGGTGGAAGGTCATAGAGTTACATTTGGTAAGGTTAAGCGACAGAAGGTTATTAGAACACCACAAATGCAAGTCATTTAGGTCAGCTTGTGATGATAGGTCAGAGTACGGCATAAAAATTTTTACGTCGTCGGCATACATCATTACATTGAGTAATGTAGTCAGCATAGCATTGGTTGTTTTCGTTGAGGAAATCAGAGCGAACAGATGAGAAGTTGACAAAGTCAACAGGAGTACCAATTTTAAGATATTTTTATTATAAAGCCTCGCTTTCTTATTTTTGAGGTAGGATAAAAGTCTCGAGAACCAGGGAGGCTTGGACGAAATAGAAGTAGTTACTTAGGGTACGAATAAATCCATGACAGAGTACATTATTATATATTTGTAGTAGTTTGCAGAAACGACCAATCAATACAACCCAAATGTTGGTTTAATCCCTCGAAATTAGTTTTGCGGAAACATTTTATTCGTCTCGGAGAATGTAGAAGTTCACGATCGGAAAAAATTTCTACGTCGAAGGATAAGGTAGGATGATATTGATCTTCGGGTACAGATAATGGCGAGATCCTGTAAACGTCTATAAATTCGTGTTGGTTATGAGGAAGCAAAAGATCAGAATCAGTAGAGGACTCCCATGTGATGTGAGGCAAATTGCAATCCCCAAGAACTATCAGTTGATCACCGTTATCTAAAGCTGAAGAAACGAAATGTATGCAGAGAGGTTGTTCAAATAAACAGATAAATCAGACTTAGGGGGGATGTATGAGCAAGTTACATAAACGTAAATTTTCCCGACTGTAATTTTTGTAGCTATAAATTCGATATCAAGAATATTGTAAAATGGAAACAGTTCTGAATTATAGGAGTTGAGAACAGCGATCAGAACTCCACCAGTAGGCAAGGAGAGTAGGACGGTCCCTTCTACATGTAATAAATTTTAAATTTTAAATTAACGAGAAATGGTTGATCAAAGATTAAAGCAATGAAGTCAGATTCGAAAGAGGCACTATTCATTAAAAATGTACTTAGTTTTCCCAAAAGACTTCGGTAGTGTATAGAGAGGCAAGTTAGTTTTTTGGGCTAGAGTTGGAAGTTAAATCCTTGCGTTTGTACTCATGCATGACAGTGTACTCCGGCCAAATTGAAGGATCAAGTGCTTTTGATAGTAGAGAGTCTGGTAACAAGATTTTAAACGAGTAAATGCTACGCTTATATTTAAAATTAAATTTCAATGCAAAGATTTCACCTATTGGGACATGAAGTTTTTCACATAGATGATTTCTGAAATCTACGGTAGTGGCTTTAAGCATTAAACGAGAGACAAAGAGTGATTTTCGTGGCGTTATTTCTCTCAGAGGTACTCCAGAAGATCCAGATGGTGGTGCCACCCCCCTTATGTCTTTCAAGGGAGGCGCTGAAGTGTTGGATGTAGGCCAAGAAGCAGTTGCAGAAACGGCAGATGTAGACGGATTGCAGAGATTGGATAACCCAATAGAAACAGCATTGACCAGGGGGAAGCGCAGCGCCGCCCCCAGAGGTAATGTTGAAGGCTGGTACACTCGCAGTGGCAGCTGAACCAGCAGGGAAAGCATGTGTAGAATTTTGAGTGGTAGATTCAGACATTGGCGTGGTATCCTCCATATCAATCTCAACCACCGCTTCAGACGAGGAAATGTTGCCAGTGGGTGTTGTAAAAGTTGAGGGTATTCTTCCAGTTGCAGGAGAATTAATCGATTGGACTGCAAGAGTTTCCGATTAGCGATTTTCCTCATAGGTGACTCACTAAGGAGCTTGAGACCGAGAAATTGCGACTCAAGAGTTAGGAATTTCTCATTTAGGGCCGAAAATTGTTTCCGAACTTCAATGAACCCAGTACGTGTTTGCCTCATGAAGGTGCACATTTTAGTTTCTATTTCTCGACAAGCAACGCAACCACGTTAAACCAAGTCCTTTGGAAATCATGTCATCCAGGCGCCCATTGTAGCTAAAACCAGCGCATTTGATATGTGCGAAGTTGTTACACAACCAACATATTAGGTAAGAGTCGCCGACAATCTTACCACCTAATTCACATTTGCTTGCGGATCAAGATAGAGACATGATGCCAGTCGTTGGCTGCGTTTTGTGTAAGTTTTATATTCCTTTTAAAAATGTTTAAGTTAATTTTTTTATATATTATATTTTTGGCCTAAAAGTAGGCTTCAAGGGTGAAAAATTTAAATCGCTCTCCGATGTAGCACAACCACACAAATATGCGGAGATCGTAGATAAATTTTTTTAAGTTGTTTTAAAAATAAGTTTTTATTTCGTAAATTAAGGAAACAGTTTATTTTAATACCCGTTTAGAGTATCAACACTTCACAGTTAGTAACGGAATTTTTTGAACAAAATCTTGGCAGAGAAATAATGAAGAGCACAACTTCGCGTTGTTGTTATTGTAGAAAGAGAGCAAATGTAGTTGCATCAATAGTATACAACAACAAAATGTAGCACAAATGTCACTGCAAATAAATTTTATTTTAGTAATTTAGTCACTTTTACAGCACGAAGAAAGTTTAATAGCCACTAAAACAATTGTCGAATTGATAGGGTTATTTTTGAGCTGACGATAAGCGCTATATATAACAAGTAAAAAAGCTAAAGTCGGGTGTCCCGACTTTGAAGTACTCTGTACATATGTTTACAATAATTATAGAAATTAAAAAAATTAAGAAAATTAGAAGAAAAAAATTGGATCGATTTTACCTCTCTCGGTATTCGAACTCACGTAAAGGGTGTATAATTGCACATTTACAGAGCAATTTCATCTATGTGAGTGTATGAATGTCTATGCGCGTCTATTCGGGGGACACCCGACTTTAGGTTTTTTACTTGTTTTTTCAAATAATTTAGGAATGGCGGACAACTTAGCGATACCTCGATAGTTTCAAATGTCTGCCTTGCATCCTTTTTTGTGGAGTGGAATAAATAAATAGTTGGAAAAAAAGCTTAAGCAATGGTTGGCATAGGGAGGTAGAAAACTCTTTGAGCACACAACTGGGAATGTTGTCTGGCCCAAGAGATTATGAAGATTTGACTGCCTTAATACCTCACAGAATGCAGGAACTGCTAATTATGGGTGAAAAAATATGATTAGAATAAGGAATTAGATAAGGGTATGAATCACCATTGAAACTAAAAGATGAATAAGTTGACTAAAAAAACTTAGCGAATAAGTCAACAATAGCCGAATCATTGCTTGCATTTCCATTATGAAGAAAAAATAAAGAAGGCAAAGGTGACGATTTACTTTTGAAGTTCACAAATTTGTAAAACTGCTTAGGGTCTTGAACAAATTGAGCTTCACAGCGCTCAAGACACTCAGTGTAATACTAAGAATTGAGAAGAAGAAAGTACAATTTGGCTAGAGAGTATTTTGAAAAGTCCAAACAAGATCCAGTTTGCTTGAATTTCTTCTAATACCTAGATTTCCTATTCTTTAAATTTGAAAATTGCCGATTAAGCCAAGGAAGCTTAATTGAGGAAGATTGTATAACGCTGTTGGGAATGTAGACATCGAAAAGGGAGAGAATGGTCTCATAGAAAAAAGTAGACGGGATTTCAATGTCAACGGATGCTATAGAAATGACCAATCAGTTTCTGAAATAAGTCTGTTGAGCTTATTAAAACCGTCTTTCCAAAATCAGCGGCGTGTACCTGAGCCAATGAAGGAGAGGCTTTAGTTTCGTAAAGAGAAATCGAAATTTCAATAGAAGGGTGATACAGATCTTCGGGAATATATAGAGGCGAAAATCAAGAGATTACAGCATCTTTGTCCCCGTTTACAAAAATGAGGTCAAGCAGTCTATTTAGGTTATTAAAAATTGAATTATTTTGAACCAAAGACAATTCAAAGAGAGAATCAAGAGACTTCGCTGTTACAATGTATATGGTGCATATAAACTTGAAAATCAACAGAAAGAGGAATATAAGAACATGTGATAAATACAGCATGTGAAGGAACAATTACTTTACTACTTTAGCAGTCATATTTACATACACTACTTCAGATCGAAGGGTGGATTTGACTGCGATCAGTACACCACCACCACGACGATTTGTGCGGGAACGTCTACATATAAATGGTAAAGATATTTGACAGAATTTCATAGCCATAAACAGAGTCATTTAACCCTGAATCCGAAAATGAAATAATGTCATATTCGAACGATATACTGTCTTCAAATAAGTTTTTAAGCTTACATAAAAGACCTTTAACATTTTGGTAATGTAGAGAGAGCGGAACGTGAACATGGTCTAGTTTTTTGAGGCATTCTTAGTGGTGGGTTGCGAAGAGGGGCAAAAGGCAATGAAACGAGCTGGTTGAGTTCTTTTTCTTGGTTTGAACTCATGAATAATCATATTAGGAGGCAAAAATTTAGGGTCACAAATGATTGGAAACAGTTCAACGGAGACGCTAATTTTGAACGACGCTATTTCGCGAGACTCGGAAAAATTAAATTTAGAAATTGAAACGCTAGCAGTAGTTTTAAAGGATTCGCAAGTCGTATCAGTGGATAACCTCGATACAAACACTTGTTTCCGAGGGGCCACCACAGGGTCAGTCCCTGTTGTTGCTAACGCGCGACTACGTGCGAGTGCACGAGCCATACGCTCAGATTGATGATCATGTCCAAAATCGATCTCATTCTACATGATCGGGCGGTCACTGACTTATGACTAGCCGGATGTGTGAACTAGTACATACATTCACACATTAGTGTCTCACAATTTGCTTTAGCTATTTCAATCGTTTGCACGCAACTACACGAACAGCTGCTTGTATATGTGCGTGTATATGTACTAAGTTGTCCCCAACTGTGTGATATGCATATTATGTTGTTTGTTATACCCTGTACCCGTAGGGCAGAAAGGTTATATTAGGTTTGTGAGAAGTATGTAACAGGGAGAAAGATGCATCTCCGACCCCATAAAGTATATAAATTCTTGATGAGCATGACGAGATAAATCGATCTAGGCATATCCGTCCGTCTGTCCGTCTGTCTGTCTAGATGAACGCAAGGATCTCAGAAACTATAAAAGCTGGAATAACCAAAGTTGGTATCGAGATTCTCCTAGGTCCGTTTATTTTATTTTTCGGAATTTCCCCCGCTACAGAATTTTGTCAAAACTGTCCACATTTCAAAAGCTACATAAACCAAACTTTGCACACGCAATCTATGTACATTTACCTTCTTTAGTTTAAAATTTCCAATATATCCAATTTGGTCGATTCTAAGAAAAGTTATTAGTGAAACAAATTCTCTCCAATACAACCCTCACCCCCCCCCCCCCCCCCCCCCACCTGCCACCAAACTGCAACAACAAGTTTGCTCTTCTTATTCCTCTTTTTGCTTCTGGTATGGGCGCATATCACTCAGTGACGGAAAATTGTCTGGGTACAGGGTAATTCACTGTCGGGCTTGCTCGACTGTAGCGTTCTCCCTTATTCTGCCTGCATTTGTAAAGCGAAACCAGTATTTGTACATTTTGAAAATCCTTGAATGCAAAGTTGCAGATTTAGTTACGTAGATTACATTCCCCCAATTTTAATCGATCGGACAAAATTTATAACACAAACTTTTCATTTGAAAAAGTGAATAAATATTTAAAAAAAAAGCCCAATAATTCCAGCTCACCCAAAAATTTCGAAAAACCGACTATGCCGTAAATTTGAAGTTGATTGATGGAAAAATGCGGATTTTTCAAACAAACTTTGGAGCGCGTTTTCCCCCACTTGAAGCTCGAATTTACCAAAATCCCTTCTTAGTGCTCACCAACACAATCCAAGTTTCAGCTACCTAGTTCTTACCGTTTGGGCTATGCGTTGATTGCCAATCAGTCAGTCAGTCAGGACAAACTGTAGTATATATATAGAGATCATGTAATTCTGAAAGCAACTAATATTTTAAAGTCTTCTAAGTGTTTACTATTATAATAACAAGAGAGAGAACGTAACAGTCGAGCAAGCACGACAAAGAAAAACGCTGTACTCAGACAGACTTTCGACAGAATAAAAAAAAAGAAAAAGAAATTACTTGATGCTGCAAACAAAAGTGGATATTTGCGTGTGAAAAGTTTTGTTTATGTAGCTTATGGACGAAATACTGTAGTACCGTTTCCGAAATCCAAACTCATCCTCACATACAGAAGGATGTAGGGATAGATATGTTTATGATTAAGAATACATACTTTCCTTCTGTCTGGCATCAGGCATTAATCAGTTTAAATATTTGTTTGTTTACAAAAGATACTACTACTGATAAAGGAATGACAGAAGAAGATCCCGTTGAAATAATAAGAAATACGAATAACAACCAAATCGAACTACCGAATCCAAGTACCGAACTGAAAAATAACATCAGAGAAATCACTTGTAAGTATTGCACAATTCATTCTTTGAGACAATATATTTCATTTGGTTTCTATTTACTTTTAACTTTAATTTTTGCTCGAAAGCTTCTATAGATGAAAACAAGTTCGACAATGATTATCATTATGATGTTAAACTATCGGGCACCTCGCTAATAGAGTGTGATCAAGGGTCATACCATGAAATTGAAGGTAAATTTTTATTTTGCAAACAACAACAATAAAAGTTGATAACGATATTCTAAGTCCTATTGAAATTGCACATAAGTTCATGGCTCTTAATTAATGGAATTTTTTACTTGTTGTGCATTCAATCCGTCACCGAAGAAACAAAAATTGCAGACGGGACTATAACGCAAAGCAAAGAAGTTCATCAACCAAAAGGTATTGAAATGGAAAGTGTCAACATTACATCCGATTATATCAATCGTAAGTCAAATATTTGTTAACAAGCATACTAGATGTTCAGTATGATTTTAAAAATTGTAATAATTTAATTCTACAGTAACGACTGTAGGAGATTCCGAAGAAATAAGAAGGAATACGATTGAGAACAAAATCGACTTACCGAAAAGAGATACCCAACTGGAAAATGATATCAGAAAAGTTAGTTGTAAGTACTTATTCCACTATTCATTCTTTTAGCCCTAATTTTTAAGTGGACTTTTTTCAAAAGCTTCTCTAGATGAGAACAAGCACGAAAATGATTGTCATTCTATAAGAGACAATGATATCAAATTATCGACAAGCCCGCAAATGGAGAGTAATAATCGAACGCACAATGAAGCTTCAAGTACTGAAGGTAAATTTATATTTTCCAGAAAGTAGATATTTACATATAGATGGCTTTATACAACAAAATATAAAAGATAGTGATATTCTGATATCAACATCAATAAAAGTGGATAAAGATATTAAAAGACCAGTTGAAACTGGATGTAAGCTTGTAACGACGCCCTGGTGACCGACACAGGGTGTCGTCACTAGAGAAGGACGGCGAGGTATAGCTTTAAGGAAAAGAGAAGATATAGACGTAAGAGAAGAATGTTAGAAATGGAGGGTAGTCAAAGTTCAGCCGCGACGACATATAGTCGCTTAGAGTTTAAGTTTAATTGTATTTTACCCACTGAAGGCCACTGAAACCCCTGAATAGAGCTTATGCAACACCCACGCGATATGCTTATGTGGTCTTCCATGCTTCTCGAGAAAATTATATAATCATCCACATAAACATAGCATGACTTTCCAATTTGTTCTCGAACCACATCATCAACATCTCTCTGAAAAATACTGAAGGCGTTTTTCAATCCGAAAGAAAATCTGCTAAATTCATACTTCCCGTTCGCTACAGAGAAGACAGTTTTTTCTCTATTCTTTTTCGCAAGTAGTATTTTATGAAATCCCGATTTGAATTCTTTTTGCACGTACTAAGGTACATTTATGCCTTCTATTTCTGCAAAGTTTACGTCCGTGCATTTCATAAATTGGATTATTTCGGGTCCGGACTCAGTTTTCAAAATTTTATTTTTAAAATCCAGCGAGGCATTTACTCTATTTAGTAGGTCAAGTCCTATTATTCCATCAAATGTTGTCAGATTAGGGAGTAAAAAGAATGTAGCAGTGTTGTTGAAAAGGTGCATGAAACACTTTTTCTGGATAGAGTTAATGCCATGAAGTGACTTAACTAAGAAATGTTTATCTACTGTGTTTTAGCTCTGTAAGTGGCTTTATATAGCTCTTTGAAGCACCCGTGTTATTAAGTAATTTAATTGATTTACCAACTTTCGTTCGCTCCACAAACGGTAGCAGGGAGCTTATGTCTAAAAAATTAAATGTACCCATTGTGGCTTCGGACCCCTATACCTAGTAGTCCCACTATTTGATCTTTTTGTGGCCTGATTTTGATTGTCTAAACCGGGAGGAACTGTCAATTTCCATCGGTTGGGGTGGTTCCCTGTTTGGCAAATAGCTATTACTCTCTGCTTTTTATACTCTGTACATTAAATGTACAGGAGTATATTAGGTTTGCGGGAGGTGAGAAATGGAACAGGCAGAAGGAGGCGTGACAGACCCCACAAAGTATTCTTAATCAGCATCAGCATGACGAGTCGATCTAGCCCTGTCTGTCTGTCTGTCCGTCTGTCCGTCCGTATGAACACCTGGATCTCAAAAACTATAAGAGCTAGAGAAAAATTTTGCACAAAGATGCCTTATGTGTGTACGCTATACGAGTTTGTTTTAATTTTTTCGATTATAATTTTTCTTGTTTTTAGCTTGCAATTTCTGAATTTGCAGTTTTGCTTTCGCTCGTAGTTCATTGTGGTCGTCGTTAAATGAATCAATCAACTCATTCTTGATCAAATGTTGTAGATCCTGGTCTTCTTTGTTGCGCATCTTAACACCCATTAACAGGTCAAACGGTGTGCTGTCAATACTTCTGGTAAACGTTCAGTTTATGGCGCGCTGGACTCGATCGGTGTGCTTGTACCATTTTGCAGGGTCATCTATGTTGAGTTTGGCAAGCACCGAGATGATTACAGCATTGAGTCGCTCCACTTGGCCATTGACTCGGGGTAGTCCTGTGGTCGCCTTGATAAGTTTGATGTTCTCGTCTTCGCAGTACTGTAAAAAATCAAGAGAGGTAAAAGCTAAGCCTCTTTCGGATATAATACAGGCTGGATTTCCAAACACTGTGCTTTGGTTGTGTAACTTCGTGATGACTTCTTTAGCTGTCGTCGATTTTGTTGGGTAAAGCCAACAGAACTTCGTGAATGCGTCAATTACAGCCAGTATGTGTTTGTAATTTTTATTTGCAATGGTCTCTTTGCAAGGGATGCAAAAAACACTCCTGCTTGCTGCGCTTTTGATTTACAAGGATGCATGGTATGCAGCATCGCTGATAATCTTTATGATGGTCTTCAAATGCTCGTCTTGCATTTGTGCCTGCTTCATGCCATTTATCATACTCTCGTCAACTATTCTCATAATTGGGTATCGCGACAGTGTGTCTACGTGTCTCATTCGTGAACCAGAACGATGTTCAATGTCATAGGAATACTCTTGCAAAACCATTATCCATCGTGCTACTCTTGTACAAAGATTCTGCTTCTCCATCGTTTTTGTAAATGCATTACGGTGTGGTATTCAGTTTAGACTGGAATATTTATTTTGTCCTCGAGTGTATTTGGCGATAAAGAAGATAAGAAAAGAAGAAGAAGAAAACAAAACTCCGTTTTCGCTCTCCTAATAAACTCTTCTGATCTCTTCGGTCACCTTGGATAAGAGAGAGAGAGCTTTTAGCAAATGCAGCTTATCACTCTCAAGGTATGCATACGTGCAAGCACGTGGCCTTCCAAAGCGTTTTAATAAGGTCAAGCTGAGCATTAGATTCATTGCTTGAGATCGGCTGAATGTGGACGGTCATACTTCTTGCCAAATCTCTATTAAAAATTTTGTAAAGTGCCCACGTGCAACATTTATTAATTATTATTGCCAAAAGTGCATAAAATTGTATAAAGAGATTTCGAGATTGCTTGGATTTCTGCGGATTAATATTCCACCCCTTATCTTCGCTGGAAAGATTGTTTAATTTATTAAAGGAAGCAGAGTTGTATTTACACCAGGTAAATCAATATGGTTAGCTTCGTTCTGTTTTTAAAGTCATTTTTTTGTTTGTTTAGAGATCGAGTTTCATAACCCCGAGCGGCAGGTATGGTGCTCAGGGCCAACCTGCTGCGGCTATAATTCCGTGCTGAAACAACGCAACAACTTTAATACACCGCACCGCAGATCCAGCAGCTACACCACTTTACTTTCTCGGCAATACCAGAAGTGCCTATGACTAAACCAGCAAATTTGCAAGGAATAGTACAGATAGTGAAACGTTCTTTTGAATAACGAGCCTATGTTCATTTAAATTTTATTAACTTTGGCCATTTTCTTCTATGACACTTAATGTGATTGCAAAATACAAACGGTCGTCTTACTACGACGGTTGCCTATTCAATAATAGTTAAATAGCTCAATCCAGCACATTTATTTGATTAAATATTTCCATTAAAACTTACAAAATCTATGATAATTGATTAGTTTAAAATGTATACTTAATTTTCTTCTTTTTTTTTTCTTTAAAAACAACAAAAACATGTACAATCCATCTACTTGATTGGATATGCAAGGCCACATAAATCCAATTAGTTAACAATGATATTCATGCATTAGGAATATATATATATAAATTTGATGAATTTCTAATGCAAATTAATAATTATACTCTGTACATGAAATGTACAAGAGTATATTAGGTTTGCGGGAGCTGAAAAATGTAACAGGCAGAAGGAGGCGTGGCAGACCCCACAAAGTATATATATTCTTGATCAGCATGACGAGACGAGTCGATCTAGCCCTGTCTGTCTGTCTGTCCGTCTGTCCGTCCGTATGAACACCTGGATCTCAGAGACTATAAGAGATAGAGACACAAAATTTTGCACAAAGATGCGTTATGTGTGTATTCTATACGAGTTTGTTTTATTTTTTTGATTTTCCCCCCCACTTCCCCCCTATGGGGGTTTTCCCGATTTTCCATTCGTATAATCGCCTATATCTCGGAGACTATAAGACCTAGGCACACCAAATTTTAGTCCAAGATGCCTTATGTGAATACGCAGAAATTGTGCATTTTGGAATTTCCCTCCCTCCCCCCTCTCCCCCTCTCTAACTCCCGTAATTCTTGGAATTTCGAACTAAAATTTTGCAAATACCCCCAGTTAGTAATTATGTGTCCGTATGCCAAGTTTCACTATGATAGACTTATTTACCAAGAAGTTATAGCCATAAATATATTTGCTGCTGCAGCGCTGCTCAAGCGCTGCCCGCGGCTGTTGTTGATGTTGCTGTTTGGTTGACTGCGAAAATGCTTACACAGACACGAATTGATGCGCATAGGCATACATACACTCACACAGACGCAATTGCTATGTAAATGTGCAATTATACACCCTTTACGTAAAATCGATCCAATTTTTTTTTTATTTTTTTTTTTTTTTATTTTCTATAATTATTGTAAACATATGTACAGAGTATTTCAAAGTCGGGACACCCGACTTTAGCTTTTTTACTTGTTTTTTCTCTTGGTTTTCTATTGTATATACAATCAGTCTAGGGTTTATAACTTTTTTGTTGTTGTTAATAATGAAGTAATTATGTAACTGTTTTTGGTTTTGAATAAATGAATATAATTATGAATTTTGGAAATATGAATAGCTAAGCTATATTTATTCGGTCCGTCGCCTAAAATTTAAATAATGCTTTTCCCAAATAATTAACCTATTCTTATAAGGTTATTATGGGGCAATAACTAACCAACTACTATTGCCATGGTCGGGTGGGTACAGACGAGGATGCTAACAACATCTATGCTCCTCACTAGATATTGCCAAATCCAATCCAATTCAGTAGGGTTTCAAGCACGATTATTCTTCAACTTTGGATTTTTATTTTATTGTCAATTGAACTGTTGGTTTTTTTTATTAATGTGCACTTAAACTATTGTGGTAGTGTAGTATGGCAGAAGGAGGTAAGAACCCCACCCCATATCCGGCGAGCTAAGTTAGAGCGTAGCAAGAAGTGCACTCCTTCCGAATTCTGCCCATGCAACAAAAATGGATAAATACAAACACCATATCTACCCACACACTACATAATATGGCGCCCAACGTCGTGGGGCATGAACTAGGTTAATCCGAGTATACTCTGCGAATAGCAGATTTGGGAGAAAACTTAGTTAGCATCACGGCAATCAGCTCTAAGGTTATTCATCCATTTCTGGTTTATATTAAAATTTTGAATTCAAATTAAACTTCACGTTTTGTTAACTGACGCTCTTAGGGTAGGACATCGTCTCATGGAATTGCGACTGCAATTCGGGATTACTTGCGGATTGGTCGACCGGAGCGAACCTATTCTATAATTGGCACATGTTCAGAATATGACAGTTTACGTAGGACTTTGTTTTGTATTTATATGTCTGTGTTCGGAATCGCAAGACACTGGAAATATTTCGGTGACTTGACCAATATAGATAAAGTATATACATTGCAACTCGGCAATAGCATTAGAATTTATAGATAGGAAAAAATATCTTGGGTTTAGGATTTGGCAATATAATATTTGGGTTGAAATTTTGATTTAATTGAGGGTGGCGGACCAATAATTTTTGATTTGATTTGATTTTAAGAAAAATTAGTTGTGGAAAATGGCTGTTAGACATAGCACAGAGGATTTAGTTGAAGTATTGCGCGAACGAAACGGATTTTGTGGAATCTGTAATGAAACATTGAATGTAAGTGAGCTAATCGCAACAGCTCCATGCAACCATAAATTTCATTATGGCTGCTTAATGCCACTGATTCAGACAACTCCGGTTTGTCCTATGTGTAGTCAGAGCTGCACAGTAAATAAGTTGATGCTATCTAATAATAATTTAGAGGTAGAATTGAATGAGGCTGAAAGTGTTAGAGGGGATTCTCAATCCGGTGGACTCTCCACTACTTTGCCAGAATTCACCGCTACAAGTCGATCCAACAGAGGTCGTGGCGCTACTCCTAAAGCGGGTATGCAAACCAGGTCAATGCGAAGAAATGCACCTGATCAGCGTGCGCAGAATGATGATAGGTCAATTGATATCGCGACTCAAGAAGTTGTTGACAGGTCGGAAATGGTCAATATTGTCAAAAGTTGTTTGCAAACACAACAAAATAGCTTATTGCAAACTCTAACTTCTGCTATAAATGAAGCAGTAGAACAAGCAATTCAAAATAAAATGGCAGTTTTGAATATTAGCCGTACTGACCAAAATCGGTCTCAAACTAGAACTATAGATCCACCAAGAAATCCTGTAAGGCAAAATGACTTGAATTCGGCTTTGCCTTCTGAAAGCCATAATGGTAGTCAACAGACTAGCGAATTTACAAATGAATTTAGGGCGTAGTAACATTCCACCAGAAAAAGTATCGAGTATTATACAAAGCTGGCGTCTCAAATTTAACGGTGCTAGAGATGGCATGCATATAGATGACTTTTTGTATAGAGTTCGTTCTTTGACAGTACAAAATCTGGGCGGAAATTACCAACTCCTTTGTGATCATTTGTATTTACTTTTTGCTGGAAAAGCAAATGAGTGGTTCTGGAAATTTCATCGCTCTTTTCCTAGATTTAATTGGCTGTTATTTTGTGACGAATTTAGAAAGAAATTTGAAGACATTGATATTTGGGAAAGAATTAATTCACGACGGCAATCTGATAATGAACCCTTTGAGGAGTTTCAGTTCGCTGTAGAGAGTCTAGTAGGTCGTCTTAGGAATTCTATATCAGAACAAGCTTTTGTTAGAATTTTAATTCGTAATTCAAAAACCTCTCTTAGATATGAAATTATGCATTTAGGAATTACAACGTTGTCTCGACTCCGCGAAGAAATTCGTACACACGAGCAGTTCTTTAAACAAGTAAAGAGTCAGCCGTTGAAATCTAAATTCGGAAATCGTCCTCAAGTTTGTGAATTACTAACAGAATCAGACGAACTATCGGAAAATGACATTTCGGAAATTCAGCGCAATCGTAGTGCTTGCTGGAACTGTGGACTGTCTGGAAGCCCGGACTCTCTTCTGCTACGGTTGTGGGATGAAAAATATCTATAAGCCAAAATGCCCCAAATGCAATCCGACGGAAAACCGGCAACAGGATGCACAGAATACCATCTCTCTGATGCATCCAATCGAACAAAGCCATTAATGATAGATGCGTATACTCAAACTGAAGATTTGATGTCTTCAGCTCCGAGTTATTCAGTCCAGGATGGGCAGGACTTTCGTACAAAAATTACCGGACTTAATCCTTATCTCCCATTTCATATTCGCCTAGCAAATTATGAGTCTGCTCGTGAGCGTATATTAGGAGATGTTAATAATATTGATTTAAATGTCAAACCCAGAAGATCAACTTTAAGATTAAGGTCATTTTGGAAAAATGTGTGTTCAGTGCGTAAGAAATTTGTTTCTTCCATCTTTTTTAGCCATGATCATAGATTGTACACAGAAATTATTATTCAGAACAGAAAGTATGTAGCTCTACTCGATTCTGGCGTCTCTATTAGTTGCCTCGGTGCAAACGCAGCCACAGAAATGATGAATAATGGTAATCTTCAAAACTGTTCTGGGAAAATTCGAACGGCTAATAGTTCCGAATGTGCTGTAAAGGGAAGAATTTTAGCGAATATAACATATCGGCACATGGAAAAACCTATAAAATTCTTTGTAATCCCCGAGCTAAGTCAAGATGTATATCTTGGAATTGATTTCTGGGAATCGTTTGGTTTAGTTGACAAATTGTTGAATCACTCAGTTTCCGAACTCGATGTTGGTAAAGAAGATTCAAGGGATAATCCTAAGATGCATATTTTATCCCCTGAACAACAAAATTCTTTAGATCGGATTATTCAAAAACTTCCATCATTCGAAAAAGAAGGTCTAGGTCGTACTCATTTAATTGAGCATCACATGGATGTGGAGCAAGCTAAGCCCGTGAAGCAAAGGCATTGGCCCATATCTCCGGCAGTCGAAAAATTGATGTTTTCAGAAGTAGATAGAATGTTAGCGTTGGACATTATAGAAGAATCAAAGAGTACATGGAGCAGCAATTGTGTGATGGTAAAAAAAGGTGACAAAATAAGGTTGTGCCTAGATTCTAGAGTAGTAAATAAAGTAACTCGGAAGGACGCATATCCGTTACCTCACATTGATGGAATCCTTAGCAGGCTACCGCCTGCGCGTTTTATAACTGGACTAGACATGAAGCATGCATTCTGGTAAATCCCTTTGGAAAAACAGTCTCGCCAGTATACAGCTTTCGCAATTCCAAATCGGCCTCTCTATCAATATAAAGTTATGCCATTTGGATTGTGCAATGCGCCCCAGACACTATGCAGGTTGATGGACCACGTCATTCCTCCACACTTGCGAACTCGAGTTTTCGTCTATTTAGACGACCTTCTTCTACTTTCTGATGATTTCGACTCCCATTTAGGTCTAATTGAAGAAGTCGCCCTATGCTTACGATTAATGTTGCTAAGTCAAAATTTTGTATGCGGGAAATTAAATATTTAGGATTCATTATTGGTTATGGAGAATTAAAAACCGATCCTGGGAAAATTCAAGCCATAAATGAATTTCCTGTGCCCAAAACCGTTAAACAGCTACGACGCTTCTTAGGTTTATCGGGTTGGTACCGACGGTTTGTTGAAAATTATGCTGCCATAAGTTGCCCGTTAACAGATCTCCTGAAGAAAAATAAGTCTTTAGAGTGGAATGATTCAGCTAATGAAGCATTCAATACTCTAAAAGAAAGATTAACTTCTGCACCTATTTTAAGAACCTCTAACTTTTCTCAAACATTCAAGTTGATCTGCGATGCTAGTTCTTATGGACTTGGTTGTGTATTGGCTCAAGACAATGAGGATGGAGTGGAACTTCCCATCGCTTACATGTCCGAAAGTTCGAAAGTTGGCGAAAGCACAACGGAATTACACAGTGACAGAATTAGAATGTCTTGCTGTCATAAAGGGAATAAAGAAATTTCGTGCATATATTGAAGGACAGAAATTCGTTATTATCACTGACCATGCTGCATTAAATGGCTTATGAATCAGAAAGATCTCACAGGTCGTTTAGGTAGATGGGCTGTCATATTGCAGGGTTATGAAATGAACATTATTCATCGCAGTGGAACTCTAAATGTGGTTGCTGATACCTTGTCTCGGCAAAATGATCCAACCATATCAGAACTTGTCGATCTTGGACCCCTAGTTGATTTGTCGTCGAATGAATTTCAGTCACAAGAGTATTTGAGCCTAATTGAACGAATTTGTGATAACCAATCCAAGCTTCCAGACCTAAAAATTAGAGATAATTTTGTCTATAAAAGAAATGAACACGCAACTGGTGATTGCATCCAGGAATCCCAATCATGGAAACTATGGATCCCCTCAGGATTGAGACAAGACATCCTACGTCGAACGCATGACGCTCCAGACGCAGCTCATTGTGGCACCGGCAAAATGATATATAAATTAAAAATGTATTTCTTCTGTCCAGGCATGGTTACCGAAATTCGTGAATATGTTGCTAATTGTTCTGTATGTCGTACAACGAAAAGCCCGAACATTGTGTTAAGACCCCCGATGGGCAAGCCAATGACATCAGAGAGGCCCTTTCAAAAATTATATATGGATCTTTTAGGACCATACCCCAGATCTAAGAGTGGAAACATTGGACTTCTAATCATTGTAGACCATTGTACAACGTTTCATTTCTTACAACCATTGAAAAAGTTTACTTCTTATCGCATCTGCGAGTTTTTGGAAAATAGCATATTTTATACATTTGGTGTCCCTGAGATTATTTTAACAGACAACGGATCCCAATTTCGTTCCTCATACTTTGAATCATTTTTAACTCGATTCGGTGTTTCGCATACCTGTACAGCAATTTATTCTCCCCAGGCAAACGCTAGTGAACGTTTAAACAGATCCGTTTTAGCAGCGATCCGTGCGTACATAGGAGTCGATCATTCCAACTGGGATAGGAACTTGAACGAAATAAGTGGCGCTCTCAGAGCTAATATTCACCGTAGTACCGGTTATTCAACTTACTTCTTGGTTTTTGGCCAAAATATGGTTTTAAATGGACAGGACTATAATCTGTTAAAGAAATTGAATCTTGTAAGCGAGGATACTCAACTTAAGACTTCAGATGCTTTACAGATCGCACGCAGGAAAGCAAAAGTTAATGTATCTAAATCACATGAAACAAATGCAAAAGTTTACAATCTGCGCAGTCGATCGATGCAACTTAAAGAAGGTGACGTCGTTTACGCTCGCAACTTTACGCAGAGCAACGCTTTAAAGAAATTCAACGCTAAACTCGCCCCAGTTTAGACTGGAATATTTATTTTGTCCTCGAGTGTATTTGGCGATAAAGAAGATAAGAAAAGAAGAAGAAGAAAACAAAACTCCGTTTTCGCTCTCCTAATAAACTCTTCTGATCTCTTCGGTCACCTTGGATAAGAGAGAGAGAGAGCTTTTAGCAAATGCAGCTTATCACTCTCAAGGTATGCATACGTGCAAGCACGTGGCCTTCCAAAGCGTTTTAATAAGGTCAAGCTGAGCATTAGATTCATTGCTTGAGATCGGCTGAATGTGGACGGTCATACTTCTTGCCAAATCTCTATTAAAAATTTTGTAAAGTGCCCACGTGCAACATTTATTAATTATTATTGCCAAAAGTGCATAAAATTGTATAAAGAGATTTCGAGATTGCTTGGATTTCTGCGGATTAATATTCCACCCCTTATCTTCGCTGGAAAGATTGTTTAATTTATTAAAGGAAGCAGAGTTGTATTTACACCAGGTAAATCAATATGGTTAGCTTCGTTCTGTTTTTAAAGTCATTTTTTTGTTTGTTTAGAGATCGAGTTTCATAACCCCGAGCGGCAGGTATGGTGCTCAGGGCCAACCTGCTGCGGCTATAATTCCGTGCTGAAACAACGCAACAACTTTAATACACCGCACCGCAGATCCAGCAGCTACACCACTTTACTTTCTCGGCAATACCAGAAGTGCCTATGACTAAACCAGCAAATTTGCAAGGAATAGTACAGATAGTGAAACGTTCTTTTGAATAACGAGCCTATGTTCATTTAAATTTTATTAACTTTGGCCATTTTCTTCTATGACACTTAATGTGATTGCAAAATACAAACGGTCGTCTTACTACGACGGTTGCCTATTCAATAATAGTTAAATAGCTCAATCCAGCACATTTATTTGATTAAATATTTCCATTAAAACTTACAAAATCTATGATAATTGATTAGTTTAAAATGTATACTTAATTTTCTTCTTTTTTTTTTCTTTAAAAACAACAAAAACATGTACAATCCATCTACTTGATTGGATATGCAAGGCCACATAAATCCAATTAGTTAACAATGATATTCATGCATTAGGAATATATATATATAAATTTGATGAATTTCTAATGCAAATTAATAATTATACTCTGTACATGAAATGTACAAGAGTATATTAGGTTTGCGGGAGCTGAAAAATGTAACAGGCAGAAGGAGGCGTGGCAGACCCCACAAAGTATATATATTCTTGATCAGCATGACGAGACGAGTCGATCTAGCCCTGTCTGTCTGTCTGTCCGTCTGTCCGTCCGTATGAACACCTGGATCTCAGAGACTATAAGAGATAGAGACACCAAATTTTGCACAAAGATGCGTTATGTGTGTATTCTATACGAGTTTGTTTTATTTTTTTGATTTTCCCCCCCACTTCCCCCCTATGGGGGTTTTCCCGATTTTCCATTCGTATAATCGCCTATATCTCGGAGACTATAAGACCTAGGCACACCAAATTTTAGTCCAAGATGCCTTATGTGAATACGCAGAAATTGTGCATTTTGGAATTTCCCTCCCTCCCCCCTCTCCCCCTCTCTAACTCCCGTAATTCTTGGAATTTCGAACTAAAATTTTGCAAATACCCCCAGTTAGTAATTATGTGTCCGTATGCCAAGTTTCACTATGATAGACTTATTTACCAAGAAGTTATAGCCATAAATATATTTGCTGCTGCAGCGCTGCTCAAGCGCTGCCCGCGGCTGTTGTTGATGTTGCTGTTTGGTTGACTGCGAAAATGCTTACACAGACACGAATTGATGCGCATAGGCATACATACACTCACACAGACGCAATTGCTATGTAAATGTGCAATTATACACCCTTTACGTGAGTTCGAATACCGAGAGAGGTAAAATCGATCCAATTTTTTTTTTATTTATTTTTTTTTTATTTTCTATAATTATTGTAAACATATGTACAGAGTATTTCAAAGTCGGGACACCCGACTTTAGCTTTTTTACTTGTTTTTTCTCTTGGTTTTCTATTGTATATACAATCAGTCTAGGGTTTATAACTGTTTTGTTGTTGTTAATAATGAAGTAATTATGTAACTGTTTTTGGTTTTGAATAAATGAATATAATTATGAATTTTGGAAATATGAATAGCTAAGCTATATTTATTCGGTCCGTCGCCTAAAATTTAAATAATGCTTTTCCCAAATAATTAACCTATTCTTATAAGGTTATTATGGGGCAATAACTAACCAACTACTATTTCCATGGTCGGGTGGGTACAGACGAGGATGCTAACAACATCTATGCTCCTCACTAGATATTGCCAAATCCAATCCAATTCAGTAGGGTTTCAAGCACGATTATTCTTCAACTTTGGATTTTTATTTTATTGTCAATTGAACTGTTGGTTTTTTTTTATTAATGTGCACTTAAACTATTGTGGTAGTGTAGTATGGCAGAAGGAGGTAAGAACCCCACCCCATATCCGGCGAGCTAAGTTAGAGCGTAGCAAGAAGTGCACTCCTTCCGAATTCTGCCCATGCAACAAAAATGGATAAATACAAACACCATATCTACCCACACACTACATAATATGGCGCCCAACGTCGTGGGGCATGAACTAGGTTAATCCGAGTATACTCTGCGAATAGCAGATTTGGGAGAAAACTTAGTTAGCATCACGGCAATCAGCTCTAAGGTTATTCATCCATTTCTGGTTTATATTAAAATTTTGAATTCAAATTAAACTTCACGTTTTGTTAACTGACGCTCTTAGGGTAGGACATCGTCTCATGGAATTGCGACTGCAATTCGGGATTACTTGCGGATTGGTCGACCGGAGCGAACCTATTCTATAATTGGCACATGTTCAGAATATGACAGTTTACGTAGGACTTTGTTTTGTATTTATATGTCTGTGTTCGGAATCGCAAGACACTGGAAATATTTCGGTGACTTGACCAATATAGATAAAGTATATACATTGCAACTCGGCAATAGCATTAGAATTTATAGATAGGAAAAAATATCTTGGGTTTAGGATTTGGCAATATAATATTTGGGTTGAAATTTTGATTTAATTGAGGGTGGCGGACCAATAATTTTTGATTTGATTTGATTTTAAGAAAAATTAGTTGTGGAAAATGGCTGTTAGACATAGCACAGAGGATTTAGTTGAAGTATTGCGCGAACGAAACGGATTTTGTGGAATCTGTAATGAAACATTGAATGTAAGTGAGCTAATCGCAACAGCTCCATGCAACCATAAATTTCATTATGGCTGCTTAATGCCACTGATTCAGACAACTCCGGTTTGTCCTATGTGTAGTCAGAGCTGCACAGTAAATAAGTTGATGCTATCTAATAATAATTTAGAGGTAGAATTGAATGAGGCTGAAAGTGTTAGAGGGGATTCTCAATCCGGTGGACTCTCCACTACTTTGCCAGAATTCACCGCTACAAGTCGATCCAACAGAGGTCGTGGCGCTACTCCTAAAGCGGGTATGCAAACCAGGTCAATGCGAAGAAATGCACCTGATCAGCGTGCGCAGAATGATGATAGGTCAATTGATATCGCGACTCAAGAAGTTGTTGACAGGTCGGAAATGGTCAATATTGTCAAAAGTTGTTTGCAAACACAACAAAATAGCTTATTGCAAACTCTAACTTCTGCTATAAATGAAGCAGTAGAACAAGCAATTCAAAATAAAATGGCAGTTTTGAATATTAGCCGTACTGACCAAAATCGGTCTCAAACTAGAACTATAGATCCACCAAGAAATCCTGTAAGGCAAAATGACTTGAATTCGGCTTTGCCTTCTGAAAGCCATAATGGTAGTCAACAGACCAGCGAATTTACAAATGAATTTAGGGCGTAGTAACATTCCACCAGAAAAAGTATCGAGTATTATACAAAGCTGGCGTCTCAAATTTAACGGTGCTAGAGATGGCATGCATATAGATGACTTTTTGTATAGAGTTCGTTCTTTGACAGTACAAAATCTGGGCGGAAATTACCAACTCCTTTGTGATCATTTGTATTTACTTTTTGCTGGAAAAGCAAATGAGTGGTTCTGGAAATTTCATCGCTCTTTTCCTAGATTTAATTGGCTGTTATTTTGTGACGAATTTAGAAAGAAATTTGAAGACATTGATATTTGGGAAAGAATTAATTCACGACGGCAATCTGATAATGAACCCTTTGAGGAGTTTCAGTTCGCTGTAGAGAGTCTAGTGGGTCGTCTTAGGAATTCTATATCAGAACAAGCTTTTGTTAGAATTTTAATTCGTAATTCAAAAACCTCTCTTAGATATGAAATTATGCATTTAGGAATTACAACGTTGTCTCGACTCCGCGAAGAAATTCGTACACACGAGCAGTTCTTTAAACAAGTAAAGAGTCAGCCGTTGAAATCTAAATTCGGAAATCGTCCTCAAGTTTGTGAATTACTAACAGAATCAGACGAACTATCGGAAAATGACATTTCGGAAATTCAGCGCAATCGTAGAGCTTGCTGGAACTGTGGACTGTCTGGAAGCCCGGACTCTCTTCTGCTACGGTTGTGGGATGAAAAATATCTATAAGCCAAAATGCCCCAAATGCAATCCGACGGAAAACCGGCAACAGGATGCACAGAATACCATCTCTCTGATGCATCCAATCGAACAAAGCCATTAATGATAGATGCGTATACTCAAACTGAAGATTTGATGTCTTCAGCTCCGAGTTATTCAGTCCAGGATGGGCAGGACTTTCGTACAAAAATTACCGGACTTAATCCTTATCTCCCATTTCATATTCGCCTAGCAAATTATGAGTCTGCTCGTGAGCGTATATTAGGAGATGTTAATAATATTCATTTAAATGTCAAACCCAGAAGATCAACTTTAAGATTAAGGTCATTTTGGAAAAATGTGTGTTCAGTGCGTAAGAAATTTGTTTCTTCCATCTTTTTTAGCCATGATCATAGATTGTACACAGAAATTATTATTCAGAACAGAAAGTATGTAGCTCTACTCGATTCTGGCGTCTCTATTAGTTGCCTCGGTGCAAACGCAGCCACAGAAATGATGAATAATGGTAATCTTCAAAACTGTTCTGGGAAAATTCGAACGGCTAATAGTTCCGAATGTGCTGTAAAGGGAAGAATTTTAGCGAATATAACATATCGGCACATGGAAAAACCTATAAAATTCTTTGTAATCCCCGAGCTAAGTCAAGATGTATATCTTGGAATTGATTTCTGGGAATCGTTTGGTTTAGTTGACAAATTGTTGAATCACTCAGTTTCCGAACTCGATGTTGGTAAAGAAGATTCAAGGGATAATCCTAAGATGCATATTTTATCCCCTGAACAACAAAATTCTTTAGATCGGATTATTCAAAAACTTCCATCATTCGAAAAAGAAGGTCTAGGTCGTACTCATTTAATTGAGCATCACATGGATGTGGAGCAAGCTAAGCCCGTGAAGCAAAGGCATTGGCCCATATCTCCGGCAGTCGAAAAATTGATGTTTTCAGAAGTAGATAGAATGTTAGCGTTGGACATTATAGAAGAATCAAAGAGTACATGGAGCAGCAATTGTGTGATGGTAAAAAAAGGTGACAAAATAAGGTTGTGCCTAGATTCTAGAGTAGTAAATAAAGTAACTCGGAAGGACGCATATCCGTTACCTCACATTGATGGAATCCTTAGCAGGCTACCGCCTGCGCGTTTTATAACTGGACTAGACATGAAGCATGCATTCTGGTAAATCCCTTTGGAAAAACAGTCTCGCCAGTATACAGCTTTCGCAATTCCAAATCGGCCTCTCTATCAATATAAAGTTATGCCATTTGGATTGTGCAATGCGCCCCAGACACTATGCAGGTTGATGGACCACGTCATTCCTCCACACTTGCGAACTCGAGTTTTCGTCTATTTAGACGACCTTCTTCTACTTTCTGATGATTTCGACTCCCATTTAGGTCTAATTGAAGAAGTCGCCCTATGCTTACGATTAATGTTGCTAAGTCAAAATTTTGTATGCGGGAAATTAAATATTTAGGATTCATTATTGGTTATGGAGAATTAAAAACCGATCCTGGGAAAATTCAAGCCATAAATGAATTTCCTGTGCCCAAAACCGTTAAACAGCTACGACGCTTCTTAGGTTTATCGGGTTGGTACCGACGGTTTGTTGAAAATTATGCTGCCATAAGTTGCCCGTTAACAGATCTCCTGAAGAAAAATAAGTCTTTAGAGTGGAATGATTCAGCTAATGAAGCATTCAATACTCTAAAAGAAAGATTAACTTCTGCACCTATTTTAAGAACCTCTAACTTTTCTCAAACATTCAAGTTGATCTGCGATGCTAGTTCTTATGGACTTGGTTGTGTATTGGCTCAAGACAATGAGGATGGAGTGGAACTTCCCATCGCTTACATGTCCGAAAGTTCGAAAGTTGGCGAAAGCACAACGGAATTACACAGTGACAGAATTAGAATGTCTTGCTGTCATAAAGGGAATAAAGAAATTTCGTGCATATATTGAAGGACAGAAATTCGTTATTATCACTGACCATGCTGCATTAAATGGCTTATGAATCAGAAAGATCTCACAGGTCGTTTAGGTAGATGGGCTGTCATATTGCAGGGTTATGAAATTAACATTATTCATCGCAGTGGAACTCTAAATGTGGTTGCTGATACCTTGTCTCGGCAAAATGATCCAACCATATCAGAACTTGTCGATCTTGGACCCCTAGTTGATTTGTCGTCGAATGAATTTCAGTCACAAGAGTATTTGAGCCTAATTGAACGAATTTGTGATAATCAATCCAAGCTTCCAGACCTAAAAGTTAGAGATAATTTTGTCTATAAAAGAAATGAACACGCAACTGGTGATTGCATCCAGGAATCCCAATCATGGAAACTATGGATCCCCTCAGGATTGAGACAAGACATCCTACGTCGAACGCATGACGCTCCAGACGCAGCTCATTGTGGCACCGGCAAAATGATATATAAATTAAAAATGTATTTCTTCTGTCCAGGCATGGTTACCGAAATTTGATCTGCAAACAGACGTTAAATGTCCAATTCTGCCACATGAATGACACGTGCACATTTTGTATTTGCATTCATCCGACTTATGATTTCTCCAGTTGCAATGTGTGCATGGTTTGTGCTGCCTCTTCCATTTTCTCTGTCGCTCTTTTGCTTTCAATTTAGCCCTTTTCCAGTGCTTCCAAAACCTCAATTGCCGCTCTCGTTGTTACTTCGGTTTGCATTCTTCATGTTCCCGTTACGTGCGCTGCCCATGTAGTTACGCTATCGTCGGATTTTGTTGTTGCGATTTTGGTTTCTATTATCATGGCCTTCTTTAATGCAATCGCCAATGACAAATTTTCATTTTCTTCACAAAGTCTCTCGAATATCAATGTAGGGAGTGACATGATAACCTGATTTAAAACAAATGCCTCTAAATGTTCTCCAAACTTGCAATTTTGTGTCAATTGCTTTACACGAGCGCACCATTCAGCAATTCCACCGTTCGACGGACGATACGTGAACTGGCCCGCATTCATTGATCAGTTCTTAGAGATGATACACAGGACCAGTTTACCAGATGTCCAAAAGATGTGATACCTAAAGTCCTGCGTAGCAGAAGAAGCATCGGAAATCATTGGCCACTTGAGGGGAACAGCGTCAAACTATACAGTGGCCTGGGAAACATTAGTTCAACGCTATAAAAACCCTAGGGCAATCACAACAGCCGCGTTGGAAAGATTCATGGAACAGCCCATGGTGACAAACGACCCCAGAGCCATACGAGCAATACATGACACCACCGTCAAGTCACTGAGCGCACTGCGACAAGTAGGCCTAGATCCCGTCAAGCTACAAGACACCATACTCCCTTATGTCCTAGAACAGGAAACTCAAGACTTAAATGTGCTTCAATCAGTTAACAGATTTCTGAATTTCCTCAACCGACGCTTCCGGGACTTGGAGGTGACCAAAGCAAGTGATAGGCCAGCCAGGTCCACAGCCACAGCCACAGCCACAGCAGCCCGCAGTTCATCTCAAGGACCCGGCTGCAGCTACTGCCGAGAAACTGGCCACGGACTATACAAATGCGGCAGGATCCAAAACCTTCACGTCGACGAGTGGTGGGCTTGGGTAGAAAAAACCAAAGGTGCCGAAGCTGTCTATATGCCAAACACGTCTCTCGCAGTTGTGCGGCAGCACCATGCTTCCAATGCAACCAAGCACATCATACACTGCTGCACAAGAAACAGAAGAGAAACGTGACCACGAACCAGTTCGTTAATTCCGGAGTAACCCACGAATGGGCGGACGAGCGGCTGGTATTTCTGGCAATCGCACGTGTACGGATAACAGCACCCAACGGACAACAACGGATAGTGCGAGCATTGCTGAACTCCGGTTCACAGAGAAACCTGGTATCAAATCGTCTACGACGTGAGCTCAAGATCCAGACACACAAGACCCACACACGCCTAATGGGAATTGGAAGCTGCAACCAACCGGTATCTGCCAGGGTTATTTTCCACATGTCATCAGTAGATGACAGCTTCTCTGTGAACGTAGAAGCACTAGCGTTAGACACCATCATTCTAATCAGCCAGCAACAGCAATGGACAAGGCCGTAATACCCATCCCCAAAGGAATGCAACTAGCTGACCCGGATTTCCACCGCTCAGGTAAAATCGACTTACTAATTGGAGGCGAATTCTATCACCCCCTGATGAATCCGTATCAGCGATCGCATGGCGTCGGGCGACCTCCGCTGCAAAGTACGGCGCTCGGGTGGATAATATCAGGAATGGTCGACACACGAAAGGAGCCAGCAACAGCTTGCGTGGGAGCAATTACAAGAAGACCAACAGAACACCTGGCGACGCTAATGAAGCAGTTCTGGCAGCTAGACAAGGTGCCTGAGAACGAACCGGACATTGAGAAAATGTACCGACAAATCGAGGTTCGACCAGCCACCGACCGAGAAGTAGACCTTGAGCTTGGGAGCACAGGCGATGTCACCGTCAAGACATTAGGAGTGTTCTTCAATCCTGCTCTCGACAGGCTGCAAGGGCGAACTCACACCAGCCCCACAACAACAATTACCAAAAGAATCGTGTGCAGCGAAATTGCCAGAGTTTTTGACCCATTAGGGCTGTACGGTCCAGTTATCACAGCCGCCAAGATTTTCTTGCAACAAAATCTGGACTGGGATACACCTCTGCCGCCCACGCTAGAAACACAATGGAAGGAAGTCCGCGAGGACCTGCCAGCGCTCAATTAGGTGTCTTTCCCAAGGTACTTCTGGTCTGACTCGGAAATAGTTCTCCCCTGGATAAACGCCAAGGTATCATCATTCCGGACTTTCGTTGCCAACAGAATTGCGACTATACAGGATCATACAAACACCTCGACAATGGCGCCTCGGCCGATAACCCGGTCGATTGCCTTTCGCGAGGAACAAAGGCGACAAAATTGGCGAGCAGTTATAGGCTCTTCTATAACTGATAATGAGCAAGAATTAATTAACAACTGTGCGAAATTGTTTAATAATTTAAAAATGCGATTTATTAACCAAGGTTTGGTTGCGATTGAATAGTACAAAGTTCGGTATTAAACGACGAAACAAGCTTATGAATGTATATATTATTTGCCGAAATGCAATTCAATTTATTAAACAATTGCCAAAGTGCAATGTTAATATAGAAACTGATCGAGTAGACGGAAAACTAGGGTTCATCGTACCGACGCAAGCGACAACGAACGATGCGACTTAACTGGCTGTTAATAAGCAAGCAAGTGTTTCGGCCGCTGCAGCAGTGCAGCGGCTTATGCAAAATTATAGCAAATTAAGAACAATGCGTAAAGAAAAATAGAAATTTGAGCGACAAAGCAATAAATGAGTAAATATTACGTTAAATGGCTCAACTTGCTGCGTAGAGCAAGATTACAAATTGACTGATTTTATGATCGAATTAAACAAATGTATTTATTATGAATTTTTGACATCTGGCTGTGGCGACTGCATAACCAAACATTCTCCGCCCGTTGAAGAACCAGGGTATTCAACAGAATCTTGTTTCGGCAGTGATTAGTCCAGTGGCAGTCTTCAGGTCAGCAACCCTCACGACGCCATCTGCTCCAGGGATCAGGTTGACGACTCGTGCCAACGGCCATTTGAGTGGTGGCAAGTTTTCGTCTTTGACGAGGACGACATCGTTGATGCAAATGCCAGGCTGGTTCTTACGCCACTTAGATCTCTGTTGAAGTAGAGTCAAATACTCTTCGCGCCAGCGCGACCAAAAAACCTGTTGATAGTAGGTGACCTGCTGCCATATATCCAAGCGATTGAAATTGAGCTTGGTTATATCCGGCTCAATGTAGGACGACAGAGGTGCAGTGCCAATAAAGTGTGCTGGAGTCAGAACATCAAGATCGCCAGGATGTTCTGAAAGCGGGAATAAAGGACGTGAATCAATAATAGCTGTGATATGGCAAACTAATGTGCGCAGCCCATCAAAATCAAGCAACGAACGCCCAACAGCTCTGTAGAAGTGGTGCTTGGCAGTCTTCACCGCTGCCTCCCAAAGCCCACCAAAATGCGGAGAACGAGGAGGGATGAATCGCCAATCTATGTAGCCAGCCAGACAAAACTCTTGAAGCGCCTTCAAATGCTCGCTGCTCTCAAATAATCGTTTAAGCTCAGCCATCTCATTTTTTGCACCAACGAAGTTTGTTGCATTGTCTGACCATATGCGAGCTGGCCGACAACGCGTCAAAATAAACCTTTTTAATGCGCTCAGGAAAGATCCAGTGGTCAAGTCCTTAACCAGCTCCACGTGCACGGCCTTCGTTGAATAACAAATAAAAATGCTCAAATAGCATTTAACGAGCGCCTTATTACGAACTTCATTCCTGTAGAAGAATGGGCCACAACAATCCACGCCTGTGGCCATGAATGGGTGCGATAACCTGACGCGATCCTCAGGAAAGTCAGCCATGATATGATCCATGAGACGCGGCTTTGCACGTTACATTTATTGACAACACGGGCGACTGTTTTGCGACCTCCGATTGGCCAATATCGCAATCGAATAGATGCCAAAAGCGAACGTGGTCCAGAATGTAGATTTCGCTCATGAAAATTAGCTATGAGTGCGAATGTGATTGGATGGCGTCTGGGCAATATAATTGGATGTTTGGCCTCGAAGTCAAGTGTCGAGTTGCTCAAACGTCCGCCAACGCTCATCAATCCAAAATTGTCGATAAAAGGCGATAATGAAGCGATGCTACTAAATGATTTAATGGAACGAGATTGTTGGAGGGCCTTGTAGTCATCCCAAAGATGCGCCCTCTGTATCAAACGAAGCGATATTTGAGTGCTATGATGCACGCAATCCACAGTTAATCCGGGAATCCGTATGCGGTGCAGGAACTTGTAGATATATCCGAATACACGCTGCAGTTTTGCAAAGCTATTCGAATATTTACATTCCTGGCTGATGTCCCGAAATGGGCAGGAACTCAGAAGCACCTGTTTTCGCTGTTCCGGCAAAGTCGAAACTGGTGCGCAAGGAGTAGGCCAACAAGTTTTGTCCTCAGTAAGAAAAGATGGGCCATGTAGCCATAGTGTTGATTGATCGAGCTCGCTGGGAAGTGCTCCTCGCGAAAGAATGTCCGCTGGATTGAGATCAGTAGGGACATATTGCCACTTCATGTCCGAAGTCCACTCTTGAATGGTTGCTATCCGATGCGAAACAAAGGTCTGGTATCGGGACGGCTCGCTGTTTATCCAGGATAGTGCGACGTCAGAGTCGGACCAGCAATAATACTTGCAGCTAAATAATGCCATCTGCGAGATTTTATTGACCAGTTGCGCCAACAAGACAGCTCCGCACAGCTCCAATCTGGGCACTGTAATTGTCCTAAGTGGCGCCACTCGCGATCGTGAGCACAACAACTCAACCTTGCGACCGCTTGAGGTAGCAGATACGACGTATACACACGCTCCATATGCATCCATACTTGCATCGCTAAATCCATGTATCTCAAGTACGCCGCCGGAAAGAAGAACCAATCTGGGAAATTGCAATCTCTGCGTCTGTTTAAAATCTGAAATTAAGTTATGCCAAGATGTGATTAGAGATGCTGGCAAACTTTCATCCCAATTAAGTTTTTCCTTCCAAAGCGTTTGAAGGAATATTTTTGCCTTTGCAATTACTGGACCGTTGAGACCAAGAGGATCATAAAACCGGGCGATAGTAGATAAAACGGATCGCTTGCAAGGCTTAGTAGCAGAATGAAAGGCGTAAACGAGAACATGAAGCAATCCGACGCAGGATCCCATGCAAGGCCAAGTGTCTTAGCGATATCGCTGCCGTCATCGAATTTTAAAAGTGTTTCTTTGTCGGCATCGGGAATTTCCATTAGAACATTCGGATCGCTAGAGCACCATTTACGAAGCTTGAATTTTCCTTTCTCCAACAGACCTGTTGTTTGCCGGATGATTTCGAGAACTTCTTCTACGGATGCTCCACCAGTAATTAGATCGTCTACGTAGAAGTCACGACGCAAAATCTTAGAGCCAATTGGGTACGAAGTCTGCTCGTCTGCAGCAAGTTGATGCATAACGCGAACGGACAAAAAAGATGCAGGCTTTGTTCCATAAGTAACCGTGTCAAGTTTAAATGCCTGTATATAATCTTGAGAGGAATTCCGCCATAGGATGCACTGCAAGAAATTGTCTGGCTCTGAGACCCGAACACAAAGATACGTTTTGCAAATATCACCTGTCAGGGCCACAGGAAATGTACGAAAGCGACACAGTGTATTTGCTAACTTTGGCTGAATCGTTGGGCCAGCCATGAGGATATCATTCAAAGAATATCCAGACGAAGTAGCTGCCGAACCATCAAACACAACCCTCAACTTTGTTGTACTGCTGTCTTCTTTGAGGACGCAGTGAGCAATTCAGTTTCATCTTTGGACATATGTCCCAAGTCCAGGTATTCTTGAATGAATGAAGAATATTTAATCTTTAAATCTGGATCCCGATCAAGCTTTCTTTCCAAATTTAAAAACCGGCGATGAGCTTGAACGTACGACTGTCCAAGCAGATCCAAACTAAGATTGGTTGGCAAACGAACAGACTATTCGCCAGTAGACAGGCGAGTGCAATTAGCCTTAAATGTTCTTCGCAATCAAGTTCCTCCTTTGTGTGTTTGACGACTTGATCATGGCCAGCGTCAAGCTCCCAAAAACTGCGAACCATACGCTCTATTTGGGTATTAGAATCGACATCTCCAACTGATTCGTGTCCTGCTGCTACCAGAACTGTTTGATTATGTAGAAAGACACCTCCTGTAACTATCCATCCGAATTTGGTCTTTTGCAGTAATGGCAATCCAGGAGCCAACTTGATTTGGCCAACACACAACAGCTCATAGAAAAGGCTCGCACCAATAAGCATGTCAATTTGCTGAGGCCGATAGAATGCAGGATCTGCTAGCCGTATGTTGCTAGGAATATGCCATTTGGTAATATCTACCGAAAAGTTAGGCTGATTTTCCGTGATGGCAGGAGCAATCAGTGCAGAAACGTCTGTAGAATAATCCGATGAATTCGATTTTAAGCAAAGTTGTACAACATATCCATCAGAAACGAAATTAGTGTCACCTAAACCTGACACTGAAGTAGACGACTTTGTTTTTCGCAATTGCAAGTGATGCGCAAACCGAGAGGTGATTATATGCAGCTGCGATCCAGCGTCTAGCAGTGCACGACAAGGAACCCAGGGCCTGCGTTATTTTTTACATTAACAACATCAGTAGCCAGGACTACTGACAACGATGGCGAACTAGCGACAAGCGCGCTGCGGCTGTAAACCAGAACTAGACGGCTGCTCAGACGAAACGATTTGTGAAGCTACATTGTGGAAATGCAGCAAGCTATGGTGCTTGGAGCCACACACTCTACATGATCCTGAGCTACATGTTCGCATTCTATGGCCTTTCTTGAGGCAATTGATGCATAAGGCCATCCTTTTTGCCTCCTTCAAGCGAAGGGGCGGCGATAAATTACCAAAAAGCGGGCATGTGTAAATATCATGGCTTGAATTATCACAAAACGCACAACCATTTGAAAGATTGTTAGTGGCGACAAAGGAACGTTTTGTGTTAGTATATTTCTTTCCCACCTGATAGCTCGGCGTATACTTTGCCATAGCGTATTCCACGTTTTCCAATTATTGGCAGCGCTCCTCTAGAAAGTATAATACCCAAAATCTCACGAATGTGTGCCTGCCTTTAAGACAGGAACGTAAATGTTGCAGCTTTTCCACGTCACTTAGATTCTGGTCGTTGGCAATAACAGCTGTAAACATTGATGAAAAATCCGCATACTCAGTGTACCCACCGCTGAAAGTGGGCAACTTGAGCTCTGGGAGGCGAGATCTGTTGTGCTCCGCACCTAATGACGAATCTGCTGATGCCTCTGGCCGCAGCGTTGATGACGGTGGCATCGACGCATGCATTTTATTTAGGGCACTGTTCATGCGGACGTCTAAACTGGCCAAAAGTTCAGAAAAGTTGCGATGCAGACTACTTCCAATTTCGTCAAAATCCAACTGTTCCAACTTATCATGCACCGAATCAAACGTGGCCTGCATACGCGGCAATATTTTCAGCTTCTCACGAATCTCATGTTCACTTTTTGAGTAAAAGTCACCATCAGTAAAATTGGCATCAATTGATTGGGCCCATGTATAAAGCGATTGCAACTTGCGCTTGCAAAACAAAATGTTTTTGTCAACGGTAGGCAGCGCGCTGTCTACAGCTGTTGACATTGACGCCGACGCTGCTCCCGGCTGCGACGCAAGCGCCGACTCTGCAGCGACTTTAGCAGCGAAAGCAGTGGGAGAGCCGATGCTTTAAATTTCGCTCAGCGACATTCCAACGAGGAAGTGAGGATCAAAGCGTGAGACTGGAACTAATGCGTGCGTTAGAACTTCTCGAATGCTTGCAGGCACCGTTAGATGTTTAAGACAAAAACACCAAAAACGAACGATGCACGCGCGACAAAAAAACTGTTGCTGGCTGACGTGCATGCCGTTATATGCGTTTATGCGTGTGCTTGTGTGTGAGTGTAAGCTGACTGCGTTAGCGCGTGAAATGCTGGTACAGTCAACCATGCACATATGACGAATAGCACTTGCACTTTGCACCTATAATGCGATTATGTATGTATATCACTTTGTGCCAATTTGCACATCAATTTTTATATTGTTAAAACCGATTTAAGCGAATACATGCACGAATATATATCACGTCGGGGTCACCAAAATGTGTAGTTATAGGCTTTTCTATAACTAATTATAGGCAAGAATTAATATTCAACGGTGCGAAATTGTTCGAATTAAAAATGCTATTTATTTATAAGTGCTTGGTTGCGATTCAAATAGTACAAGTTCGTTATTAAGAGACGAAAAACAAACTTATGTAAATGTTAATTGCCGAAATGCAATTCAATTTATTAAACAATTGCCGAATTGCATTTGTAATGTAAAAATTGGTCTAGTAGGCGGAAACTAGGGTTTGCCGTACCGACACAAGCGAGCAACGAACGATGCGATTTGACAGTTGGTTAAAAAGTAAAAGAAATATTCGGCCGCTGCAGCAGTGCAGAGCCTTAGGCAAAATTATAGCAAATTAAGAAAAGTGCTTAAGGAAAAATAGGAATTTGAGCGACAAAGCAAACAATGAGTTAAGTTTACGTTAAATGGCTCAACTTGCTGCACAGAGAAAGATTACAAATTGAGTGATTTTGTGATCGTATTAAACAAATGTATCTATGATGAATTGTTGCCTTTTGGCTGTGGCGACTGCATAACCAAACAATTAACTTTCTGAAATAACCTGTTAAACCCAAATAAATTTCGAGTTGCGTTTCAAATTTTGAAACTGCTTCAATCTTTTGTGGAGTTGGGTACAGTTTTTATACCCTGTACCCGTAGGGTAAAAAGGGTATATTAGGTTTGTGCAAAGTATGTAACATGAAGAAGGAAGCATCTCCGACCCCATAAAGTATATATATTCTGAATCAGCATGACGAGAGAAATCGATCTAGACATGGCCGCCCGTCCGTCCGTCCGTCTGTCCATCCGTCTGGATAAACGCAAGGATCTCAGAAACTATAAAAGCTAGAATAACCAAAGTTGGCATCCAGATTCTCCAAGGTCCGAGAAAGGACGAGTTTATTTTTTTTTTAATTTCCCCCCCTTCCCCCGCTACAGAATTTCTTCAATAGCGTCCACATTTCAAATGCTACCTAAATCAAATTATAATATAATTGCACACATAATTTATATATAATTGTATACTGTTGTTCAAAATTTTATCCAATTCGGTCAATTCTAAGAAAAGTTATTAGCAAAACAAATTCTCTCCAGTACAACCCCACCAAACTGCTGCAACAAGTTCGCTCTTCTTCTTCCTCTTTTTGCTGCTGCTATGGGCGCATATAACTCAGTGACGCAAGTTTACCTGGGTACAGGGTATTACACTGTCGGGCTTGCTCGACTCAAATTAAGCTCAAGTCCATATTCTTTACAGGTTTTTACAACTTTGATAATGCTTTCATCTCGTCTTTGGCTGGGATTATTATGTCGTATACATAGGGCAATGCTATACCTCGGCGTGCTAATGGTCGAAAAATCGCGTTGATGTGCCGCTGGAACACGCTTGGTGAATTTGTCATACCAAACGGCACCTTACAAAACTGGTATTGCCCACTCTGCGTCACAAATGATGTGTACTTTTTGCTGGACTCGGCAACTGGTACATGGAAAAATTCATTTTTCAAATCAATCGTACTGTATATCATCGCTTCATCGCGGTCTAGCTGGTCGTCTATTAGTGGGAGTGGAAAATGATCTTTACACATTACCTTGTTAATGCGTCTGTAGTCACTCTTCTTTACAAGTACAACAGGGCTCGTAAACTCTGAATCGGACTCTTCAATTACGCCGTTTCGCAACCATTCGTCTACTTGTTCGTCTATAATGCGTGTCTCTGAAAATGAAAATCTGCGGGGCGTGAAAAAATAGGTGTATCATCTTTAAGAACAATTTTCATTTCAATGTTTATTGTTTTCGGCTTATCCTGCTTATCCGGCTTGTATTTCATAATTAGTTCGCGCACCTCATGCTTAGCGTACTCACTGACGGCATTATTTACATCGCGTTATGTATTTTCTTGTAACACGTCGATTTTCATCATATTTGTTTCATCGTTTGGATCGTTTTGTTCATCTTCAGCTTGCGTCTTTCGGACCATAACGCCATTGCGGTTGAATGCGACTTCTGCGTGCATACAAATTTCTTCTCCAATTATTACTTTAAGGCACGATTGGCACGACATAAAAATTTAGCACATAGCAATCAATGCACACATCGTGACTCAAACTGAAATCGGCTTAATTTTGTTTGCATTACTATCGCTACCAAATCCTTTCAAATATATACAGCAGTCCTTTAGCTTTGGCAAATTTAACTCCGCATACAAATCTTCACGTAACAAATTAAATTTACTGAATTTCACAGTTTGACACCAGTGCAACACACTTCAAGGCTTTCAAAATAATTTCCTAGCTTGTTAGGTGTTCAAGCTTTCCACAATACGAATGTTTGGTTTCTCATCTTTTTATACTCTGTACATGAAATGTACAAGAGTATATTAGGTTTGCGGGAGCTGAAAAATGTAACAGGCAGAAGGAGGCGTGGCAGACCCCACAAAGTATATATATTCTTGATCAGCATGACGAGACGAGTCGATCTAGCCCTGTCTGTCTGTCTGTCCGTCTGTCCGTCCGTATGAACACCTGGATCTCAGAGACTATAAGAGATAGAGACACCAAATTTTGCACGAAGATGCGTTATGTGTGTATTCTATACGAGTTTGTTTTATTTTTTTGATTTTCCCCCCTATGGGGGTTTTCCCGATTTTCCATTCGTATAATCGCCTATATCTCGGAGACTATAAGACCTAGGCACACCAATTTAGTCCAAGATGCCTTGTATGAATACGCAGAAAATGTATATTTTGGAATTCCCCTCCCTCCCCCCTCTACCCCGCAAATGCGATTTTCTCTAACCCCCGTAATTCTTGGAATTTCGAACTGAAATTTTGCAAATACCCCCAGTTAGTAATTATGTGTCCGTATGCCAAGTTTCACTATGATAGACCGATTTACCAAGAAGTTATAGCCATAAATATATTTGCTGCTGCAGCGCTGCTCAAGCGCTGCCCGCGGCTGTTGTTGATGTTGCTGTTTGGTTGACTGCGAAAATGCTTACACAGACACGAATAGATGCGCATAGGCATACATACACTCACACAGACGCAATTGCTATGTAAATGTGCAATTATACACCCTTTACGTGAGTTCGAATACCGAGAGAGGTAAAATCGATCCAATTTTGTTTTCTTTTTTTATTTTTTTATTTTTTTTATTTTCTATAATTATTGTAAACATATGTACAGAGTATTTCAAAGTCGAGACACCCGACTTTAGCTTTTTTACTTGTTAGTTTTCGTTCTTACAATTCTTAGAAATGTGGTACACTCTGTGTACCACTGTGCGCGGCGCCTGATTTTGTTTTTTCTTTGATTGCCTTGTCGCTCTTCTTCATCTTTCTATTTATTATTTCATAATCCTTTAATTTGCATTTAAACTCGTTAAGGTTTTTAGAACCATATAGCATCGTTTTGTTTATTGACAGTTCATAAATACCATCAATTACATATTGAATGAATGCTTTGTCTTCGACATTGCCGCGGGATGCTATGTCTTTCATTCTATAAAAGTATTCTTGCATGCTCTCTTCGTTTCGGCGTTTACATTCAGTTAGTTTTGCATGTATTTTCTTACTACTTACTGTGGTCTTAAATTCGTATAATAAAGTTTTTCACTCAAAACGAACAATTTCGCTATTCCTTTTAGTGGCTTCTTAGCGAATATAAATTTATGCAGTTCACTCCAGCACATCAACAATGCTTGTTCTTCAAACTTCGATATCCATGCTTCTATCGATAAATCGTCACTGCCATCGAATGTTCGGATTGAATCTTCGATATCACGAAAACTCATGGCAAATCGTGGTGCTGCCATATCACAGCTGTTTTGTTGTTCTCTTTGTGGTGTTCGCGAATTCGCCGTCGTCGCTCACGCTAGTTCTGCCTCTTACGCATACATCTCCGTCTACTGCGTACTTCTTCGACATCGCAGCTCTCGTCGTTGCTCTCACCGTTGTTGCTAAGCAATTGTCCGGCTACCAAATTGCGAAATATGTGCAACTGTACATCATCAAAGTTGTGGCTTATGCCCAATACAACACAAATCGATACAAGGTCACGATCGCTTAGATTTTGTTGTATGTATTCGCATTTTGCCTTGTGTAAGTCATCATTTTCGTTGAATTCGAATCCAGAAAATTCTCGCAAACGTTTTCTATTACCTCGGACTCCTTCGGTTTCGAATACATATTTATGCAAAGCGCAAATGCTTGCCTTCGTTGCTTCCTTTAATGGCTTTGATATTAAATCATTTAAACACGTCATTTTTGGAGGAAAAAAATAATCTGTTATTTCTTTTCGATTACGTCTTTTTAAATCAAATGTTCACGCGTCGTTTTAATTTCACCACTGTACTGTATTCCGGGACGAGCACCCAAAATGTGGGGTTTTATTTAATACAATACAATGTTTATTTAATGAAAGGGTGTGAATAAATATAATTAACTCGGTTTACATCGTTTAAAGTCAAATGAAAAATGCACGGCTTGGCTCAGCGTTCTCGCCGTCTTTTGCTCGATACGTCTGTCGAGTTAAACCTCTTTCTAACGACTGCTGGACATCTTCCTGCTGTCGCCAACCGTCGTCTTCTTCTCGTCTTCTTCTTATGTTCGTCTTTTTGTTTGTTGTTTAGGGCGTCGCTTAGAAGTGAAAAGGAACAACACTCCTTCCCACATATATCTCCTAAACTATAATTCCGATTTTTTTTTAAGTACGATTTTCTTAATCTCTGAAAAATTAACTAATAATACGTTTATTCATAATCCTTAAAGCGTTCATGAAATTTTTGAAAAATAAAACAAAATCGTATAGCGTACACATATAAGCCATATTTGTGCAAAATTTGGTGCCTCTAGCTCTTGTAGTCTCTGAGATCTAGGTGTTCATACGAACAGACGGACAGACTGACAGATGGACAGACAGACAGATCGACTCGTCTTGTGATGCTGATCAAAAATATATATAGTTTGTGGGGTCTGCCACGCATCCTTCTGCCTGTTACATTTTTCAACCCGCGCAAGCCTAATAGTAGTAGTAGTAGTAAGTAGCTTTATTTTTATACCCTGTACCCGTAGGGTAAAAAGGTTATATTAGGTTTGTGCAAAGTATGTAACATGCAGAAGGAAGCATCTCCGACCCCATAAAGTATATATATTCTGAATCAGCATGACGAGAGAAATCGATCTAGACATGTCCGTCCGTCCGTCTGGATGAACGCAAGGATCTCAGAAACTATAAAAGATAGAATAACCAAAGTTGGCATCCAGAATCCCCTAGGTCCGAGAAAGGACGAGTTTATTTTATTTTTTGAATTTTCCCTTCCTTCCCCCGCTACAGAATTTCGTCAAATGCTACCTAAACCAAACTTTGCACACATAATTTATATATAAGTATCTACTGTTTAAAATGTTATTCAATTCGGTCAATTCTAAGAAAAGTTATTAGCGAAACGAATTCTCGCCAGTACAGCCCCCCCAAACTGCAGTAACAAGTTCGCTCTTCTTATTCCTCTTTTTGCTGCTGCTATGGGCGCATATAACTCAGTGACGGAAGTTTACCTGGGTACAGGGTATTACACTGTCGGGCTTGCTCGACTGTAGCATTCTCTCTTGTTATATTCACATTTATTTGGTTGACAAAACATTTCTTAATTTTATAGTTAAGCTAAGAAAATAAAGCTATATTTCAAAATTAATCGACTTGGTTAAAAAACCCGTCTGTCGATCACCAACAAATTACCCTAAGCTTCATTGGTAACTACACCTGGCTGCCCGGCTTTTCCCCAGAAACCAGATCGTTGGCCGTGAAGTTCGGATACGAGGTTAGTGTTACTGCATTACTAAATTTACAGTTAATTTACCGCCGTCAGTCATTGTTTGTATTTTATTATTATAATTATTAGTTATGTTTAATGGCAACGGCAATTGGATAGATAGACTTTCAACTCTTTCAATCTCTAAACAAACCGATACTGCAATTGGTAGGTGGTCAGACAGCATATCCCCCAAGCTCCGCCTACCATGCAGAAGTCAATTGTGGGCTTGCCCTGCCCTCCTATGAACGTGAAAGCTCCATTCGAATCACTTTCAGTCCTACCATTTAGAGTAAGGAGATTTGTAGCCTCACACATTTCCAGCAATTTCTCGCCTTTTGAATCCAATGTTTCGTCCTTCGCTTTTCTGGTCATACCGTCGTGTTTACTTTGCGGGGCATAAGATTGGGTAGTGGCTTGATCGGGTCCTATTCGGGCATTGAAGTCTCCAAGCAGCATTATGTTATGATAGTCAAGTGCCTTGAGGAAATCATATAGCTCTTCGAGGGCGCTTAACCATTTATTGCAGTTTAGGTAAACGGGAACTATAACGAAACTTTCGTTGTTGGTGATTAGTTCAATGACAGCTGTTTCGTTTATAGTTTTAAAAGTGCATTTGTATTGGCTTAGGAAGTTTTAATTCACTGCGAATAGGTTACCCCCGCTTGCTCGTCCTTTTTGCGACATTCGAGTGGCCGGGGTCCAGTGGAGGTTGAAATCGTTGAAATAGTTTGTATATACGTCTTCATCTTTTTCAATGAAGGTTTCGAATAAGAGTGCGATATCAAATTTGTTAACATAATCAAAAATGTAACTTATTCTTGAGACCAAAGATGTTAAATGAAAGGACTTTATACTTATTTTTTTCGACAATAGGTTGGCTGACGGCATTTAATATAAAAAATTTACTTGTGGATGAGAGTTCTCCACGGCAACATTTATATTTTCGATGATGTGTTCGAAGCTTAAATTAATGCTGGATATATCGCCGTATATTCCTTTTATAGACCCTTCTGCATTATTTTTCTGAACCATAGGCACCTTTTTGTGTTCCAATAGAACCATTTACGTTATATTAACATCCTGTCATTGCGTACTGTGACTCTTTTGTTCGAATCTAAACTGATTAGTTTTTTACGTAGCCACAGAAGTGCTTTTGCTTTTGCTGTTGGCGCTCGTAGCCTAAATCATGTTCCGTTGAGATCGTCGTACCAGCAAGCTTTTTCGAGAGTTTGAATAATTCTGAAACAGTGCTGGCCGCACCCATTTCCACCAAAATCGCAATTTTTCCTTCCCTCTCGTAAAGCTTCTTGGCAGTTTATTTCCTATTTGAGTTCCAAATTCTCAGCAGAGAGCTGGTTTACCTTATCCGACACTTCATTTAGGCGTCCCATAACTACTTCAAGATCAGCCTTGGTAGGTAGATTTTGAAGCTTTTCGTCGAGAGCAGCGGCATAGTACGTTGCATTATGTCCATAAGCGCTTGCACATTCATCCCTCCAATCGAATTCTCCATTTTTGTAGCTTGCTTATTGAGTGGAGTTAGCGCGAGTCCGCTTATTTGTTGGCGTTGCGCAGTTTTGATCAATAGGAGACCGTTTAACTGGCCTTCTAAATATAGCAGGTGCCCAAAAGTATGCAGCTTTTTTAACCAGTGGACGCCTCCTGTTTAGAGCTTTAAACCAAAAGTGGATGCAACTCACTGTGATTGAGCTCAGCTGTTCTGTAGCCCGGTGAAATGTTTTTTTTTATTTGCTGCTTCGCGCAAGTCCGGTTGAGTGAAAGAATTTTTCCGATTTCGCGGCTTTCTCCACTTTCGCTCGCTATTATGAGTGAAAGACAAAACACGGCACCCAGGATTTGCAAAATAAATTTACCGCCAAGAACATCTGCTGCAAGACATTTCTTCACGCTCCAGTTGCAATACGTACCGTCGCCAGGGCAGCTACAGCTGACAATTTGTATAAATTTGATGGAACCTCGCGTACACAAATTTGTAAACAGGAGCTCAATAAAAAACCGTCCGCCTTCAACAAAATCCAACTGAAATTCCAAGCCTAATATATAGTACATACTCTTGTACATTTCATGTACAGAGTATAAACAGCGGGAACTGCAAGTCATTGGATCGCTCTTTTTCTTTCATTTTGATAAAAGATAACAGTTACCTTTGCTAGGCAACGAGTGCGGCTGAGTAAGGGGCAGTGAAGAAGAAGCCGAATACCGGGCCTACGCGTATTCGGCTTCCTATTGCGGGCAGATTTTTAAATCAAAATTAAATGTCCCGCTCGGGAGATGCTCTGTCCTGATTTTCGTGGATAACTCGGCCGTGCGTGCATTGTATTATATTTTCATTGGGACTTTTCAGCTAAAGCTGGAAACTTGCCGGTATGGCAAAAGCGAGGGTCCAGAGTTTGTTCACTTCCAAGTGAAGTGAGTCTATATCACAAATGGCAGACTGTTTTTGGCTCGCACTGGGATTTATTAAATTTACAAAGAAAAGCGAACTGCACAGTCTGATCTTCAAATTCTAAGTGAGTTTATTACATTGCTTATGCTCGCTCTCATGCGCTTACAGCTGTACAGACAGCGCCTAACAATTACGTATATGTGCAAAGAATTCATTTTTGTTTACTTAAATCTAAACTTCAAAACATTCTTAATATTTAATTGAATTTAATTCTCTTAAACTATGAAGTGACCAAACATCGGCCGCGTTGAACGCCCGTAGGGCCTCAAAGAATACTTTTTGGCAATGGGGCCAAACGATGGATCGCGCGAGTGTACTGGACCGTTTTAGTTCGGACGGTCACCATGCGCACTCTTCCATCCGCTCCTCGAGTCGTTCCCTCGACGACTCCCAGCATCCACTGCTGCGGAGGCAGGTTGTCCTGCGGACTAGAACCACCGTGCCGACCTCTCCTACGAGATGATCGGCCGCGAGTTGAGTATGGCCTCCATCTCCACCAGCACGGTCGCCAACTCGTCTTGCCGCAATCGGGCGCTTCCTATGGCCTTTAGGAGCAGCGTTTTGACGGACTTGACCGCTGCCTCCCAAAGGCCGCCGAAATGCGGTGCTCGTGGGGGAAGAAACACGAATGTTATTCCCTTCGTGGCAGCAGCTGAAGCGATGGCATCCTTGCTGGCGTTGAAGCTGCTCTTGAAGTCCGCCAACATGCGTGCAGCACCCACAAAATTGGTGGCATTGTCGCAGTACAGGCGCTTCACAAGCCCACGGCGGCCAACAAATCTAGACAAACACATTACAAATGAATTAGATGTCAGGTCGGTTACGATTTCTACATGCACAGCTTTAGAAGTAAAACACACGAATACTGCGACACACATTTTGACCGGGGCTCTGCCACGAATTCCCATCGAGACAGGTATTGGACCACAAAAGTCCACTCCGCTTACTTCAAACGGTCTACATCCATGTAGTCGATCAGCGGGCAAATTTCCCATAATTTGGCTTGCGAATTTTGGTTTATACCGAAAGCAATGTATACAACGACGCACAATTGCGCTACGAAGAATGCCGACAAGTGCCCGAGGACCAGCGTGGCAATTGGTGCCTTTAATAAGTGACCGCCCACTCGTAGCAATGTAAGTTCATGTGGACCGTTCCGATGCGGCCACAGAAAAGGATTTAGCTTTTGATATGAGGGCTGCAAAATTAGTGATTTGTCCAGCTTCGAGATTTCATCTGCAAAAGCTGTGTGCTGCACCGCACGCACAACTGCCACGAACGCGAATTCCAATTCGGCTGCAGTTGGCACAAGAGACGAGTGATTGAATCGTTTTCCGTTTCTAAATCGAAAAATGTAGCAAACAATGCAAATAATTCTTTGATACGATGAGAACCTTTCCACTATATCAATAAGTGGGTTAGAAGGCTCATCGGCCGCGATGAGAGCCGTAGCACTCCAGCTCTGACTGCTCTGTAGTCAGTTCAAGATGTGAATTCTGAGGCCAAAGGGAACGATCCAGAAGTAAAAATTTCGGACCACTGAACCAATGTGAATCAGTCAGTTCAGTTGTGGTACAACCACGCGAAGCTAAATCCGCTGGATTTTCTTTTGTGGGAACGTGACGCCACAACACATTTGACGTTAGTTCCTGAATGCTTGCTACTCTATTGGCAACGAATGTATTAAGATGAGACCGGTGCGTTTGCAACTAATGTAACACCACTTCCGAATCTGACCAGAAAATTACTTGCTCCACTGGCGTGTGCAGAAGTTGCCTGACTTTGTCCCATAAATTGGCCAATAATTGGGCTGCATAAAGCTCCAGGCGTGGAACCGATTTGGTCTTCAATGGTGCAACTTTGGACTTAGCAGTCAACAAGTGCACTGTCACGTTCTGCTCATGCTCTACTCGAATGTAGAGACAGCACCCGTACGCTCTTGTTGATGCATCAGCAAAACCATGCACTTGGAACTTTGCTGTTTTTGTGACACCAACGTAACGGGGTACGCGCAACGACTTCAAGTCAACAAATGAGTTCGTTGTGGACTGCAAATCCTTCAGAAGGTGACTAGGTATTTTGTCATCCCATGCAAATTTAAGAAGCCAAAGTTCTTGCATTATTATTTTTGCCCTGGTAATAACTGGGCACAGCAAACCAAGTGGGTCATAAATGACAGAATTGCCCGTTTTGTAGGGACTACGTCTAGCGATATGTTTGCTGTAGAATATTTAAATGCGTCATTACGAGGATTCCACACAATGCCTAAAGCTTTTGTGTGCTCTTGATGTCCAATAACGAGTTCGTCAGAAGGCTGGACTTCAAAATCGTTACAATTTGATGACCATTTTGCAAGAACAAACCCAAATGGTTTTAAAACTGCATTAAGTTCGCAATATAACAGCCGCAATTCTTCCACAGTATCTGCGCCAGATAGCAAATCATCCACATAAAATGTACAAGAGTATATTAGGTTTGCGGGAGCTGAAAATGTAACAGGCAGAAGGAGGCGTGGCAAACCCCACTAAGTATATATATTCTTGATCAGCATGACGAGACATAGAGACACCAAACTTTGCACAAAGATGCGTTATATGTGTACGCTGTGCAAGTTTGTTTTATTTTTTTTATTTTCCCCCCCACTTCCCCCCCCCATGGGGGTTTTCCCGATTTTCCATTCGTATAATCGCCTATATCTCGGAGACTATAAGACCTACGGACACCAAATTTTAGTACAAGATGCCTTATATGAATACGCAGAAAATGTATATTTTGGAATTTCCCTCCCTCCCCGCTCTCCCCCGCAAATCGCAATTTTCTCGAACTCCCGTAATTCTTGGAATTTCGAACTAAAATTTTGGAAATACCCCCAGTTGGTTATTATGTGTCCGTGTGTCAAGTTTCACTATGTTAGACCGATTTAACAAGAAGTTATAGCCAGAAATATATTTGCTGCTGCAGCGCTGCTCAAGCGATGCCCGCGGCTCTTGTTGATGTTGCTGTTTGGTTGCCTGCTAAAATGTTTACACAGACACGAATATACGAGCATATACATACATACACTCACATAGACGCAATTGCTTTGTATACGTGCAATTATACACCCTTTACGTGAGTTCGAAGGTAAAATCGATCAACAATTTTTTTCTATCATTTTTTCTATAATTATTCTAAACATATGTACAGAGTACATATGGGACCCCCGACTTTAGCTTTTTTACTTGTTTCTCCAAGCAATCAACTGAAAATTGCGCTGTGATTCTTCGACTTCAAGCTGCCGGTACATTTTGGCAATGTCAGCCGACAGTGCAAATGGCCGAAGTCGAAACCTCAACAAAGTGGAGTATAAACATGGTTGGATGGTTGGACCCTCCATAAGAATATCATTTATCGAAAACTACTCCCAACTTCGTTGAGGTGCTTTGTGGTCTTAGAACATACTGGTATGGAATGAAATAGTGTGGCTCTCTCGGAATTCTATTGTCGGTAGCAGTCATATGGCCCTACGAAATATATTCCAACATAAAGTTGTTGTACATGACATATATTTCTGGCTGCTTTGCCATTCTTCTCTCTAGTGCCAAAGAACGCCTTTTAGCATTCTCGAATGAGTTGCCAAGACACTGAGGGCTAGATTTAAATGGCAATGCGACACTTAGCCGACCCGAGGGCAAACGAGTGATTGAATTTACGAATGATTTCTCACAAATCATCTGTTCTGGGGTATATAAATTTGTTTCAGTTAAATTTGGAACTTCTTCCAACTCCCAGAACCTGCGAACAAGTGTGTCTAAATTAATTAGTTCATGATCAGGCGAGATATCATGACATGAGTTTACAAGGGACGCAGAACAAGATTTGGGTGAGCTCGCAGACTGGCATCGGCCAGCCACTATCCAGCCGAGGGCTGTTGCTTGTAAAGATGGAGACTCACTTGTTCCTTTTACGTGCCCTTCTCTCAGAAGCTCGAAAAATGCATCTGCTCCAAGAAGCATATCAATACTTTGTGGCCTATGAAATTGAGGATCTGCCAACTGAAGACCCTCAGGCACATCAACGTTTACCACAGCCTTTTTAGGTTGATAGGACGAAATAGCGCTCAACATTCCAAATTCAGAATCGAATGTAAAGTTGCCGATGCGAGAAGCTATCGACGTTTGCACGACATGTCTGACAGCAGATTTTCGTTTACCTATACCAAGCAAGCTTATATCTTTTCTTTCCCATTTTAAATTCAACGATTTGGCCAACTCTTCCGTCATGAAATTGACTTGGGAACCAGAATCGAGTAAGGCCCTGGCAAGTTGGAAAGATCCTGATTGATCCATAACTCGAACAACTGCCGTAGCTAATATGACCTGGTCAGGCACAGTAGTTGCATGGTTAACAACCGAAGTTTGTGATGGCGTTGCCGGCAGTGCAACTACTGACTGACTAACAGGTGCAGGATGTGGCAAGTTTGTGGCGTACTTGTGCAGGATTGTGTGGTGTGGTTTCGAACAAACTCTACACCCAACTGAGTTGCACACCTTTGTCGTATGACCCTTTCTAAGGCAGTTTATGCATAACAGAGACCGTTTCACGAAATTGAAGCGTTCGTCTCGAGTTATCGCTGCAAATAGGGTACACGAATGTATGTAGTGCTCATTCGACTGGCAGAACGAACATTTCGGACCAGGCGGCTGACTAGGCTGAGCAACTGGTAGTGCAACTTTATGTAGGTAGGTAGGTAGATGCGGCAGCCAGGGTGAAGAACCCTGGCTCACTTAGGCCTTAGAAGTTGGCCCATTGTGGCACCGCGTGGACTGTTCCACTTCCCATTTCCCGTGGTAATCTGCAGGTCTTCGCATGTGCTAACTCCATCCAGATGCCTGGATGAATTTAAAAATGTCCTTCGGCTTCATTATGGATAGTGCCGATAAGTTTGGGAGGAAACATGCCCCTAGAAAGCGATATCTTGTCCTTAATAGGGCTGGGCAGTCGCAGAAGAGGTGGGTTACAGTTTCCTCCTCTTCTACGTCTTTGCAACTTCTGCAGAAGTCGTTATGGTAGAGCCCTAGTCTGGCGGCATGGCTGCCAACCAACCAGTGCCCAGTGATGGCTCTTATTACGGTTGAGCATTGATTTCTGCTGAGTTTGCAGAGGACCACGAGAGGGCCACGTCAAACGCGTAATTTTGTGGGAATCTGTTTCGTTGGTCCACATTTGATTTGCTATCAATTCAAAGTGGTTACTAACTGAGAGTTTGCAGCTGGCCATCGGTATACCGATACTTTCCTTGTCTGGAAGGAGAGAGGTAGTGGTACCGTGTCTTGCCAGCTCGTCTGCTATAAAATTTCCCTCAATGTCCCTATGGCCTGGGACCCAGATGAGGTAAATAGAGAACTGTGCTGCCATCTCGTGAAGAGATTTGCGACAGTTCTGCACTGACATCGAGTTCGATGTAATGGCATTTAGGGATTTTATTGCCGCCTGGCTATCCGTGTATATGCAGGTTTCTCTGATGCCTATGGCTGAACATGGCAGCATAAGGAGAGCTTCTTGAATACCTATGATTTCTGCCTGGAACACACTGTAGTGGTCCGGGAGCCTGAAGGCCTTTTTGATACCAAGTTCTTCGCAAAAGACGCCTCCGCCTACGCGGTTGTCTAGCTTAGAACCGTCTGTATATATTCTGATTGAGTTTGTGGGGCCTGGAGGGCCGGAATTCCATTCTTCCCTAGAGGGAATGATGGTATGAAAGGGAGTGTGGAGATACTCCTTGGGGGTGCAGTAGTCAGTGACTGAGGGGACGGTGTCGTTTCCTCTCAGGATTTTGGCATGACCAAAACATTCTTCTGACCACTGGTTGGTTTCTCTCATGCGAAGCGCCGCCAACGTAGCGTTCATTTTTCCCATGAGATGGATTGGGAGTATTCCCAGAATCGCGTCTAGCGCGTCGTTTTGAGTGGTGCGTAGTGCACCCGAAATCGTTAGTTCAGCCTGTCGTTGAACTTTCTTTAGTCTCTGAAGAGACGAGTTTTTTGTTAGTGATGGCCACCATATAGAGACCCCATATAAGAGTATGGGTCTGATTATTGCGGTGTATAGCCAGTGGACCACGTAGGGGGCCATGCCCCATTTCAGTCCAATGGATTTCCTGCAGGTATAGAGTGCGATTGTGGCTTTCCTCACCCTATCCTCAATGTTCAGGTTCCAGTCCAGCTTCCTATCCAGTATCAGACCTAGATATTTGGCTAAGCTGCTGAAGGATAACGGTACCCGATTAAGTAATGGGGGACGAAGAGGCGGAATTTTATATTTCCGCGTGAATAGCACCAGCTCTGTTTTGCTGGGGTTTACACTCAGGCCACTTAAACTGGCCCAAGTTGATAATGTGCTTAAGGCATCGGTCATGCGTTCGCACAGAGTTTGGGGGAATTTACCCGAGAAGGAGATAGTTACATCATCTGCGTAGGCCACAGCTCGGCATCCTCCTATTCCCTCCAAGGATCGTAGAAGTGAGTTTACCGCTACGTTCCATAGGAAGGGTGAAAGAACGCCGCCCTGAGGTGTTCCGCAGCGTACGAATCTGGAAATCGTGGACGACCCCAGCGTTGCCTTGATGGACCGCTTGGTTAGAAGCTGTCTTATCAGTTCAACGATGGAGCTGTCCACTCCCAGGTCTATCAGTGAGTTGGTAATAGCGTCAGGGGACACATTGTTGAAAGCGCCTTCTATGTCTAAGAAGGCGGTGAGGGTGTAGTGTTTGGTACTGAGAGATTTCTCAATACTCGAAGTAACAGCGTGAAGTGCCGTTTCTGCCGATCTGCCTTTGCAATAGGCATGTTGAGAGCGTGAGAGCTCAGAGAGCGGGATTTTGCTTCTTAAATAGAGACCTAATAGTCTCTCAAACGTTTTTAGTAGAAAGGACGAGAGACTAATAGGTCGGAAGTCCTTCGGGTTGATATGCGAGGCTTTACCCGCTTTGGGTATGAAGACCATTTTTGATCTAAGCAACGTTTCTGGGATATTTCCTGTTAAGAAAATCCTATTAAAGATATCTGCCAGCCATCTGATGGCAGTATCTCCTGCGTGCAGTAGCTGCGCCGGGATAATATTATTCGGCCCTGCTGATTTGTAGGGCTTGAAGCTTTTTATCGCCCATCTGATATTATTTTCACATAATAAGTCAGGGAGCGTTTGAGATGGACCAGCGCGGTTAGTTTAGTGCTTGTGGAGCTGGGGAAGTGGGTGCATAGAAGCAGACCAAGTGCCTCTTCGCTTGAAGTCGTCCATGACTTATCCGGCTTCTGTAGATAGCCTAGCGTTGAGGGAGTTTTAGAGAGCACCTTTCGTAGCTTTGCGGCACCGGAGTTCCTTTGATCTCAGAGCGGAAGTTCTGCCAAGAAGATCTTTTGGCTTGCCTGAGTACTTTCTTGTACTCTGACAGACCTTGTTTGTATGCACACCAGTGTTGCTCCCCTCCTTGGGATCTGGCTGCATTGAAGAGTGTCCTGGCCTTTTTTCTTGACTCACTGACTTGTGGAGTCCACCAGGAGGGTTTGAGTTTACCCCTTGGTTTCCCAATGGGGCATGACTTCTGTAGCGCGATATCGCATGCTGCAGTGAACTTTTTTATTAGAGTCGAGGTGAACTCGACTGTGTTAGGACCCTGAGGTGGATAGTCTGATAATAAATTACCAATAAGATTTGAGTACGCGGACCAGTTTGTACGTCTAGGGTTTCTAGTCGCAACTTATCGCTCATTCTTTAGAGATACTTCGAATTGAATGTATCTATGGTCAGAAAAGGAGTGTTCCGATAGAACTCTCCACTTGGAAATTCGGTTGTAGAGCGTATCTGACGCCAGTGTGAGGTCAAGAACCTGGCTTCGATTCTTTATTAAAAAGTGGGATCTGAGCCCACGTTACATAAGAGTATGTTAGTAGATAGGATGAAGTTGAAAAGTGACTCACCCCGTATATTTGTGTCACTGCTTCCCCACTGAGTGTGATGAGCGTTGGCATCGCATCCGATGAGCAGATCAATTTTCTTCTATCTGCTATCTTCTATGACTTGTCTTGTCAGCAGAGGAGGGGGATCCGCCTCTTCGTAAGCCATATAGGTCGAGCATACTCTTAGACGCTTTGGCTTTGCCTCTATTCACGCCGCTGTGTTGTCGCCATCGCTAAAATTGGGTAGCAGAAAAATATTTATGTTTTTCTTGGTTAGAATGCAGGTGCGGGTCTTTCCTGTGTTGTTCGCTATTATTAGCTTATAGTCCGACGTCCTCAATCCAGAAACTTTACCTCTACAGATGCAAGGTTCCTGGATGAGGACTACATCGACTTCGTCCTGGCTTAGACGAAGTTGTAGAGCAGCAGATGCTGCTTTGCAGTAGTAAAGATTAATTTGTAGAAACCTCAGAGGCATCTACATCTATATCCACCACTGTCTTGTCGGCGTCGTCATCGTCAAGAATGGAATCTTCATCCGCTTGGCCGAGCGTGGCGAGCCCTCGTACAAGCTCTGATGTCTCGGAGGAATACCCCTCAAGGATCAGTCATCGTCAGTCATCGTTTCCGTCTCTGAAACGACTGGTTCCGCATCGCTAAGCTCAGCTTCTTGCGTGGTTGTCTTGCCACTTGCTGCGTCGGACCGGTAGACCCGTATGGCTACTGACTTATAGCCATACCTGACCAGCCCACCGATCCTTGTCAGTTCATCAGCAGATTCCTGGTTTATTGTGAGGACGACCTGGCGTGTGGTTCCTTCTGCCTCCTCTACCTTGGCCACACTCCAGTCGTCCGTTTTTAACTGTGGATTGCATATCTAAAAAACCTTCAGGATTTCCTCCGGTTTTTCAGGTTTAGCCGACACCCTGACCCTGGCTCGCGGTCTATTGGGTACGTCGCACCAATCCACTGCAACTAGCTTGGCACTTGGGTACACCTCACCAAGTGCAGCAATTGACTTTTTGTAAGCCTCAGCCGACCGTTTATCGTAACAAGCGATGGCTTTTATCCTGCCTTGATGCCAGCCTGCATCGTCGCAGATCGGTGGGGGTCCACCGTTTGAGGCCAAGTCCATCAAAAAGCGGCCTTGCAGCCATCTGTGCCTTGGGATCAGACCCTCCTTGTTACCCATGTCTAGGACGCCAATGAGGATCTTATCCTTCGCCACTTCTGCGAAGGTTCGATGCATGAGCTGTGGTCGCGTTCGTTTGGCTGGCTGTGGCGGCGTCTCTTCTGCCGACCTCTGCCTTTTTGGGGCATTCCTATGTCGTTTTATCGGAATTGCTGGCTTGAATTCCGGTAAAATTCCTTTGGCCCACTCTACCATCCTTCGATCGTCTGGCGACGTCTCCGGAGTGGTATGGTGCTTCTGCAGTATGGCTGCTGCTGCAATATAGGCAAATCAAAAAGTTTGGCAATGCTATCGAATACGATAAGGCAACTATTATCGTATACGCGCTTAAGCGCTGCAAGCGCTTTAGGATTATTATCCTCGGTAACCTGATAGGCCTTTACGGTACCGATCGCTTCTTTTTCTAGGCATGAAAGCAGGTGGTTAAACTTTTCAATATTTCAACTTCATTGCTGGAAGTTGCCGGCTATGAGAGTGTCCACTAATTGTGGAATTGGCTAAACTATCCGTATGGAGTTTTGCCCGTCCACCTCTGCTCATGAGCAATGCCTTTGCTGTGACGCACAGACTTTCTAAGTCTGCTCTAGAAGCTACAGAAGGATTTATGTTGTCGAGCTCTTCTTGTATTTTGAATGCCTTTTTTATATACCTATTCAAAATTTCTAGCCTGCACTCAACCTCGAATGGTTCGATGACTGGGGTACTCTGAATGGAGTGTTTAATGCGTTCAATGTCGCGAACCACATTATGATGCGACTGTAGCCAGCAGTCGGCTTTACTAGAATTCTACTCGTCTAGTTCTCTGCTCTGAACTTGCTTGCATCTTCTACTAGGCTTTTTGATTCTGTTTTATTAAAATCGATGTATTGATAAACTTTAGCAGCTGGCGGTTATCAAATCTAACGCTTATATACTAATGGACAGGTACAATGGCTAATATATTAGACCGGCACGTTAAGCTGCCTAAATATGCACAAACTCAAAAGTGTGCCTAATATATTTGGCCGGCACTGTTCTTTTAGTTAGCGCAGCTGATCGACGCAAAGCAAACACAAGTTCAATAACTCGAATTAATATTTGAGTTATCAAACGTTGGCAGCGCAGCTACAATAGAGTAAATATTCGGCAGCGACGCAGGCGCTAGCAGAACACAGATCGACGGCTGGCGCAACGAGAAAGCGCACAAGCAGCAAGTGCGAAGAGAATTGCTGCAAATTCAATGTCGCTAGACGAATGCACAAAGCCAACGCACGATTGCTTGTTGCTTTGTGTGTGCCTATGTACAGCTGTAACCGTTTGCAGACCGAGCTGCAACGACGGACAGTGGACACAAGTACCAAAGGAAAAGGCAACGGCAAATTGGTAAAGCGCAACGACCCAGCCGAGAATTTGGCGCGACTAGAATTTTCTATTATGTATTTATGTATGTATGTGTGTATATATACATGCGTGTATATATGTAAACGTATATACTGGGAATAATTTTATGCCAAGCGCAACCAGTTTAAATAATAGAAATTATCAAGTTCAAATTTGACTTAGTGTTTTTTTTTCCAAACTTTTAAAACTGTGCATGCATTTAATAATGTGACAATGTCGGTACAAATAACTATTCCGAATGCCAAAAAAAGTCACGGACCACTTTGCAGCAAATAAGCGCAGTTATGTACATATGTATGTTTGTCGCTTGGCAATTGGCATTTATTTATTTATGCACAAGCCGACAATGTACACATATATGTGGTCGAAACTTAATTTGCATTCGTTACTTGTGCACTTCCCTGACAATTATGGAAAGTCATGTGGATGCGGAACTTGCCAAAATCCAGACCAAGTGTACGGCACAAGTTCTGCTATCCACGTCCAGGCACAAATCCAACGAAGAACAAAGTCCAGCGTCGAAGCCAAGAAAACCAAGAGTCCACCCGGGGGCGCCAAAATGTTCAGCTAAAGCTGGAAACTTGCCGGTATGGCAAAAGCGAGGGTCCAGAGTTTGTTCACTTCCAAGTGAAGTGAGTCTATATCACAAATGGCAGACTGTTTTTGGCTCGCACTGGGATTTATTAAATTTACAAGGAAAAGTGAACTGCAAAGTCTGATCTTCAAATTCTAAGTGAGTTTATTACATCACTTATGCTCTTTTTCATGCGCGTGTGGAACGCATTGAGAGATAGCGCGAGAGAGCAACATACATATGTAAATAGAGCTTACAGCTGTAAGCTTCAAAATGTGCTTACAGTCGAATATAACAGAATATTTAACGCTGCCGTCGTACCGTCCAGTTTCAGAAAAAGCATAATTTTCCCACATCCTAAAAAAGCAAGCAATTATAGAGGAATTGTTTGCCTTAATGCTGTAGCAAATGTTTTCACGTCGATTATTTTAGAGATGCTCACAACATGGGTGACGATCAACAACGTGTTAAGCGAATTTCAATTTGGCTTCAGAAGCGGACACTCGACGGCTACCTGGACAGAAAAGAAAAACTATATCCTTGTTTTGTGGATTCCAAAGCTTCTTTTGATACACAGCACACAGCACAAGCCTCCTGTTAAAGCTTCATCAACTTGGAGTATCTTCCGAAATTCTCGAAATAATTTGCAATCTCCACAGGGAAAATCTAGTTGCTGTCTTGGATGGAACGGAGTTATCTAGTTTTGCAACAACACTGGCGTAAAACAAGGATGCTTACTGAACCCCCTACTCTTTTCTTTATACATCGATGACATCGCAAAGATCCTTCCCAGAGGTATATCTTTGGGAACTACAACTATCAAGGTCTTGATGTATGCAGAAGCGCCTCAGCAACTGCAGTAAATGATAAACGCTCACTACGTTTACTGTGAGAAATGGAACCTACAAGTTAATGCGGAAAAAACAAAGGTGATGATTATCCGAGATGGAAGAGGTCGTCCAGTGAACGAAAGTTGGAACTTAAATGGGGAGACGTTAGAGATAGTTAAAGAGTTTAAATATCTAGGACTCCATAAAAGCTCTAAACAGTACTTGGCAGTCATTCCTCGGTAAACGAGAAATACTACCAAGTATAAAGTTCAAATTATTTAGAGCTACGGTGTAGTCCATTATGCTTTATGCAGCACAAATATGGGGACACCAGTACTATGAAGAAGTCGAAAAACGGCAGCGTTTCTTTATAAAGAAAATATTTAGGTTACCGAAGTACACTCCAAATTATGCAACCCACATTGAAACAGGACTATCGATATTATACTCTGAAGCACTGTATGCACACTTCTCATACATACAAAAAACCATGTTTATGCCAGATACAATGCTGCCGAATTTAATAAAAATTCCGAATATTACCGTCAATTCATATGGCGGGAGTCCATAAGGGGTTAATGAAATTAAATGTCTTCAATATTAATAAATGTCGATCGATTTGTAATTTTTTATTTGGCGGGCGGCTTTTGAATAATATTGCCTTAATATTTAAAGTGACAATGTTTCGAGGATGATTATGAACTAACAGCATGCTATTGAGGAGTTTTTTAAAGCCCATGTTAACCGTCGATAGTGTAGCTTCCCAACAGTGAAAGAATCCATCAAATCGGTCCGGTAGATTCGGAGTCTGTTCAATTCAAACAAACAAACAAACAATCAAGTCTTTCCTCTTTATAATATTAGTATAGATATAAAAAAAAGAAAATAACATAAACATAAATAATTTTTTTTTTTTTTTTTGGCTGAGGAGGGGAAATGCCTTATGCATCTCTCGATCTGCCGTCGCAGAGAGGTATGTGGGACCCACTAAAACCCCCCCTCATCACGGACCTATCTCCACTTTGGAAGCGCTTTCGCATTACTTCAAAGTGGGGTCCCTTAAGCGTCATGCGCTCACATCGTTATACCTGCGTCCACGCTGCCCAAGATTCCATTTTCATTGTCTCTCGTCTAAGTCCTTTTGTTTTAAGGATAAGCAGGTCCCTTACGTACCTTGTTATTTGGTGCCAGTTTTCAGGCGAAATTTGTCCAACACTTTCTGACAGTTCATTTCGTCTTTCTGTACAACGCTGACAGTGAAATATTGTGTGTTCTTCATTATCGTACTCGGCGTCGTTATACACGCAGCTACTTTGTGGGCTCTTTCTCATGGCATGGAGGAAAGAGCTGAAGTAGCCGTGTCCGGTTATCATCTGTGTGTTGTAGTAGTCAACATCTCCGTGTTTTCTCTGGACCCAGGATTTTATTTCAGGGATGAGTCTAGCTGTCCATCTTCCCTTATCCTCGTTTGTCCATCGATCTTGCCAGGTTCTTAACGTTTCTTCTTTGCACCGTTCTATTGCTTGTCTATCGGCTTGCCCTACATGTCGCAGCTCATAAATATCCTTCCGCTCTCTAGCTAGTAGGTCAATTGGTTTGACACCTGCTATAACAAGTGCTGCTGACTTGGAGACGGTTCGATAAGCGCTAATTATTCTTAACGCCGCAGTTCTTTGGATTCTCAGTAGTGGTTTTGCCCTGCATTCTACGCTTAATGTGTCTGCCCAGACCTCGCAGCCGTATAGCAGAATAGCGTTTACTATTTCCATCAGTAGTTTGCGTCTGCACTGTAGTGGACCACCGACATTCGCCATTAGCCTACATAGCGATTGTGTTGCATTTGCTGCTCTGGTTTTCGCATGTTGGAGATGCGGACCGAATGTAGCCAAACTCCTAGATATTTTATAGCTTTTTGCGTCTTTAAAATATCCTCGTTGATCTTGATGTCTATTTCTATTGGTATCTGTCGCCTTGTGACAATCAGTAGCTCTGTTTTCTGCATTGCCAACTCGAGTCCATGGGAATCCAGCCAGCATTTAGCACGAAGCATTACCTGGTTCAGTTTTCTCTGTGCATGCTCAAGAGTTCGTGCGGTGATGACTGCAACAATGTCGTCCGCGTATCCAACTAGGAATGAATCATCGGGCATTTCAATTCTAAGAATTTCGTCGTAGCTTATGTTCCAGAGCTCAGGTCCTCGTATTGAGCCCTGAGCAGCTCCCGCAGTTATTTGGGTGCATTTTTCACCGTTTTCCGTTTGACAAAGTAGCTTTCGGTTTTCAAGGTAGCTGCGAATCATCCTCATTAAATACTCGGGAATACGGATTCGATTTTCGAGAGAGTCGATCATGTTGCTCCATTTCACGCTGTTACATGCATTCTTTATGTCCAGAATTGCTAATAGTACCAATGGGCGCAAGTAATGATTGCCTTGTTGGCATAGCATAGCTGCGTGCGCCACTTCTTGTATTGCGCCGATCGTGGATCTTCCAGGTCTGAATCCGTATTGGCGGGGGGAGAGGCCTCCATCATCTTCTATAGCGACTACTAACCTTGGCTTGATCATCTTTTCTAAAAGTTTTCCAGCTGGGTTGCCGGGTCCCCTTTACCCTTGCTTATGAGGACCAGTCGCTGTGTTTTCCAACAGTCAGGAAATGTTCCGCTTTGGGTGCACGCGTTGTACATATCGAGCATTTGGTCGGCTTGCAGCAATCTCTTTCAAAACCTCAGCCGGAATATTGTCCGGAACTGGTGCTTTCATATTTTTTAGCCTTCTTGGAGATTTTATCAGTTCACTTTCTGTAAATAGTTCATCTGGGTTGACCTCTGTCGGCCGCGTAACATCTCGGGGTCTTATTGGGTGTGCAGGGAAGAGTGCTCCTACTATATTATCCATTTGTTCGTTGTCTAGATTTGGTAGCGCGTTCTGTTTCTTCAGCTTCTTCATTACGATTTTATATCCTAGGCCCCAAGGGTCAATATTTACAACGCTACAGAGGTCTTTCCATTTCCCGATCTTACTCTTTCGTGTGACAATATTGAGATCTTTCTTGGATTTTCTGTATTGCTGGTCTTCGAATTCAAAGTCTGCTCTTCGTCTTACTCTGGTAAGGAGTCGCCTGCGTCTTACGCATGCTTCCCTCATTGTTTTGATTTCGTCGGTCCACCAGTACGCTTCTTGTCCTTGTCTATGTCTGTTACCCATTTTTGGCATTGCAGCATTGCAAGCCTTCCTTATGGCTGACATCTTTCTGTTTACTTTTGTTTCGGTGTTTCCAGTCTGTTGAGCTCTGACTGCTCTCCTGTCGATCTCTCTTATCAGAATGGTTTTGTTTGTGCAACAGCTTTGGTCATGATGTTATCCTCAAGACCGAAAGTAATATACTCATGGTCACTACCATTGAAGATGTCAAAAACTTTCCAGTCAGCGATTTTATGCGCCGCCGTTTCGGACACTAGAGTTATGTCAGGGATCGTGCCCTCACATCTGTCCCGTCTGAATGTCGGGACTGAGCCAACGTTTGGCACTACGAATGCTGCTTGTACCTGGCACCCATATTGCCGCAGTTTTGGTGTCGTTCTCAAGCCACAAGCCATCGTCTTTCTTCTTGTATTGCTCGCTAATTATGACAAGATCACCTTCTTGCTCGACAGCAATCTGGGATAATAGCGCTACTCGGCTTCTGTGCATGTTTGCTTGAAGTATCTTCATATTTTATCTTTTTTCGAACTTGCGGCGCAATTACTTGCTCCAGGAAAATGGTTCGGGACCTTGTAATTTTCATGCGCTCACAAAAAGCATCTTGCATGTTTTATGCAGTCCTTAACTTTGTGTCCACTCTCTCCGCATTTCATGCATAGGTCTTTACGATCCGGTCCTTCACAATCCCTTTGAAAATGACCAATACCAAAGCATTTAAAGCACCGGAGGATATCAATACATGGTTTAACGCGGCATCGCGTCCACCCGACTTTTATCCTCTGCTCCCTTAGGATTTTGGTTACATTCTCCGTCGATAGAGTAACAAAAGCACGTCTTTGTACTGAGCTGTTCACACCAGTCATGCGCACCCGGATGTCTTGGTCAGTATCGTCAATTATCTCTCTGATGGCGGACTCGACTTCACCTTCTTCAGTGAGGCTATCCGTATCTCTATTTTTGCTACGGGCTTAAGGGCCTTGACAGCAGCTGTCTCTTTCAACATACTTTGGATGGTATCGCACAGTTTTTGCGTTTTACTTCCTTTTTCCAGTTCTGGGAGCATGTCTCCAGCTTTGGTCTTCCTAACTGAGCGGATGGCGCTTTCAGCTTCATCTGGTTTGATATTTTTTCGAAGGCATTTCAGCACTCCTGCATAAGTCTTGCCTTCGGCTGGATTGGTCAAGACTGCATCTGGACGAGTTCGTGTTCGTCTTCTGGTATCTGTTCCTTTGTGTGGCCCAGATTCGTTTTCTTAGGTTAGTTTGCCTTCTTTTTCCTTTTTCTGCTTTCCTCTTCTTCGGGATACAGCCTGAAACTCGGCTTCCGGTTCCTTAATTCTTTGCTTCTTGTTCGAGTCTTGCACCGCAGGACTTGTAGCAATCCTTTTATGGATAGTTGACTTTTTGGAATTGTAAGTTTCATAGTTATTGGGGGCTTTGTCGATGGGTGCTTTGCTCTGTCTTTCGTTTTCTACTTTGATCCAGCTGGATCTGCTCGTATCAGCAATACACAACAATTCATCTATTTCCTGAACTCCATCTTGTACATTTATATTAATATTTCTCTGTTTTTGCATTGCCGCTTTTATTGTACGAAGTACTCTTTCAATATTAGCAATAGCCTCTTCGTCCTTTCTTCTCATCTAGGAAATAAATTGTAGGTTAGGGGATGCAACCGATTTTTGGGGTTGTGACCCACCTGCTACAAGAAATATGGGTGTTGCCGTAATCGAAGGTGTGTTGGTTGCACCTTGAATGCTCGCGAATCGGGTTTTGGTAGGGGGGGATATCATGCTGATTGGCGATCGGAGGACTTTGCTCTTCTTTTGAAAGATAGCCTCGTCTTCCATCTTAATATACCCGTCTTCTCGTTGTTTTTGTGGTCCTCTTTTCAAATTGGTCCCAACTCCAATCCGCTATCGGTGTTCGAATGTATAGTTCCCTCTTATGCCCCGTGGTTATCTATGTATGCAGGGAGGCCACGCTTGGATTGACCACCAACTAAGTACTTTCCTTCTGTTTAGCATTAGGCATTAATCAGTATTAATATTTGTTTGTTTGCAAAAGATACTACTACTGATAAAGGAATCACAGAAGAAGATCCCGTTGAAATAATAAGAAATTCGAATAGCAACAAAATCGAACTACCGAATCCAAGTACCGAACTATAAAATAACATCAGAGAAATCAGTTGTAACTATTGCACAATTCATTCTTTCAGACAATATATTTCATTTGGTTTCTATTTACTTTTAACTTTAATTTTTGCTCGAAAGCTTCTATAGATGAAAACAAGTACGACAATGATTATCATTTTGATGTTAAACTATGGGGTAGCTCGCTAATATAGTGTGATCAAGGGTCGTACAATGCAATTGAAGGTAAATTTATAATTTGCAAACAACAACAAAATAGAAGAGAAAGTGCTATTCTGATATCCACACCAATAAAAGTTGATAACGATATTCAAAGTCCTATTGAAATTGCACATAAGTTCATGATTCTTAATTAATGGAATTTTTTATTTGTTGTGCATTCAATCCGTCACCGAAGAAACAAAAATTGCAGACGGGACTATGACGCAAAGCAAAAAAGTTCATCAACCAAAAGGTATTGAAATGGAAAGTGTCAACATTACATCCGATTATATCAATCGTAAGTCAAATATTTGTTAACGAGCATACTAGATATTCAGTATGATTTCAAAAATTGTAATAATTTAATTCTATAATAACGACTGTAGCAGATTCCGAAGAAATAAGAAGGAATACGATTGAGAACAAAATCGACTTACCGAAAAGAGATACCCAACTGGGAAATGATATCAGAAAAGTTAGTTGTAAGTACTTATTTCACTATTCATTCTTTTAGTCCTAATTTTTAAGTGGACTTTATTCAAAAGCTTCTCTAGATGAGAACAAGCACGAAAATGATTGTCATTCTATAAGAGACAATGATATCAAATTATCGACAAGCCCGCAAATGAAGAGTAATAATCGAACGCACAATGAAGCTTCAAGTACTGAAGGTAAATTTATATTTTCCAGAAAGTAGATATTTACATATAGATGGCTTTATACAACAAAATATAAAAGATAGTGATATTCTGATATCAACATCAATAAAAGTGGATAAAGATATTAAAAGACCAGTTGAAACTGGACGTAAGTTTGTAACGACAACCTACAGAGAACACAGTTTTTTCTGAAATCCTGATTTGAATTCTTTTCGGACGCACTAAGGTACTTTTATGCCTTCTATTTCTGCAAAGTTGACGTCCGTGCATTTCAGAAATTGGATTATTTCGGGTCCGGACTCAGTTTTCAACATTTTATTTTTAAAATCCAACGAGGCATTTACTCTATTAGTAGGTCAGTACCCAGTATTCAGTATTCCATCAAATGTTGTCAGATGAGGGAGTAAAAAGAATGTAGCTGTGGTGTTGAAAAGGTGCATGAAATACCTTATTAGTTTTGTGCGAGTGTACATGGAACACACAGAAGGAGGCGTGGCAGACCCCACAAAGTGTATATATTCTTGATCAGCATGACGAGACGAGTCGATCTAGCCCTGTCTGTCTGTCTGTCCGTCTGTCCGTCCGTAAGAACTCCTGGATCTCAGAGACTATAAGAACTAGAGACAAATTGTGCACAATGCCTTATGTGTGTACGCTATACGAGTTTGTTTTCATTTTTTTTGGTGATTTTCTCTAATTCTCGTAATTCTTAGAATTTCTAACTCAAAATTGGTAAATACCTCCAGTTAGTGATTATGTGTCCGTATGGCAAGTTTCACTATGTTAGACCGATTTAACAAGAAGTTATAGCCAGAAATATATTTACTGCCCAAGAGCTGTCCGCAGCTGTTGCTGATGCTGGTGCTTTGGTTGACTGGAAACATGCTCACACAGACACGAATAGATGCGCATAGACATTCATACACTCACATAGACGCAATGGCTTTGTAAATGTGCAATTATACACCCTTTACTTGAGTTCGAATACCAAGAGAGGTAAAATCGATCAAAATTTTGTAATTTCTATAAATGTTCTAAACATAAGTATGTATAGGTCTGACTTGCGAATGCAGTGTTTACTGCCATCTCGACTAGCATTTTTATGTCGGACTTGTTAAAAGACATTGTTGTCCGTCCGTCTGTCTGTATGAACGCTAGGATTTCCGAAAGTATCCAGATTCTCCTAAGTCCAAGAAATTACGAGTTTGAGTTTTTTCCGATGCACCACACAACCCCCCACCCCACCTGCCTATGGTCTGCCTATGCTCTGCCTGCAGCGCGGCCCGCAGCTGTTGTTGTTGCTGCTTTGGTTCAACTTTGTGCTGCATACATACACGCATATAAACACGCTTAGGCACGTGATGTAAATGTATGCTGTTAAAACTGAACATACACATGTCTTCTAATTGAATTTAATTACTTAATTAATTAATTCACTTTTTTTAATAATTTAATATTTCTTTAATTTTTTTTTTTTAATTTTCCTTTTTTGTGGAGAGTACAGGCTATTTTACTATCGGGCTTGCTCGACTGAAGCGTTCTCTCTTGTTTGCATTCTTTTATAGATTATTAAAAAAAAAATTTAAGTTGATTGGTGGAAACAAACTTTGGATCGCGTCTTCCCCCACTTAAAGCTCGAATTTACCAAAATCCCTTCTTAGTGCTCACCTACACCATCCAAGATTCAGCTACCTAGTTCTTACCGTTTGGGCTTTGCGTTGATTGCCAATCTGTCAGTTAGTCAGGACAAACTGTTTTATATATATAGAGATCATGGAATTCTGAAAGCAACTAATATTTTAAAGTATTCTAAGTGTTTACTATTATAATAACAAGAGAGAGAACGTAACAGTCGAGCAAGCTCGACAAAGAAAAACGCTGTACTCAGACAGACTTTCGGCAGAAGCAAAAAAAAGAAAAAGATATTACTTGATGCTGCAAACAAAAGTGGATATTTGCGTGTGAAAAGTTTTGTTTATGTAGCTTGTGGACAGTATTGACGAAATACTCACATACAGATGGATGTAGGGATAGACATGTCTATGATTAAGAATATATACTTTCCTTCTGCCTGGCATCAGGCATTAATCAGTTTAAATATTTGTTTGTTTACAAAAGATACTACTACTGATAAAGTAATGACAGAAGAAGATCCCGTTGAAATAATAAGAAATACGAATAACAACAAAATCGAACTAACGAATCCAAGTACCGAACTGGAAAATAACATCAGAGAAATCACTTGTAAGTATTGCACAATTCATTCTTTGAGACAATATATTTCATTTGGTTTCTATTTACTTTTAACTTTAATTTTTGCTCGAAAGGTATTGAAATGGAAAGTGTCAACATTACATCCGATTATATCAATCGTAAGTCAAATATTTGTTAACGAGCATACTAGATATTCAGTATGATTTCAAAAATTGTAATAATTTAATTCTATAATAACGACTGTAGGAGATTCCGAAGAAATAAGAAGGAATACGATTGAGAACAAAATCGACTTACCGAAAAGAGATACCCAACTGGGAAATGATATCAGAAAAGTTAGTTGTAAGTACTTATTTCACTATTCATTCTTTTAGTCCTAATTTTTAAGTGGACTTTTTTCAAAAGCTTCTCTAGATGAGAACAAGCACGAAAATGATTGTCATTCTATAAGAGACAGTGATATCAAATTATCGACAAGCCCGCAAATGAAGAGTAATAATCGAACGCACAATGAAGCTTCAAGTACTGAAGGTAAATTTATATTTTCCAGAAAGTAGATATTTACATATAGATGGCTTTATACAACAAAATATAAAAGATAGTGATATTCTGATATCAACATCAATAAAAGTGGATAAAGATATTAAAAGACCAGTTGAAACTGGACGTAAGTTTGTAACGACAACCTACAGAGAACACAGTTTTTTCTCTATTCTTTTTCGCAAGTAGTATTTTATGAAATCCTGATTTGAATTCTTTTCGGACGCACTAAGGTACTTTTATGCCTTCTATTTCTGCAAAGTTGACGTCCGTGCATTTCAGAAATTGGATTATTTCGGGTCCGGACTCAGTTTTCAACATTTTATTTTTAAAATCCAACGAGGCATTTACTCTATTAGTAGGTCAGTACCCAGTATTCAGTATTCCATCAAATGTTGTCAGATGAGGGAGTAAAAAGAATGTAGCTGTGGTGTTGAAAAGGTGCATGAAATACCTTATTAGTTTTGTGCGAGTGTACATGGAACACGCAGAAGGAGGCGTGGCAGACCCCACAAAGTGTATATATTCTTGATCAGCATGACGAGACGAGTCGATCTAGCCCTGTCTGTCTGTCTGTCCGTCTGTCCGTCCGTAAGAACACCTGGATCTCAGAGACTATAAGAGCTAGAGACAAATTGTGCACAATGCCTTATGTGTGTACGCTATACGAGTTTGTTTTCATTTTTTTTTGGTGATTTTCTCTAATTCTCGTAATTCTTAGAATTTCGAACTCAAAATTGGTAAATACCTCCAGTTAGTGATTATGTGTCCGTATGGCAAGTTTCACTATGTTAGACCGATTTAACAAGAAGTTAACATGCTCACGCAGACACGAATAGACGCGCATAGACATTCATACACTCACATAGACGCAATGGCTTTGTAAATGTGCAATTATACACCCTTTACGTGAGTTCGAATACCAAGAGAGGTAAAATCGATCAAAATTTTTTAATTTCTATAAATGTTCTAAACATAAGTATGTATAGGTCTGACTTGCGAATGCAGTGTTTACTGCCATCTCGACTAGCATTTTTATGTCGGACTTGTTAAAAGACATTGTTGTCCGTCCGTCTGTCTGTATGAACGCTAGGATTTCCGAAAGTATCCAGATTCTCCTAAGTCCAAGAAATTACGAGTTTGAGTTTTTTCCGATGCACCACACAACCCCCCACCCCACCTGCCTATGGTCTGCCTATGCTCTGCCTGCAGCGCGGCCCGCAGCTGTTGTTGTTGCTGCTTTGGTTCAACTTTGTGCTGCATACATACACGCATATAAACACGCTTAGGCACGTGATGTAAATGTATGCTGTTAAAACTGAACATACACATGTCTTCTAATTGAATTTAATTACTTAATTAATTAATTCACTTTTTTTAATAATTTAATATTTCTTTAATTTTTTTTTTTTAATTTTCCTTTTTTGTGGAGAGTACAGGCTATTTTACTATCGGGCTTGCTCGACTGAAGCGTTCTCTCTTGTTTGCATTCTTTTATAGATTATTAAAAAAAAATTTAAGTTGATTGGTGGAAAAATGCGGATGTTTCAAACAAACTTTGGATCGCGTCTTCCCCCACTTAAAGCTCGAATTTACCAAAATCCCTTCTTAGTGCTCACCTACACCATCCAAGATTCAGCTACCTAGTTCTTACCGTTTGGGCTTTGCGTTGATTGCCAATCTGTCAGTTAGTCAGGACAAACTGTTTTATATATATAGAGATCATGGAATTCTGAAAGCAACTAATATTTTAAAGTATTCTAAGTGTTTACTATTATAATAACAAGAGAGAGAACGTAACAGTCGAGCAAGCTCGACAAAGAAAAACGCTGTACTCAGACAGACTTTCGGCAGAAGCAAAAAAAAGAAAAAGATATTACTTGATGCTGCAAACAAAAGTGGATATTTGCGTGTGAAAAGTTTTGTTTATGTAGCTTGTGGACAGTATTGACGAAATACTCACATACAGATGGATGTAGGGATAGACATGTCTATGATTAAGAATATATACTTTCCTTCTGCCTGGCATCAGGCATTAATCAGTTTAAATATTTGTTTGTTTACAAAAGATACTACTACTGATAAAGTAATGACAGAAGAAGATCCCGTTGAAATAATAAGAAATACGAATAACAACAAAATCGAACTAACGAATCCAAGTACCGAACTGGAAAATAACATCAGAGAAATCACTTGTAAGTATTGCAGAATTCATTCTTTGAGACAATATATTTCATTTGGTTTCTATTTACTTTTAACTTTAATTTTTGCTCGAAAGGTATTGAAATGGAAAGTGTCAACATTACATCCGATTATATCAATCGTAAGTCAAATATTTGTTAACGAGCATACTAGATATTCAGTATGATTTCAAAAATTGTAATAATTTAATTCTATAATAACGACTGTAGGAGATTCCGAAGAAATAAGAAGGAATACGATTGAGAACAAAATCGACTTACCGAAAAGAGATACCCAACTGGGAAATGATATCAAAAAAGTTAGTTGTAAGTACTTATTTCACTATTCATTCTTTTAGTCCTAATTTTTAAGTGGACTTTTTTCAAAAGCTTCTCTAGATGAGAACAAGCACGAAAATGATTGTCATTCTATAAGAGACAATGATATCAAATTATCGACAAGCCCGCAAATGAAGAGTAATAATCGAACGCACAATGAAGCTTCAAGTACTGAAGGTAAATTTATATTTTCCAGAAAGTAGATATTTACATATAGATGGCTTTATACAACAAAATATAAAAGATAGTGATATTCTAATATCAACATCAATAAAAGTGGATAAAGATATTAAAAGACCAGTTGAAACTGGACGTAAGTTTGTAACGACAACCTACAGAGAACACAGTTTTTTCTCTATTCTTTTTCGCAAGTAGTATTTTATGAAATCCTGATTTGAATTCTTTTCGGACGCACTAAGGTACTTTTATGCCTTCTATTTCTGCAAAGTTGACGTCCGTGCATTTCAGAAATTGGATTATTTCGGGTCCGGACTCAGTTTTCAACATTTTATTTTTAAAATCCAACGAGGCATTTACTCTATTAGTAGGTCAGTACCCAGTATTCAGTATTCCATCAAATGTTGTCAGATGAGGGAGTAAAAAGAATGTAGCTGTGGTGTTGAAAAGGTGCATGAAATACCTTATTAGTTTTGTGCGAGTGTACATGGAACACACAGAAGGAGGCGTGGCAGACCCCACAAAGTGTATATATTCTTGATCAGCATGACGAGACGAGTCGATCTAGCCCTGTCTGTCTGTCTGTCCGTCTGTCCGTCCGTAAGAACACCTGGATCTCAGAGACTATAAGAGCTAGAGACAAATTGTGCACAATGCCTTATGTGTGTACGCTATACGAGTTTGTTTTCATTTTTTTTTGTGATTTTCTCTAATTCTCGTAATTCTTAGAATTTCTAACTCAAAATTGGTAAATACCTCCAGTTAGTGATTATGTGTCCGTATGGCAAGTTTCACTATGTTAGACCGATTTAACAAGAAGTTAACATGCTCACGCAGACACGAATAGACGCGCATAGACATTCATACACTCACATAGACGCAATGGCTTTGTAAATGTGCAATTATACACCCTTTACGTGAGTTCGAATACCAAGAGAGGTAAAATCGATCAAAATTTTTTAATTTCTATAAATGTTCTAAACATAAGTATGTATAGGTCTGACTTGCGAATGCAGTGTTTACTGCCATCTCGACTAGCATTTTTATGTCGGACTTGTTAAAAGACATTGTTGTCCGTCCGTCTGTCTGTATGAACGCTAGGATTTCCGAAAGTATCCAGATTCTCCTAAGTCCAAGAAATTACGAGTTTGAGTTTTTTCCGATGCACCACACAACCCCCCACCCCACCTGCCTATGGTCTGCCTATGCTCTGCCTGCAGCGCGGCCCGCTGCTGTTGTTGTTGCTGCTTTGGTTCAACTTTGTGCTGCATACATACACGCATATAAACACGCTTAGGCACGTGATGTAAATGTATGCTGTTAAAACTGAACATACACATGTCTTCTAATTGAATTTAATTACTTAATTAATTAATTCACTTTTTTTAATAATTTAATATTTCTTTAATTTTTTTTTTTTTAATTTTCCTTTTTTGTGGAGAGTACAGGCTATTTTACTATCGGGCTTGCTCGACTGAAGCGTTCTCTCTTGTTTGCATTCTTTTATAGATTATTAAAAAAAAATTTAAGTTGATTGGTGGAAAAATGCGGATGTTTCAAACAAACTTTGGATCGCGTCTTCCCCCACTTAAAGCTCGAATTTACCAAAATCCCTTCTTAGTGCTCACCTACACCATCCAAGTTTCAGCTACCTAGTTCTTACCGTTTGGGCTTTGCGTTGATTGCCAATCTGTCAGTTAGTCAGGACAAACTGTTTTATATATATAGAGATCATGGAATTCTGAAAGCAACTAATATTTTAAAGTATTCTAAGTGTTTACTATTATAATAACAAGAGAGAGAACGTAACAGTCGAGCAAGCTCGACAAAGAAAAACGCTGTACTCAGACAGACTTTCGGCAGAAGCAAAAAAAAGAAAAAGATATTACTTGATGCTGCAAACAAAAGTGGATATTTGCGTGTGAAAAGTTTTGTTTATGTAGCTTGTGGACAGTATTGACGAAATACTCACATACAGATGGATGTAGGGATAGACATGTCTATGATTAAGAATATATACTTTCCTTCTGCCTGGCATCAGGCATTAATCAGTTTAAATATTTGTTTGTTTACAAAAGATACTACTACTGATAAAGTAATGACAGAAGAAGATCCCGTTGAAATAATAAGAAATACGAATAACAACAAAATCGAACTAACGAATCCAAGTACCGAACTGGAAAATAACATCAGAGAAATCACTTGTAAGTATTGCAGAATTCATTCTTTGAGACAATATATTTCATTTGGTTTCTATTTACTTTTAACTTTAATTTTTGCTCGAAAGGTATTGAAATGGAAAGTGTCAACATTACATCCGATTATATCAATCGTAAGTCAAATATTTGTTAACGAGCATACTAGATATTCAGTATGATTTCAAAAATTGTAATAATTTAATTCTATAATAACGACTGTAGGAGATTCCGAAGAAATAAGAAGGAATACGATTGAGAACAAAATCGACTTACCGAAAAGAGATACCCAACTGGGAAATGATATCAAAAAAGTTAGTTGTAAGTACTTATTTCACTATTTATTCTTTTAGTCCTAATTTTTAAGTGGACTTTTTTCAAAAGCTTCTCTAGATGAGAACAAGCACGAAAATGATTGTCATTCTATAAGAGACAATGATATCAAATTATCGACAAGCCCGCAAATGAAGAGTAATAATCGAACGCACAATGAAGCTTCAAGTACTGAAGGTAAATTTATATTTTCCAGAAAGTAGATATTTACATATAGATGGCTTTATACAACAAAATATAAAAGATAGTGATATTCTGATATCAACATCAATAAAAGTGGATAAAGATATTAAAAGACCAGTTGAAACTGGACGTATGTTTGTAACGACAACCTACAGAGAACACAGTTTTTTCTCTATTCTTTTTCGCAAGTAGTATTTTATGAAATCCTGATTTGAATTCTTTTCGGACGCACTAAGGTACTTTTATGCCTTCTATTTCTGCAAAGTTGACGTCCGTGCATTTCAGAAATTGGATTATTTCGGGTCCGGACTCAGTTTTCAACATTTTATTTTTAAAATCCAACGAGGCATTTACTCTATTAGTAGGTCAGTACCCAGTATTCAGTATTCCATCAAATGTTGTCAGATGAGGGAGTAAAAAGAATGTAGCTGTGGTGTTGAAAAGGTGCATGAAATACCTTATTAGTTTTGTGCGAGTGTACATGGAACACACAGAAGGAGGCGTGGCAGACCCCACAAAGTGTATATATTCTTGATCAGCATGACGAGACGAGTCGATCTAGCCCTGTCTGTCTGTCTGTCCGTCTGTCCGTCCGTAAGAACACCTGGGTCTCAGAGACTATAAGAGCTAGAGACAAATTGTGCACAATGCCTTATGTGTGTACGCTATACGAGTTTGTTTTCATTTTTTTTGGTGATTTTCTCTAATTCTCGTAATTCTTAGAATTTCGAACTCAAAATTGGTAAATACCTCCAGTTAGTGATTATGTGTCCGTATGGCAAGTTTCACTATGTTAGACCGATTTAACAAGAAGTTAACATGCTCACACAGACACGAATAGACGCGCATAGACATTCATACACTCACATAGACGCAATGGCTTTGTAAATGTGCAATTATACACCCTTTACGTGAGTTCGAATACCAAGAGAGGTAAAATCGATCAAAATTTTTTAATTTCTATAAATGTTCTAAACATAAGTATGTATAGGTCTGACTTGCGAATGCAGTGTTTACTGCCATCTCGACTAGCATTTTTATGTCGGACTTGTTAAAAGACATTGTTGTCCGTCCGTCTGTCTGTATGAACGCTAGGATTTCCGAAAGTATCCAGATTCTCCTAAGTCCAAGAAATTACGAGTTTGAGTTTTTTCCGATGCACCACACAACCCCCCACCCCACCTGCCTATGGTCTGCCTATGCTCTGCCTGCAGCGCGGCCCGCAGCTGTTGTTGTTGCTGCTTTGGTTCAACTTTGTGCTGCATACATACACGCATATAAACACGCATAGGCACGTGATGTAAATGTATGCTGTTAAAACTGAACATACACATGTCTTCTAATTGAATTTAATTACTTAATTAATTAATTCACTTTTTTTAATAATTTAATATTTCTTTAATTTTTTTTTTTAATTTTCCTTTTTTGTGGAGAGTACAGGCTATTTTACTATCGGGCTTGCTCGACTGAAGCGTTCTCTCTTGTTTGCATTCTTTTATAGATTATTAAAAAAAAATTTAAGTTGATTGGTGGAAAAATGCGGATGTTTCAAACAAACTTTGGATCGCGTCTTCCCCCACTTAAAGCTCGAATTTACCAAAATCCCTTCTTAGTGCTCACCTACACCATCCAAGTTTCAGCTACCTAGTTCTTACCGTTTGGGCTTTGCGTTGATTGCCAATCTGTCAGTTAGTCAGGACAAACTGTTTTATATATATAGAGATCATGGAATTCTGAAAGCAACTAATATTTTAAAGTATTCTAAGTGTTTACTATTATAATAACAAGAGAGAGAACGTAACAGTCGAGCAAGCTCGACAAAGAAAAACGCTGTACTCAGACAGACTTTCGGCAGAAGCAAAAAAAAGAAAAAGATATTACTTGATGCTGCAAACAAAAGTGGATATTTGCGTGTGAAAAGTTTTGTTTATGTAGCTTGTGGACAGTATTGACGAAATACTCACATACAGATGGATGTAGGGATAGACATGTCTATGATTAAGAATATATACTTTCCTTCTGCCTGGCATCAGGCATTAATCAGTTTAAATATTTGTTTGTTTACAAAAGATACTACTACTGATAAAGTAATGACAGAAGAAGATCCCGTTGAAATAATAAGAAATACGAATAACAACAAAATCGAACTACCGAATCCAAGTACCGAACTGGAAAATAACATCAGAGAAATCACTTGTAAGTATTGCACAATTCATTCTTTGAGACAATATATTTCATTTGGTTTCTATTTACTTTTAACTTTAATTTTTGCTCGAAAGGTATTGAAATGGAAAGTGTCAACATTACATCCGATTATATCAATCGTAAGTCAAATATTTGTTAACGAGCATACTAGATATTCAGTATGATTTCAAAAATTGTAATAATTTAATTCTATAATAACGACTGTAGGAGATTCCGAAGAAATAAGAAGGAATACGATTGAGAACAAAATCGACTTACCGAAAAGAGATACCCAACTGGGAAATGATATCAGAAAAGTTAGTTGTAAGTACTTATTTCACTATTCATTCTTTTAGTCCTAATTTTTAAGGGGACTTTTTTCAAAAGCTTCTCTAGATGAGAACAAGCACGAAAATGATTGTCATTCTATAAGAGACAATGATATCAAATTATCGACAAGCCCGCAAATGAAGAGTAATAATCGAACGCACAATGAAGCTTCAAGTACTGAAGGTAAATTTATATTTTCCAGAAAGTAGATATTTACATATAGATGGCTTTATACAACAAAATATAAAAGATAGTGATATTCTGATATCAACATCAATAAAAGTGGATAAAGATATTAAAAGACCAGTTGAAACTGGACGTAAGTTTGTAACGACAACCTACAGAGAACACAGTTTTTTCTCTATTCTTTTTCGCAAGTAGTATTTTATGAAATCCTGATTTGAATTCTTTTCGGACGCACTAAGGTACTTTTATGCCTTCTATTTCTGCAAAGTTGACGTCCGTGCATTTCAGAAATTGGATTATTTCGGGTCCGGACTCAGTTTTCAACATTTTATTTTTAAAATCCAACGAGGCATTTACTCTATTAGTAGGTCAGTACCCAGTATTCAGTATTCCATCAAATGTTGTCAGATGAGGGAGTAAAAAGAATGTAGCTGTGGTGTTGAAAAGGTGCATGAAATACCTTATTAGTTTTGTGCGAGTGTACATGGAACACACAGAAGGAGGCGTGGCAGACCCCACAAAGTGTATATATTCTTGATCAGCATGACGAGACGAGTCGATCTAGCCCTGTCTGTCTGTCTGTCCGTCTGTCCGTCCGTAAGAACACCTGGATCTCAGAGACTATAAGAGCTAGAGACAAATTGTGCACAATGCCTTATGTGTGTACGCTATACGAGTTTGTTTTCATTTTTTTTGGTGATTTTCTCTAATTCTCGTAATTCTTAGAATTTCGAACTCAAAATTGGTAAATACCTCCAGTTAGTGATTATGTGTCCGTATGGCAAGTTTCACTATGTTAGACCGATTTAACAAGAAGTTAACATGCTCACGCAGACACGAATAGACGCGCATAGACATTCATACACTCACATAGACGCAATGGCTTTGTAAATGTGCAATTATACACCCTTTACGTGAGTTCGAATACCAAGAGAGGTAAAATCGATCAAAATTTTTTAATTTCTATAAATGTTCTAAACATAAGTATGTATAGGTCTGACTTGCGAATGCAGTGTTTACTGCCATCTCGACTAGCATTTTTATGTCGGACTTGTTAAAAGACATTGTTGTCCGTCCGTCTGTCTGTATGAACGCTAGGATTTCCGAAAGTATCCAGATTCTCCTAAGTCCAAGAAATTACGAGTTTGAGTTTTTTCCGATGCACCACACAACCCCCCACCCCACCTGCCTATGGTCTGCCTATGCTCTGCCTGCAGCGCGGCCCGCTGCTGTTGTTGTTGCTGCTTTGGTTCAACTTTGTGCTGCATACATACACGCATATAAACACGCTTAGGCACGTGATGTAAATGTATGCTGTTAAAACTGAACATACACATGTCTTCTAATTGAATTTAATTACTTAATTAATTAATTCACTTTTTTTAATAATTTAATATTTCTTTAATTTTTTTTTTTTTAATTTTCCTTTTTTGTGGAGAGTACAGGCTATTTTACTATCGGGCTTGCTCGACTGAAGCGTTCTCTCTTGTTTGCATTCTTTTATAGATTATTAAAAAAAAATTTAAGTTGATTGGTGGAAAAATGCGGATGTTTCAAACAAACTTTGGATCGCGTCTTCCCCCACTTAAAGCTCGAATTTACCAAAATCCCTTCTTAGTGCTCACCTACACCATCCAAGTTTCAGCTACCTAGTTCTTACCGTTTGGGCTTTGCGTTGATTGCCAATCTGTCAGTTAGTCAGTTATATATATAGAGATCATGGAATTCTGAAAGCAACTAATATTTTAAAGTATTCTAAGTGTTTACTATTATAATAACAAGAGAGAGAACGTAACAGTCGAGCAAGCTCGACAAAGAAAAACGCTGTACTCAGACAGACTTTCGGCAGAAGCAAAAAAAAGAAAAAGATATTACTTGATGCTGCAAACAAAAGTGGATATTTGCGTGTGAAAAGTTTTGTTTATGTAGCTTGTGGACAGTATTGACGAAATACTCACATACAGATGGATGTAGGGATAGACATGTCTATGATTAAGAATATATACTTTCCTTCTGCCTGGCATCAGGCATTAATCAGTTTAAATATTTGTTTGTTTACAAAAGATACTACTACTGATAAAGTAATGACAGAAGAAGATCCCGTTGAAATAATAAGAAATACGAATAACAACAAAATCGAACTACCGAATCCAAGTACCGAACTGGAAAATAACATCAGAGAAATCACTTGTAAGTATTGCACAATTCATTCTTTGAGACAATATATTTCATTTGGTTTCTATTTACTTTTAACTTTAATTTTTGCTCGAAAGGTATTGAAATGGAAAGTGTCAACATTACATCCGATTATATCAATCGTAAGTCAAATATTTGTTAACGAGCATACTAGATATTCAGTATGATTTCAAAAATTGTAATAATTTAATTCTATAATAACGACTGTAGGAGATTCCGAAGAAATAAGAAGGAATACGATTGAGAACAAAATCGACTTACCGAAAAGAGATACCCAACTGGGAAATGATATCAGAAAAGTTAGTTGTAAGTACTTATTTCACTATTCATTCTTTTAGTCCTAATTTTTAAGGGGACTTTTTTCAAAAGCTTCTCTAGATGAGAACAAGCACGAAAATGATTGTCATTCTATAAGAGACAATGATATCAAATTATCGACAAGCCCGCAAATGAAGAGTAATAATCGAACGCACAATGAAGCTTCAAGTACTGAAGGTAAATTTATATTTTCCAGAAAGTAGATATTTACATATAGATGGCTTTATACAACAAAATATAAAAGATAGTGATATTCTGATATCAACATCAATAAAAGTGGATAAAGATATTAAAAGACCAGTTGAAACTGGACGTAAGTTTGTAACGACAACCTACAGAGAACACAGTTTTTTCTCTATTCTTTTTCGCAAGTAGTATTTTATGAAATCCTGATTTGAATTCTTTTCGGACGCACTAAGGTACTTTTATGCCTTCTATTTCTGCAAAGTTGACGTCCGTGCATTTCAGAAATTGGATTATTTCGGGTCCGGACTCAGTTTTCAACATTTTATTTTTAAAATCCAACGAGGCATTTACTCTATTTAGTAGGTCAGTACCCAGTATTCAGTATTCCATCAAATGTTGTCAGATGAGGGAGTAAAAAGAATGTAGCTGTGGTGTTGAAAAGGTGCATAAATACCTTATTAGTTTTGTGCGAGTGTACATGGAACACACAGAAGGAGGCGTGGCAGACCCCACAAAGTGTATATATTCTTGATCAGCATGACGAGACGAGTCGATCTAGCCCTGTCTGTCTGTCTGTCCGTAAGAACACCTGGATCTCAGAGACTATAAGAGCTAGAGACAAATTGTGCACAATGCCTTATGTGTGTACGCTATACGAGTTTGTTTTCATTTTTTTTGGTGATTTTCTCTAATTCTCGTAATTCTTAGAATTTCGAACTCAAAATTGGTAAATACCTCCAGTTAGTGATTATGTGTCCGTATGGCAAGTTTCACTATGTTAGACCGATTTAACAAGAAGTTATAGCCAGAAATATATTTACTGCCCAAGAGCTGTCCGCAGCTGTTGCTGATGCTGGTGCTTTGGTTGACTGGAAACATGCTCACACAGACACGAATAGATGCGCATAGACATTCATACACTCATATAGACGCAATGGCTTTGTAAATGTGCAATTATACACCCTTTACGTGAGTTCGAACACCAAGAGAGGTAAAATCGATCAAAATTTTTTAATTTCTATAAATGTTCTAAACATAAGTATGTATAGAGTATTTCAAAGTCGGGACACCCGACTTCAGCTTTCGTACTTGTTGCTTATTAAAATATGGACTTCTACCCTTTGGTGGGCTGTTATTATCCATAACTAAACTTGTTTGTTGTCGTTGTTCGCTTCTGTGAGCTTTCTCCTTGAGGCTTATTTCATAGTTATTTGCAAATTGGAAACGCTCATAATTTGACTCAACTTCCTGGGCTAAGGCCAGAGCTGATGGCAGGTCTTTGGCACGTGCCGAAAAAAGGATGTCTCTTAAGGACTTTTTGGTGCCTGAAATAAATACTCTCAAAGTATCTATTCTATATTTTTCGTTAAGGGAGGCAGCCAAGATACCATCGTACGTCATCTCCTCGTAGTATTGTGTTATTGTCAAGTTTCCATGACACAAAGTCGACAACTCTTGTTCAATTCAATGTTTACCCTCATAGTCGGGTGCGGATTTTACAATATCCAATGTCTCACTACATTGTATGCCCGGTATTATTTCGTATTATACCTCGGGTACAGTTACCGTCGTCGTAGAAATTGTAGTTTATATTTCTTTTAATTTCTTCTCAAACATTTAGGTCTGACTTGCGAATGCAGTGTTTACTGCCATCTCGACTAGCATTTTTATGTCGGACTTGTTAAAAGACATTGTTGTCCGTCCGTATGTCTGTATGAACGCTAGGATTTCCGAAAGTATCCAGATTCTCCTAAGTCCAAGAAATTACGAGTTTGAGTTTTTTCCGATGCACCACACAACCCCCCACCCCACCTGCCTATGGTCTGCCTATGCTCTGCCTGCAGCGCGGCCCGCAGCTGTTGTTGTTGCTGCTTTGGTTCAACTTTGTGCTGCATACATACACGCATATAAACACGCTTAGGCACGTGATGTAAATGTATGCTGTTAAAACTGAACATACACATGTCTTCTAATTGAATTTAATTACTTAATTAATTAATTCACTTTTTTTAATAATTTAATATTTCTTTAATTTTTTTTTTTAATTTTCCTTTTTTGTGGAGAGTACAGGCTATTTTACTATCGGGCTTGCTCGACTGAAGCGTTCTCTCTTGTTTGCATTCTTTTATAGATTATTAAAAAAAAATTTAAGTTGATTGGTGGAAAAATGCGGATGTTTCAAACAAACTTTGGATCGCGTCTTCCCCCACTTAAAGCTCGAATTTACCAAAATCCCTTCTTAGTGCTCACCTACACCATCCAAGTTTCAGCTACCTAGTTCTTACCGTTTGGGCTTTGCGTTGATTGCCAATCTGTCAGTTAGTCAGGACAAACTGTTTTATATATATAGAGATCATGGAATTCTGAAAGCAACTAATATTTTAAAGTATTCTAAGTGTTTACTATTATAATAACAAGAGAGAGAACGTAACAGTCGAGCAAGCACGACAAAGAAAAACGCTGTACTCAGACAGACTTTCGACAGAAGCAAAAAAAGAAAAAGATATTACTTGATGCTGCAAACAAAAGTGGATATTTGCGTGTGAAAAGTTTTGTTTATGTAGCTTGTGGACAGTATTGACGAAATACTGTAGTACCGTTTCCGAAATCCAAACTCATCCTCACATACAGATGGATGTAGGGATAGACATGTCTATGATTAAGAATATATACTTTCCTTCTGCCTGGCATCAGGCATTAATCAGTTTAAATATTTGTTTGTTTACAAAAGATACTACTACTGATAAAGTAATGACAGAAGAAGATCCCGTTGAAATAATAAGAAATACGAATAACAACAAAATCGAACTACCGAATCCAAGTACCGAACTGGAAAATAACATCAGAGAAATCACTTGTAAGTATTGCACAATTCATACTTTGAGACAATATATTTCATTTGGTTTCTATTTACTTTTAACTTTAATTTTTGCTCGAAAGGTATTGAAATGGAAAGTGTCAACATTACATCCGATTATATCAATCGTAAGTCAAATATTTGTTAACGAGCATACTAGATATTCAGTATGATTTCAAAAATTGTAATAATTTAATTCTATAATAACGACTGTAGGAGATTCCGAAGAAATAAGAAGGAATACGATTGAGAACAAAATCGACTTACCGAAAAGAGATACCCAACTGGGAAATGATATCAGAAAAGTTAGTTGTAAGTACTTATTTCACTATTCATTCTTTTAGTCCTAATTTTTAAGTGGACTTTTTTCAAAAGCTTCTCTAGATGAGAACAAGCACGAAAATGATTGTCATTCTATAAGAGACAATGATATCAAATTATCGACAAGCCCGCAAATGAAGAGTAATAATCGAACGCACAATGAAGCTTCAAGTACTGAAGGTAAATTTATATTTTCCAGAAAGTAGATATTTACATATAGATGGCTTTATACAACAAAATATAAAAGATAGTGATATTCTGATATCAACATCAATAAAAGTGGATAAAGATATTAAAAGACCAGTTGAAACTGGACGTAAGTTTGTAACGACAACCTACAGAGAACACAGTTTTTTCTCTATTCTTTTTCGCAAGTAGTATTTTATGAAATCCTGATTTGAATTCTTTTCGGACGCACTAAGGTACTTTTATGCCTTCTATTTCTGCAAAGTTGACGTCCGTGCATTTCAGAAATTGGATTATTTCGGGTCCGGACTCAGTTTTCAAAATTTTATTTTTAAAATCCAACGAGGCATTTACTCTATTTAGTAGGTCAGTACCCAGTATTCAGTATTCCATCAAATGTTGTCAGATGAGGGAGTAAAAAGAATGTAGCTGTGGTGTTGAAAAGGTGCATGAAATACCTTATTAGTTTTGTGCGAGTGTACATGGAACATACAGAAGGAGGCGTGGCAGACCCCACAAAGTGTATATATTCTTGATCAGCATGACGAGACGAGTCGATCTAGCCCTGTCTGTCTGTCTGTCCGTCTGTCCGTCTGTCCGTCTGTCCTTCCGTATGAACACCTGGGATCTCAGAGACTATAAGAGCTAGAGACAAATTGTGCACAATACCTTATGTGTGTACGCTATACGAGTTTGTTTTCATTTTTTTTGGTGATTTTCTCTAATTCTCGTAATTCTTAGAATTTCGAACTCAAAATTGGTAAATACCTCCAGTTAGTGATTATGTGTCCGTATGGCAAGTTTCACTATGTTAGACCGATTTAACAAGAAGTTATAGCCAGAAATATATTTACTGCCCAAGAGCTGTCCGCAGCTGTTGCTGATGCTGGTGCTTTGGTTGACTGGAAACATGCTCACACAGACACGAATAGATGCGCATAGACATTCATACACTCACATAGACGCAATGGCTTTGTAAATGTGCAATTATACACCCTTTACGTGAGTTCGAATACCAAGAGAGGTAAAATCGATCAAAATTTTTTAATTTCTATAAATGTTCTAAACATCAGTATGTATAGAGTATTTCAAAGTCGGGACACCCGACTTCAGCTTTCGTACTTGTTGCTTATTAAAATATGGACTTCTACCCTTTGGTGGGCTGTTATTATCCATAACTAAACTTGTTTGTTGTCGTTGTTCGCTTCTGTGAGCTTTCTCCTTGAGGCTTATTTCATAGTTATTTGCAAATTGGAAACGCTCATAATTTGACTCAACTTCCTGGGCTAAGGCCAGAGCTGATGGCAGGTCTTTGGCACGTGCCGAAAAAAGGATGTCTCTTAAGGACTTTTTGGTGCCTGAAATAAATACTCTCAAAGTATCTATTCTATATTTTTCGTTAAGGGAGGCAGCCAAGGTACCATCGTACGTCATCTCCTCGTAGTATTGTGTTATTGTCAAGTTTCCATGACACAAAGTCGACAACTCTTGTACAATTCAATGTTTACCCTCATAGTCGGGTGCGGATTTTACAATATCCAATGTCTCACTACATTGTATGCCCGGTATTATTTCGTATTATACCTCGGGTACAGTTACCGTCGTCGTAGAAATTGTAGTTTATATTTCTTTTAATTTCTTCTCAAACATTTAGGTCTGACTTGCGAATGCAGTGTTTACTGCCATCTCGACTAGCATTTTTATGTCGGACTTGTTAAAAGACATTGTTGTCCGTCCGTATGTCTGTATGAACGCTAGGATTTCCGAAAGTATCCAGATTCTCCTAAGTCCAAGAAATTACGAGTTTGAGTTTTTTCCGATGCACCACACAACCCCCCACCCCACCTGCCTATGGTCTGCCTATGCTCTGCCTGCAGCGCGGCCCGCAGCTGTTGTTGTTGCTGCTTTGGTTCAACTTTGTGCTGCATACATACTTTAATTTTTTATACCCTGTACCCGTAGGGTAAAAAGGGTATATTAGGTTTGTGCAAAGTATGTAACATACAGAAGGAAGCATCTCCGACCCCATAAAGTATATATATTCTTGATCAGCATGACGAGAGAAATCGATCTAGACATGTCCGTCCGTCTGTCCGTCCGTCTGTCCGTCCGTCTGTCCGTCCGTCTGTCCGTCCGTCTGTCCGTCCGTCTGTCCGTCCGTCTGTCCGTCCGTCTGTCCGTCCGTCTGTCCGTCCGTCTGTCCGTCCGTCTGTCCGCGAGGATCTCAGAAACTATAAAAGCTAGAATAACCAAAGTTGGCATCCAGATTCTCCTGGGTCCGAGTAAGGACGAGTTTATTTTATTTTTTTTAATTTCCCCCCCTTCCCCCGCTACAGAATTTCGTCAATAGCGTCCACATTTCAAATGCTACCTAAACCAAACTTTGCACACATAATTTATATATAATTGTCTACTGTTGTTCAAAATTTTATTCAATTCGGTCAATTTTAAGAAAAGTTATTAGCGAAACAAATTCTCGCCAGTACAACCCCTCCAAACTGCAGCAACAAGTTCGCTCTTCTTCTTCCTCTTTTTGCTGCTGCTATGGGCGCATATAACTCAGTGACGGAAGTTTACCTGGGTACAGGGTATTACAGTGTCGGGCTTGCTCGACTGTAGCGTTCTCTCTTGTTTTTTTTAATTTTTCTTTTTTGTGGAGAGTACAGGCTATTTTACTATCGGGCTTGCTCGACTGAAGCGTTCTCTCTTGTTTGCATTCTTTTATATATTATTAAAAAAAATTTAAGTTGATTGGTGGAAAAATGCGGATGTTTCAAACAAACTTTGGATCGCGTCTTCCCCCACTTAAAGCTCGAATTTACCAAAATCCCTTCGTAGTGCTTACCTACACCATCCAAGTTTCAGCTACCTAGTTCTTACCGTTTGGGCTTTGCGTTGATTGCCAATCTGTCAGTTAGTCAGGACAAACTGTTTTATATATGTAGAGATCATGGAATTCTGAAAGCAACTAATATTTTAAAGTATTCTAAGTGTTTACTATTATAATAACAAGAGAGAGAACGTAACAGTCGAGCAAGCTCGACAAAGAAAAACGCTGTACTCAGACAGACTTTCGGCAGAAGCAAAAAAAAGAAAAAGATATTACTTGATGCTGCAAACAAAAGTGGATATTTGCGTGTGAAAAGTTTTGTTTATGTAGCTTGTGGACAGTATTGACGAAATACTGTAGTACCGTTTCCGAAATCCAAACTCATCCTCACATACAGATGGATGTAGGGATAGACATGTCTATGATTAAGAATATATACTTTCCTTCTGCCTGGCATCAGGCATTAATCAGTTTAAATATTTGTTTGTTTACAAAAGATACTACTACTGATAAAGTAATGACAGAAGAAGATCCCGTTGAAATAATAAGAAATACGAATAACAACAAAATCGAACTACCGAATCCAAGTACCGAACTGGAAAATAACATCAGAGAAATCACTTGTAAGTATTGCACAATTCATTCTTTGAGACAATATATTTCATTTGGTTTCTATTTACTTTTAACTTTAATTTTTGCTCGAAAGGTATTGAAATGGAAAGTGTCAACATTACATCCGATTATATCAATCGTAAGTCAAATATTTGTTAACGAGCATACTAGATATTCAGTATGATTTCAAAAATTGTAATAATTTAATTCTATAATAACGACTGTAGGAGATTCCGAAGAAATAAGAAGGAATACGATTGAGAACAAAATCGACTTACCGAAAAGAGATACCCAACTGGGAAATGATATCAGAAAAGTTAGTTGTAAGTACTTATTTCACTATTCATTCTTTTAGTCCTAATTTTTAAGTGGACTTTTTTCAAAAGCTTCTCTAGATGAGAACAAGCACGAAAATGATTGTCATTCTATAAGAGACAGTGATATCAAATTATCGACAAGCCCGCAAATGAAGAGTAATAATCGAACGCACAATGAAGCTTCAAGTACTGAAGGTAAATTTATATTTTCCAGAAAGTAGATATTTACATATAGATGGCTTTATACAATAAAATATAAAAGATAGTGATATTCTGATATCAACATCAATAAAAGTGGATAAAGATATTAAAAGACCAGTTGAAACTGGACGTAAGTTTGTAACGACAACCTACAGAGAACACAGTTTTTTCTCTATTCTTTTTCGCAAGTAGTATTTTATGAAATCCTGATTTGAATTCTTTTCGGACGCACTAAGGTACTTTTATGCCTTCTATTTCTGCAAAGTTGACGTCCGTGCATTTCAGAAATTGGATTATTTCGGGTCCGGACTCAGTTTTCAACATTTTATTTTTAAAATCCAACGAGGCATTTACTCTATTTAGTAGGTCAGTACCCAGTATTCAGTATTCCATCAAATGTTGTCAGATGAGGGAGTAAAAAGAATGTAGCTGTGGTGTTGAAAAGGTGCATGAAATACCTTATTAGTTTTGTGCGAGTGTACATGGAACATACAGAAGGAGGCGTGGCAGACCCCACAAAGTGTATATATTCTTGATCAGCATGACGAGACGAGTCGATCTAGCCCTGTCTGTCTGTCTGTCCGTCTGTCCGTCCGTATGAACACCTGGATCTCAGAGACTATAAGAGCTAGAGACAAATTGTGCACAATACCTTATGTGTGTACGCTATACGAGTTTGTTTTCTTTTTTTTTGGTGATTTTCTCTAATTCTCGTAATTCTTAGAATTTCGAACTCAAAATTGGTAAATACCTCCAGTTAGTGATTATGTGTCCGTATGGCAAGTTTCACTATGTTAGACCGATTTAACAAGAAGTTATAGCCAGAAATATATTTACTGCCCAAGAGCTGTCCGCAGCTGTTGCTGATGCTGGTGCTTTGGTTGACTGGAAACATGCTCACACAGACACGAATAGATGCGCATAGACATTCATTCACTCACATAGACGCAATGGCTTTGTAAATGTGCAATTATACACCCTTTACGTGAGTTCAAATACCAAGAGAAGTAAAATCGATCAAAATTTTTTAATTTCTATAAATGTTCTAAACATAAGTATGTATAGAGTATTTCAAAGTCGGGACACCCGACTTTAGCTTTCGTACTTGTTGCTTATTAAAATATGGACTTTTAGCCTTTGGTGGGCTGTTATTATCCATAACTAAACTTTTTTGTTGTCGTTGTTCGCTTCTGTGAGCTTTCTCCTTGAGGCTTATTTCGTAGTTATTTGCAAATTGGAAACGCTCATAATTTGACTCAACTTCCTGGGCTAAGGCCAGAGCTGATGGCAGGTCTTTGGCACGTGCCGAAAAAAGGACTTTTTGGTGCCTGAAATAAATACTCTCAAAGTATCTATTCTATATTTTTCGTTAAGGGAGGCAGCCAAGATACCATCGTACGTCATCTCCTCGTAGTATTGTGTTATTGTCAAGTTTCCATGACACAATTCAATTCATTTCAATTCAATATTTACCCTCATAGTCGGGTGCGGATTTTACAATATCCAATGTCTCACTACATTGTATGCCCGGTATTATTTCGTATTATACCTCGGGTATAGTTACCGTCGTCGTAGAAATTGTAGTTTATATTTCTTTTAATTTCTTCTCAAACATTTAGGTCTGACTTGCGAATGCAGTGTTTACTGCCATCTCGACTAGCATTTTTATGTCGGACTTGTTAAAAGACATTGTTGTCCGTCCGTATGTCTGTATGAACGCTAGGATTTCAGAAAGTATCCAGATTCTCCTAAGTCCAAGAAATTACGAGTTTGAGTTTTTTCCGATGCACCACACAACCCCCCACCCCACCTGCCTATGGTCTGCCTATGCTCTGCCTGCAGCGCGGCCCGCAGCTGTTGTTGTTGCTGCTTTGGTTCAACTTTGTGCTGCATACATACACGCATATAAACACGCATAGGCACGTGATGTAAATGTATGCTGTTAAAACTGAACATACACATGTCTTCTAATTGAATTTAATTACTTAATTAATTAATTCACTTTTTTTTAATAATTTAATATTTCTTTAATTTTTTTTTTTTAATTTTCCTTTTTTTGTGGAGAGTACAGGCTATTTTACTATCGGGCTTGCTCGACTGAAGCGTTCTCTCTTGTTTGCATTCTTTTATAGATTATTAAAAAAAAATTTAAGTTGATTGGTGGAAAAATGCGGATGTTTCAAACAAACTTTGGATCGCGTCTTCCCCCACTTAAAGCTCGAATTTACCAAAATCCCTTCTTAGTGCTCACCTACACCATCCAAGTTTCAGCTACCTAGTTCTTACCGTTTGGGCTTTGCGTTGATTGCCAATCTGTCAGTTAGTCAGGACAAACTGTTTTATATATATAGAGATCATGGAATTCTGAAAGCAACTAATATTTTAAAGTATTCTAAGTGTTTACTATTATAATAACAAGAGAGAGAACGTAACAGTCGAGCAAGCACGACAAAGAAAAACGCTGTACTCAGACAGACTTTCGACAGAAGCAAAAAAAGAAAAAGATATTACTTGATGCTGCAAACAAAAGTGGATATTTGCGTGTGAAAAGTTTTGTTTATGTAGCTTGTGGACAGTATTGACGAAATACTGTAGTACCGTTTCCGAAATCCAAACTCATCCTCACATACAGATGGATGTAGGGATAGACATGTCTATGATTAAGAATATATACTTTCCTTCTGCCTGGCATCAGGCATTAATCAGTTTAAATATTTGTTTGTTTACAAAAGATACTACTACTGATAAAGTAATGACAGAAGAAGATCCCGTTGAAATAATAAGAAATACGAATAACAACAAAATCGAACTACCGAATCCAAGTACCGAACTGGAAAATAACATCAGAGAAATCACTTGTAAGTATTGCACAATTCATACTTTGAGACAATATATTTCATTTGGTTTCTATTTACTTTTAACTTTAATTTTTGCTCGAAAGGTATTGAAATGGAAAGTGTCAACATTACATCCGATTATATCAATCGTAAGTCAAATATTTGTTAACGAGCATACTAGATATTCAGTATGATTTCAAAAATTGTAATAATTTAATTCTATAATAACGACTGTAGGAGATTCCGAAGAAATAAGAAGGAATACGATTGAGAACAAAATCGACTTACCGAAAAGAGATACCCAACTGGGAAATGATATCAGAAAAGTTAGTTGTAAGTACTTATTTCACTATTCATTCTTTTAGTCCTAATTTTTAAGTGGACTTTTTTCAAAAGCTTCTCTAGATGAGAACAAGCACGAAAATGATTGTCATTCTATAAGAGACAATGATATCAAATTATCGACAAGCCCGCAAATGAAGAGTAATAATCGAACGCACAATGAAGCTTCAAGTACTGAAGGTAAATTTATATTTTCCAGAAAGTAGATATTTACATATAGATGGCTTTATACAACAAAATATAAAAGATAGTGATATTCTGATATCAACATCAATAAAAGTGGATAAAGATATTAAAAGACCAGTTGAAACTGGACGTAAGTTTGTAACGACAACCTACAGAGAACACAGTTTTTTCTCTATTCTTTTTCGCAAGTAGTATTTTATGAAATCCTGATTTGAATTCTTTTCGGACGCACTAAGGTACTTTTATGCCTTCTATTTCTGCAAAGTTGACGTCCGTGCATTTCAGAAATTGGATTATTTCGGGTCCGGACTCAGTTTTCAACATTTTATTTTTAAAATCCAACGAGGCATTTACTCTATTTAGTAGGTCAGTACCCAGTATTCAGTATTCCATCAAATGTTGTCAGATGAGGGAGTAAAAAGAATGTAGCTGTGGTGTTGAAAAGGTGCATGAAATACCTTATTAGTTTTGTGCGAGTGTACATGGAACACACAGAAGGAGGCGTGGCAGACCCCACAAAGTGTATATATTCTTGATCAGCATGACGAGACGAGTCGATCTAGCCCTGTCTGTCTGTCTGTCTGTCCGTCTGTCCGTCCGTATGAACACCTGGATCTCAGAGACTATAAGAGCTAGAGACAAATTGTGCACAATGCCTTATGTGTGTACGCTATACGAGTTTGTTTTCATTTTTTTTGGTGATTTTCTCTAATTCTCGTAATTCTTAGAATTTCGAACTCAAAATTGGTAAATACCTCCAGTTAGTGATTATGTGTCCGTATGGCAAGTTTCACTATGTTAGACCGATTTAACAAGAAGTTATAGCCAGAAATATATTTACTGCCCAAGAGCTGTCCGCAGCTGTTGCTGATGCTGGTGCTTTGGTTGACTGGAAACATGCTCACACAGACACGAATAGATGCGCATAGACATTCATACACTCACATAGACGCAATGGCTTTGTAAATGTGCAATTATACACCCTTTACGTGAGTTCGAATACCAAGAGAGGTAATTCGATCAAAATTTTTTAATTTCTATAAATGTTCTAAACATAAGTATGTATAGAGTATTTCAAAGTCGGGACACCCGACTTTATCTTTCGTACTTGTTGCTTATTAAAATATGGACTTTTTCCCTTTGGCGGGCTGTTATTATCCATAACTAAACTTTTTTGTTGTCGTTGTTCGCTTCTGTGAGCTTTCTCCTTGATGCCTATTTCATAGTTATTTGCAAATTGGAAACGCTCATAATTTGACTCAACTTCCTGGGCTAAGTCCAGAGCTGATGGCAGGTCTTTGGCACGTGCCGAAAAAAGGATGTCTCTTAATGACTTTTTGGTGCCTGAAATAAATACTCTCAAAGCATCTATTCTATATTTTTCGTTAAGGGAGGCAGCCAAGGTACCATCGTACGTCATCTCCTCGTAGTATTGTGTTATTGTCAAGTTTCCATGACACAAAGTCGACAACTCTTGTTCAATTCAATGTTTACCCTCATAGTCGGGTGCGGATTTTACAATATCCAATGTCTCACTACATTGTATTGCCCGGTATTATTTCGTATTATACCTCTGGTATAGTTATCGTCGTCCTAGAAATTGTAGTTTATATTTCTTTTAATTTCTTCTCAAACATGTAGGTCTGACTGCGAATGCAGTGTTTACTGCCATCTCGATTGTCCGTCCGTCTGTCTGTATGAACGCTAGGATTTCAGAAAGTATCCAGATTCTCCTAAGTCCAAGAAAGTACGAGTTTGAGTTTTGTCCGATGCACATTTATTGTATTGAAATTGTAGATACATACATAAGTGTTTATGTATGTATGCATGTGTTGAATATTTTATATTTAATTTAATTAATTAAATTTTTTAATTCTTCAATTTTCCTTTTTTTGTGGAGAGCACATGGTACGCTGCAGTCGAGCAAGCCCTACAGTGAAAAACGCTGTACCCAGACAGACTTTCGACAGAAGCGAATAAAAGAAAAAGACAAGAAAGGAATGCTAAAGTCGAGCAGGCTCAACTCTTAAATACCCTGTACCACCCCACAAAAAAATAATTTAATTAATTAATTAATTTAATTTAATTAATTAACTAAATTAATTTAATTAATTAACTAAATTAAATATAAAATATTCCATGCATGCATACATACATTTACATTTACATTAGAATCGTGCCTTATGCGTGTTTGTGTACTTGTACATATGTATGTATGTGTGCATTGGGCCTGGTTATATGGCTATAACTTTCTTTCCGATCATACTATCATAATGAAACTTGGTATACGGATATATAATCACTAACCTAATGTGACTACCAAATTTTAGTTTAAAATTCCAAGAATTACGGGAGGTATAGAAAATCGTAAATAGGGGGGGAGTGGGGGGTTGGATCAGAAAAAATGAACAAACTCGTCCTTTCTCGGTCTACCAAGTTTGGTTATTCTAGATCTTATAGATCCTTGCGTTCATACAGACAGACAGACGGACATGGCTATATCGACTCGGCTTGTCATGCTGATCAAGAATATATATACTTTGTGGGGTCTACCAAGCCTCCTTCTGTGTGTTCCATGTGCACTTGCACAAAACTAATATACCCTTGTACCCTTTGGGTACAGGGTATAATAATACTTGATGCTGCGGCTTGTGGCCGCAGTACTGGATTGAAAATGTTTCACTAAAAACTTTTGTTACAATTTACCGGTTTGGAAGAAATTGAAAACAAAAGTGGATATTTGTATATAGATTGCGTGTGAAAAGGTTCGTTTATGTAGCTTGTGGACAGCATAGGCGAAATACTGTAGTGTCGTTTCCGAAATCCAGACTCATCCTCACATACAAATGGACGTACGGACGCACTTGTCTATGATTAAGAATATATACTTTCCTTCTGCCTGTTACATATTTTGCACACCCTACGGGTACAGGGTATAAAAACAGTCACTGATCAGTTTACATATTTATAATCTGTACGTGAAATATACAGTAGTAGATTAGGTTTGCCATAGGTGAAAAATGTAACAGGCAGAAGGAGTCGTGACAGACCCCATAAAGTATATATATTCTTGATCAGCATGACAAGGCGAGTCGATCTATGTCTGTCTGTCCGTATGAATACCTGGATCTTAGTGATAATTGGTAATTTTGGACGAAGATGTGTTATGTGTGTATGTTGTGCAAATTTGTTTTGTTTTTTTTTATTTTCCCACCCACTTCCGTTTCCGTTCGTATAATCACCTTTATCTCGGAGACTATGAGAGCTAAGGACACCAAATTATAGTCAAATATGCCTTATGTGAATACGCAGAAAATTTGTGTTTTGGAATTCCCCTCCTTCCCCCCTCTCCCTTGTAATAAGTGATCTTCCATAACTCCCGTAATTCTTAGAATTTCGAACTCAAATTTTGCATATACTCCCAGTTCGTGATGATGTCTCTGTATGCCAAGTTTCACTATGAAATATCGATTTAGCAAGAAGTTATAGAGTTAAATGTTGATGCTGGTGCTTTGGTTGACTGCAAACATGTTCAAACATACACGAATAGACGCGCATAGACATTCATACACTCACATAGACGCAAAGGCTTTGTAAATGTGCAATTATACACCCTTTACGTGAGTTCGAATACCGAGAGAGGTAAAATCGATCAAAATATATAGTTATGTGGTGCCCACGCGCTGCCCAACCGCTGCCCGCAGCTGTTGATGCTTTGGTTGACTGCAAACATGCTTACACAGACACGAATAGACAGAGTATTTAAAAATCGGGACACCCGACTTTAGGTTTTCTACTTGTTTTTTTCTTAAATTTTTTTATCTAGATAAAAACAAGTCCGAGAATGATTATGATTATGAATATATAAAAGATAATGATAGTAACCTACCGGACAGTTCGCAATTCCAAAAATAAAATAAACGCGTCCTTCCTCGGACCTAGGAAAATGTGGATACTAACTTTGGTTATTCTAGCTTTTATAGTTTCTGAGATCTTTCATACAGACAGTCAGACAGACGGACGGACATATGGACGGACATACGGACGGACATACGGACGGACATGTCTAGATCGATTTCTCTCGTCATGCTGAATATATATACTTTACGGGGTCGGAGATGCTTCCTTCTGCCTGTTACATACTTTGCACAAACCTAATATACTCTTTTTACCCTAAGGGTACAGGGTATAATTAATCGAATTTTTAATTTGTTGTGCATTCCGTTACCGAAGAAACAAAAATTTTAGACCGGACTATAACGCAAAGCAAAGAAGTTCATCAACCAAAAGGTATTACAATGGAAAGTGACAATATTACACCCGATTATATTAATCGTAAGTCAAATATTTATTTACAAGATACTAGATATCCAGTACGATTTAAAAAAATGTAATAATTCAATTCTACATTTCTTTATTTACGAACAATTTTACTGATAAAGTAACGATTGTAGGAGAGTCCAAAGAAATAAGAAATAATACGATTGACTTACCGAAACTAGATACCCAGCTGGAAAATGGCATCAGAAAAGTTAGTTGTAAGTACTTATATCAGTATTCATTCTTTTAATTATAATTAATATTCAGAGATATGTAAATTTTATTTCATACGATTATGACGTAAAAGGGCAATAAACGTGGCTCATTAAAGCAATGTAAATGATTTCAATTTCTTAGCAGGTTCCAACCAAAGTGAAGTAGAATTTACCATCGACGCCAAAAATGAGTCCATTACCAAATTAAATTACATGATAGGTAAGTTTTTCAAATTGCATTTATAATATTTAAAAGCCATCCAAGAAATACTTTAGAGGTCAATGAAATGGAGCATAAGTCACAAGCCAGCATAGGTGAACGAAATAAAAGAAAAACCTTCATGGATAAACTTTCTATAAAAAGAAGTTTATCTCTTATTGATATAAATAAGGAACAAACCCAAATGAACAATATTATTCATCAGGACAAGAAAAGAGAAATTGCCCGAGACTTTAAGCTTCAAAGACGAAACTCATTTGATGTGCGCATGTGTGTATCTACACAAAAATATTCAAAGCTAGATCAAATTATTCAAAAAAGGACTTATGACGAGGTGTACTCTAGTCACTTATTTCTTGAAAACCCTTCTATAAAATCATTGCAACAACAATATTCTCTTGATAACGAAAATGGGGCCATTATTATATATAACCGTTTCAAAAAAGAAGATACGCGTGAAAGCTCAGCCCAAAGTGAAGCCTCACTTGTATTACGAGAAGTGGCTGAATATGAAAATACATATGAAAATACAGACATAGGCATACTAGCACGTCACAATACAACCGATGGAGATTATTCAAGATATACTCTTAAGCCAATTAGAACCGACACCTCAAATAAATACGTTGCAGAGGAGAGTGCAAAAAAAAACTGCAACAGTTTCTATTTAGATGATGAAACTTCTGAGAATATTCGAAAAAAAATATTAGCTTATTCTTTGTCAGATGCAGAATCGGACTGCTTTTATCCAGAAACATCTATTAAAGATGAATTTTATATAGACACAGCCATGGCGAATACATATACTTCTACTGAAACTGAATCAACCGTCTCAGCAGCAACAAAAATTCAAGCTGGAGCTCGGGGATTTCCTGCAAGGAGAAGATTCCGCGCAAATGATGATACAAATTCATCAACTCAAGATACAAAGGCATCGTTTGGCAACGATGCTATTAGCGAATCTCTAGAACTCTTTATTGAGGAAGAAGCAGCCAGGAAAATACAAGCAGCATTTCGTTCTTATTATAAAAAACAAAGACAGAATCTGTCAAAATTTGATAGTTGTAAATCGGAAAATAACTTGGCTGCAAGACGACAAACTTTGCAGCGCGGCGATGCTATGCGAAATGGCTCAACAACGCCAGATGAAGACAATATTTGTCACCAACCAACAAAAGGTAAAAGTTCAAGTAAAATGGTACAATCTCGTATTATATTTCTTCATTTTTCTGTAGAAACATTACCCACACATTGCAGTAGAGCCAATAATCGTAAGACTCTGCAGTGGCTCTCAATTAGACAAACCTCTATGCCAGTCCAAATTGATTGTGAAGTTTTTCGAGTTGTTCCAAGACATTTAGAAAAACGAACAAAAAGTGCAGAAAATCATCATAAAAAAAGGTCTATGTTTTAAATCAAAATAACAAATATGCAAATATTGTTCAAAAATTAAAATGAGTAAATAAATATCGTGTTATTTCAAACGCATTTTAGAGTCTGTTATTTATTCAAAAACAGATTTTATAATGTAAGCGCTTTGTCTTTTTTATATCCCGTAGGTTAAAGGGTATGCTAGTTTAGTGCAAATGTATGTAATACATCGAAGGAGGCGTGGCAGATCCCACATCTATATATATAAACAAGTAGAAAAGCTATAGTCGGGTGTTCCGACTTTGAAACCTACTGTGTGTAGATGAATAAAAAAAATTTTAAAATTAAAAAAACAATTACTACCCTTGGTATTCAAAGTCACGATGAGGGGGTATAATTAGACATTTACATAGGAATTGTGTCTATGTGAGTGTATGCATGCCTATGCGTGTCTATTCGTATCTGTGTGAGCATGCATGCAGCATAATGTTCAACCAAAGCAGCAAGAACAACAACAGTAGCGGGCAGCGCTTGGCCAAATATTATAGATATAACTTCCTGATGGACACATAATCACCTACTGGAGCTATTTACCAAATTTGAGGTCAAAAATCCAAGAATTCGGGAAAGCAGGGGAGATATACATAGGTGATTATCGCCAACTTACACTATGAAAGGATACTTGAGTCCAAATTTCAGCTTCCTAGCTTTTACCGTTGGTGTAGATAATTCGAGCAAAAGGGGGGAAAAGTAGCTCCAAAGTTTGTTTGAAAAATCCGCATTTTTCAACCGATCGACTTAAAACTTAGTTTCTAAAATCAATTAAAGAATACAAACAAAACTGCATACTTAGATTTTCGAAATTGTGTTGGAGCTTGAATTATTGGGGTTTTAATATTTATTCACCTTTTCAAATGAAAAGTTTGTGTTATAAATTTAGTCCGATCGATTTAAAATTTGGGTAATGTAATCTACGTAACTAAATCTACAACTTTGCATTCAAGGATTTTCAAAATATGCATTTTACAAAAGCAGGCAGGACAAACAATACAAAATATCAAACAGTTGGGGACAACTAAGTATACATATACACACACACACACATGCAAGCAGCTGTTCGTGTAGTTGCGTGCAAACGATTGAAATAGCCAAAGCAAAATGTGAGACAATAATGTGTGAATGTCCATACATATGTGCACATCTATGTATGTACATATGTTTTTTTTTTTTTTTTTTTTTTTTTCTATTCTTTATATAAACTGACAAAGAGTGGAAAAATAACAATATGGAGATAGAAATAACAATAATAGTAATAATAATAGTAAAAGTAATAATAATAATGATATACGCAGGTCAAAGTCCAGGCGGTACGGCCGTTAGGCATTGCTTCGCCCGGCCGATCAACCCGCTTATATCGCGCTCCTGTCCCGCTCCTGTTTCCTGAGCTTGCCCATAACGGAGGCCGCAAAATTTGCGCTCGCAGCCCACGAATTTTCGTTAGCGAGCATGTTGGCCACAAAGTTCGACGCCGTTGGGGGTGATCCGGTTGTCGCCTCCAGTCTCCTTCTGTCCGCCCCAAACCTTGGGCAATGGAAGGCTACGTGGTTAGCATCTTCCGGTATCCCTCTGCAGGCCGGGCATTCCGCACTGGAGTCGTGCCCAAATCTATGCAGATAACTTCTGAAGCATCCGTGGCCGCTCAGAAGTTGGGTCAGATGGAAGTCGACCTTGCCATGTGTTCTGCCGATCCACGATGCTACGTTAGTGATTAGCGTGTGGGTCCACCTGCCTTTTGACGAGGCATTCCATCGCTCTTGCCACTTGCTTACCGTCGTACGTCTAGCCGCCGCCCACGCGTCTCTGCGAGGCCGCCCGGCAGCAAAACTGTGAAGGTAGCTCGCTTCCAGGACGAGGAGGTCGATAGGTGCCATCCCCGAGATCACCAGTACGGCATCGTCAGAAACCGTCCTGAATCCACTACAGACACGGAGAGCGCCAAGACGGTATGTAGCAGCGAGGTCGCGGATGTAGCTCCTCTTGTTCACCGCGGCAGCCCATATCGGTGCCGCGTACAGCATTATTGATCTGGTTACGCTCATAAGCAATAACCTCCGACCTTGCTTTGGGCCCCGAGTGTTGGCCATAATTCGGGCTAGCGCCCGTGTGGCCTCTGCAGCTTTTTTGTTCGTCTGCTCCAGATGCTCACGAAAGCACAATCTCGTATCCAATCTAACCCCAAGGTAGTTAATTGAACGTTTGGACCGCACGAGAGTACCGTCAATTGAGATGTGCGCTGATTAGCACTGCCTCTGTTTTGCCCGCCGCTAGTTCCAGGCCCACGGTGTTCAGCCAGTCAATGATCGACCGGATGCAGAGGTTGCACGCGTCTTCCACGGTTTTGATGTCTTTCGCAACGCCTACAATTGCGACGTCATCTGCGTACCCCACTATCTCCGTACCGGGTGGGAGTTGGAGGCGGAGAATGCCATCGTACATGACGTTCCAGAGCAGCGGCCCTAGGACCGACCCTTGGGGGACGCCAGCGACAACATTGAGGGATTTGGTGCCAGACGATGTGTGAAACCTAAGTATCCGATCGCTAAGGTAACTTCTAATGGAGCGCACCAGGCCCGTGGGTACGCCTTGATCCACCAGTGCGTTGAGAATGCATCCCCAGTCTGCCGAGTTGAATGCATTTTTGACGTCGAGGGTCACCATCAGGCAGTATTCTTTGGCACCTCCCTTCCATCTGCTACCTGATATTGCCTTCGACGCAAGATCCACCACTCTACTGATCGCGTCTATGGTGGACCTCGATTTCCGGAACCCGTACTGATTGGGGGATAGACCGATTGCTGTTTCAAGCCTCGAGCAAAGCAGTCTCTCCAGCACCTTACCGATCGAGTCCAGGAGACAAATCGGCCTGTAGGATGAGGGGTCTTCGAGTGGTTTTCCAGGTTTCGGCAGTAGAACCAGGTTCTGCACCTTCCAGCAGGCAGGGAATATGCCTTCCCTGATACACCTTCCGAACAGAGTAGCGAACGCCCCAGGGTGCATACAAAGTGCCAGTTTGAGTGCGCGGTTCGGTATAGAATCCGGGCCCGGCGCTTTGTTGAGCTGCAAGCTACGAGCAGCCAGCAGCACTTCCTCAGTGGTGACGTCGCCTAAGGCAGGCGATAACTCGTTTCTGGTAGGGATCATCGCAGGCGACTCAGGTCTCGAGGGGAATAGGGTATTAACGATTCGTGAGAGTTTCTCAGCATCCATGGGAGCATTGCGTCCGCCAGCGTAGATTCGCTTCACAATGAGCTTATATGCTTTCCCCCAGGGGTCGTGCTCGGCTGAGTCGCACATCTCGAAAAAGCATCGCCTCTTGCTTGCTGCTATCGCCCTTTTCAGAGATCGCCTAGACTCCCGATAGGCATCCTGTCTGAGGGGCGACGAGGGTGTGCCGCGAGCTCTCTGCGCCATTCTTCTTGCCCTGATACAAGAGCTTCGCAGTTCCGCTATTTCGTTGGTCCACCAGTAAGCTGGTACGTGGTGGCGCCTATAGGGGCAACGTCTGTCCATGCTGGCGTCGCATGGCGCGCGGATTTGGGCCACGGCGTCCATAGCCATAACTTCCGGATCACCGGAGAGTCGGAAGCCGCTGAGGGCGCTTGCGAAGGATGCTGGACGGAAGGAATCCAGCTTGTATGCCACGTTGGCGGACGGTGGATTCAGCATGTTGCGGGAAGTTACTCCGACTGTGATTGTGATGGCCACATGGTCGCTTGCCGTATAAGCGTGTATGTACATATGTATCTACATATGTATGTTCGTACATTCGTCTTGCACTGACAGAGCAAGAAATGTTAACAAGAGAGAACGCTACAGTCGAGCAAGCCCGACAGTGTAATACCCTGTACCCATGTAAACTTCCGTCACTGAGTTATATGCGCCCATAGCAGCAGCAAAAAGAGGAAGAAGAAGAGCGAACTTGTTGCTGCAGTTTTGGGGGGGTTGTACTGGCGAGAATTTGTTTTGCTAATAACCTTTCTTAGAATTGACCGAATTGAATGAACAACAGTAGACAATTATATATAAATTATGTGTGCAAAGTTTGGTTTAGGTAGCATTTGAAATGTGGACGCTATTGACGCTATTGAAATAAAATAAACTCGTCCTTACTCGGACCTAGGAGAATCTGGATGCCAACTTTGGTTATTCTAGCTTTTATAGTTTCTGAGGTCCTCGCGTTCATCCAGACGGACGGACAGACGGACGGACATGTCTAGATCGATTTCTCTCGTCATGCTGATCAAGAATATATATACTTTATGGGGTCGGAGATGCTTCCTTCTGTATGTTACATACTTTGCACAAACCTAATATACCCTTTTTACCCTACGGGTACAGGGTATAATTAATTGATAATTATATAACATTTTTAAAAGTAATTTTTTCTTTGTTTAGTGCATTTGGCATTAGGGTTTTCATTAATAACTTTATGCAGCAACAACAAATATCAAATAGTTGGGGACATCTCATACACACACTCACACACACAACAAGCAACAGTTCGTGTCTATGTGTGCGGTTCTCTACGTACGGTTGAAAAAGTAAAGAGAAACATACATATGTATGTATGTATGCCTGTGTATGAATATAGTATGTATGTACATTCGTATTAATGTATACATTGGGCAATCGAACAGAGTTGTTTGATTGTAAAAAAAATAATGCTCTAAAAACAACAACTGCAAGTCATTGGCTCGCTCTTCTTTCGTTTTGACCATTTAATGTTAATTGCAAAGGCAAAACGCCAAAAGTTTACAGTTACCGTCGCTAGGCAACGACTGCGTAAGCGATAGTAAAGCAGAAACCGAAAAACGGAGCTACGCATATTCTGCTTCGCATTGCGGGCAGATGTATGTATGTATATGATTTGTTCTTATTGATCTCAATAAATAATTAGATTTTATTATTTAAATATTCTGCTTATTGCATTCAAGCTTCGATATTTTGATGGTATCGGTGGCTTCAACTATCGAAAGTTTTACTCTAGCAAATTGAGATGAGAATTGTCAGTGCTTTTTGATCGTGGCTCATCGCTGCACGGCATTGACATGAGTGCCGTGTTTCATATTCCGAGTTTGTGCGTGACCGTATTGACTCAATATGGCACGAAAAGACTCAAATGTGAATTTAAAATTAGGATATACCCTTATAATTATTCCCCTTTTTTGCACATAGTCTATCTTAAAACGTTGCGTTATCTCTATATATAAAACAGTTTGTCCTGACTAATTGGTGATCAACGCACAGCCCAAACGGTAAAAGATGAAATTTGGACTCAAGTATCCTCTTATAGTATCCATCATAGTGTAGGAGCACACTAAGAAAGGCTTTTGGCAAATTCCAGCTCCAAAGGGGGGAAAACAAGCTTTAAACAAGAGAGAACGCTACAGTCGAGCAAGCCCGACAGTGTAATACCCTGTACCCAGGTAAACTTGCGTCACTGAGTTATATGCGCCCATAGCAGCAGCAAAAAGAGGAAGAAGAAGAGCGATCATGTTGCTGCAGTTTGGTGGGGTTGTACTGGCGAAAATTTGTTTTGCTAATAACTTTTCTTAGAATTGACCGAATTGAATAAAATTTTGAACAACAATAGACAATTATATTATGTGTGCAAAGTTTGGTTTAGTTAGCATTTGAAATGTGGACGCTATTGACGAAATTCTGTAGCGGGGGAAGGGGGGGAAAATTAAAAAAAAAATAAAATAAACTCGTCCTTACTCGGACCTAGGAGAATCTGGATGCCAACTTTGGTTATTCCAGCTTTTATAGTTTCTGAGATCCTTGCGTTCATCCAGACGGACGGACAGACGGACGGACATGTCTAGATCGATTTCTCTCGTCATGCAGATCAAGAATATATATACTTTATGGGGTCGGAGATGCTTCCTTCTGTATGTTACATACTTTGCACAAACCTAATATACCCTTTTTACTTTACGGGTACAGAGTATAAAAATATTAGTTATAGTGGTCATGTTCGTTTAACGAAATAGTTTGGCAAGAACAAAAATGTAACGGACTACTGAACAATTTTTTGTGAAGAACAGAAAATGTTCATTTAAATACCTTAAATGCCTTCCTACTGGTAACTTATAAGGTGGGTAGGTTATGCACACACAAAATAAATACAATTGGAAACATTATATTGAGCCGGGTTAAGACGGGCAATACCTGCTAGTATATATATATATTATATATATCATTGCAAATAACAATCTTTTTCAAAATCCGTTTAATTCAAATTTCACTCAGCGTCCTCCTACTTTGGCTGGTCAATATCAATTAACCTCTTACTTCCCTGTTATTCGCTATTATCGATTATCGATTACTTATTACTACTTCGCTATTCAATCACTATTCTGTCACTACTTAATTATTGTTAGTGATTAGGGGTGTTCCTACTATCACCCATTCCTACAACTCGGCCATCCTGACCATTAGATCGTCCTCGATCTCAAATACATAAAAGTGTTAATATTATTTGCATAAATTATAAAAGGTTAGTCTTATGAAAAGAGAAAAAAAAAAACAGGGGTTTAGGTATACATCATTCATTCGGATCTTAAACTAATCAGATAATGTTATTTTAATCAGGGTAATCTTCACATTGAATGCGCCAATCTGCCCATTTTCGTAATCGGCTCGCCTCTACAATACCATCATAAGGGATCTGACTTATTTGGCAATTTTCAACGTCACTTATAATATATCTGTCATTGGGCAGCTTTATCTTTACTTGAAAAGGGCCTTTATATTTTGGAATAAATTTCTTATTTGTACCAATTGTAGTGTCAATGTTCCGCATTACAACGAAGTCGCCTTATGAATATTGTATGTGAGGCTTATGTTTTTTTCTCATAATATTCAGTGCTCTTCTTCTGGCAATGTTCAATTTTATCTACAGCTGTTTTGTGTATCGTATCTAAATTTCTATCAAATTCTAATTCACATTTATTATTTCAGTACTCTGTTAACGCATCAATGTCATACCCTCTTTGCTGAACTACAAATAATTCTACGCGGACGACTATAATTTTCAAAATATTTTGCTAAACATGCGCAGACTTCTTTTGTACTAGTTGTATCTGCTGAATATTTATTTATTTATAAAGAGCTAACAAATAATTAAAATTATGAGCTAGCAATGATGTTGAGCAATGGCAACGTGGGCCTTCAGCTCGAATTGTACATGATATTATTTGTTGGGTTTCTTATAGGTATTTATTTCTATTATTTAGCTTAGGTAGAATCATCTTATATACGGTGGTATAAATTTGTGTTTTTTAGAAATTGTAAAATTTTTGATATGTTTGGTGGTGTGGGATTGGAAAGTGATTCTAGTGGGTTGGTGTTATTAAATATTTGTTGTCTTTGGATGTTTAGCGCGTTGCAAGTGGAAAGTAAGTGATACAATGTCGTTGCAGAGTGGGCAGGTATTGGTATGGGTTGGGTCGATGTAGTGTGTGTGGGTTATTTTGGTGTGTCCAAGTCTGAGTCTTGTTATTTTATCTGGTCTAAACGTGAGATGGATAAGTGGTTGTTTTTTGTGATGTGGTAGCTGTTGAATTGGAGTTGGTTAATTGACTGGTACCATGCTGATGTCTTCGTTATGTATGATAGTGTTTTTGCTTGGTGTGTGTTTTTTAAATATTTTAGTATGTCTTTTGTGTTAAGATTTTCAATAGTTATAAGTGGTTGTTTAATTGCGTCTTTTGCTAGGGTGTCCGCCAGTTAATTTCCTGGTATTCCTACGTGGCCGGGTATCCAAAGTAGTTTGAATTTGTTAGGAAATTTTTGTAGCAGGTTGCGGGCGTGTGAAGTGTAATGTTCGATATTGTTTGTGTTTTTTATTGCATCGATGGCAGAGAGAGAGTCAGAGCATATGCAAAACTTGCCTCTTTTGTTTTTTAATATTTCGAGTCCCTCTACTATTGCTAGTAGCTCAGCGGAGAACACTGACGAGTAGTCTGGTAGAAGGCCTAGTTTTATGCAATCTGTTTCGTTTGTGATTGCGAGGCTGGTAATTGTGTTAGTGTGCGATCCGTCTGTGTAAATGTAGGTGAATTTGTCATTGTCTTTTGTCTTAATTTCTGTGAATAGTTTCCGAAAAGTTTGTGGTGTTGTGTTTTTTTTTGTTGTATGTACTTAGCGTTGTGTCGATTTTTAACATATCAATGTTCCAGGATGGTGTGGTCTGTGCACGTTGAGTAACTTGTTTGAGGGGGAGGTTGTGGGCTATGGAGTTTTCTATTATGCGGTCTATTGTTGATTTGTATTGTGGTCGTTTTGGTGGTCGGTGTGATTTAAGAATTTTTATTATTGGGGAGTTTTTGGCGTTAATCAGAGATTTTATAATTTTTGTTGTTAGGAGGTCACGTCTATCTTCTAGCGGGTCTGCGCGTGCTTCGTACAGGATGTTGTCGATAAGTGTCGTCCTGAATGCGCCAAGAGCAGTTCTGAAGGCAGTGTTTATCGTTGATTTTACTTTTCGTAGTGTTGTTTGTGGGCAATATCCGTAGATTGGGAGGCCGTAGTCTGCTTTTGCGGTGATGGTGGCTTTTGTGACGTTTAGAAGTGTAGACGTATTGCAGTTGAATTTTGGGCTTGAGAGGCATTTTATTATGTTAATTGATTGTTTGAGGCTGTGTGCGTTTTCCACCTGTATTTGTTATTGAAATGTACGCCAAGTATTTTTAGTGATGTTTCGTTTTGTATTTGTATGTTGCCCGTGGATAAGGTGCAGTTGCAGTTGTGCTTTCTGCAAATGTGCAGGTGTTTGCATTTTGTGGTCGAGAGCTTAGCGCCAGAGTATTCGGCCCAGTCAAGTATGGTGGTTATGATGGGGTTAAGGTTTATATTGATATTTTTTCTGTTTTTTATAGCCTGTACCCAAAGGGTGAAAGGCTATACTAGTTTTGTGCGCATGTATGTAACACACAGAAGGAGGCGTGGCAGACCCCACAAAGTATATATATTCTTGATCAGGATGAGAAGCCGAGTGGATATAGCCTTGTCCGTCCGTCCGTCTGTCCGTCTGACCGTCTGTCCGTCTGTCTGTCCGTATGAACGCAAGGATCTCAGAAAGTATAAGAGCTAGAATAACCAAACTTGGTTTCCAAATTCTCCTCAGACCGAGAAAGTACGAGTTTGAGTTTTTTTTCGATGCACCCCCCACTCCCCCGCAATTCAAATTTTGGTAGGTACATCCAGTTAGTACTAATGTGTCCGTATGCCAAATTTCATCATGATAGGTCAATTCTGAAGAAAGTTATAGCCATAAGTAAAATCGCTGCTCATGCGCTGCCTGCAGCTCTGTCGGCAGCGCTGCCCGCAGCTGTTGTTGTTGTTGCTGCTTTTGTTCAACTTTGTGCTGCATACATACACGCTATAAACACGCATAGGTACGTGATGTAAATGTATGCTGTTAAAACTGAACATAAACATGTATTCTAATTTAATTTAATTAATTAATTCATTCATTTTTTTTAATCATTTAATTTTAAAAAAAATTTTTTTTTTAATTTTTTTTTTTTTAATTTTTTCTTTTTTGTGGAGAGTACAGGCTATTTTACTGTCGGGCTTGCTCGACTGTAGCGCTCTATCTTGTTAGTTTTAGTATCAAGTTAAAGTCGTCCGCATATGCGCTTAGGCTAATGTTGGGATGAAGAGTGAGTTTTTCTGCTAGTTGGTTGTATGCTATCATAAAGAGGATCACGGAAAGTGGAGAGCCTTGGGGTATGCCGTTTTGGATGGGCTGAAAGGAAGAGAAGTCGGAGTTGATACGAACCAGTATTTTTCTGTTTGTCATATAATTTTTTATGTAGTTTGTTATTTTTGGTCCTGTTTTCCAAATGGCGAGTTGATTGAGTATGGAGTGGATTCCAATTCTGTCGAAAGCTTTTGCGAAATCTAGGGATGTGATGAATGCATGGTTTCTTCTTGAGATAGCTCTTGCTAATAGATGGTCTACTAGCAGTAGACTGTCCATAGCTGATTTACCTTTTCTGAAACCAGTTTGGCTGTTTTGGATAAGTTTGTCGCTTAGTACAAACCACCACAGTCGTTTTGCTATAATTTTATCCAGAATTTTAGATAGGCATGAGTTTAGTGAGTTTGGCCGGTATGAGTTTAGGTTGGTTTTATCTGTGTTTGGTTTTATTATTGGTATTATCAGACTATTTTTGTAGGCTTGTGGGATGTAGTTATTTAGTATTGAGTTTTGGAGGTTTATTATTCTATTTTTTGTTGTTTTATCTATGTTTTTTATCATTGTATAGTTAATTCTGTCCAGTCCGGGTGTATTTCCTTTTAGTGTGTTTAGTGCTGCTGAGAATTCTATTGGTGTTATGGGCTTTTCTATTTCTATTGCTCTTTTGCTGGGAATGTATGACAGGGTGTGTGTGTTATTAAGTGATGTTTGCTTTTGGTGAATGAATGTAGTGGTAAAATTTATATCGGATGAAATTTCTGAAAAATTTTTGCAAAATAAGTCTGCGATTTCTAGTTTGTGGGTGGTGTTTTGATTTGTGGTTGGGTTAAATATGCAGTGTATGTTTTTTTGAGGGTTGAGTCCGCAAAATCGTCGGATGTTGCTCCAGATTGTTTTTGGGGGTGTTTCGGGTGAGATTTGGGAAGTGAAGTTGTTTATAATTTGTTTTTTGTCTTGTTTTAGTATAAGTTTAAAAAGTGCGTTTGCTTTTTTGTACTTCAGGATGTTTTCTGTAGTTATGTTTCTTTTTAGATCGTTCCATTTCTTCATTTTGTCTACTCTCAATTGGCTAAGGTTATTGTTCCACCATGGTACATTTTGGGTCTTTCTTATCGGGTGTGTTTGGGGTATTGCCTTGTGAGCGCTGGAGAGGATGATTTTGTGAATTGTTGCAGCTTCCTTGTTTATGTTTGTGCTTGGTTGTCTTTGTGCGGAGTATTCTTCAGTTAGCTTGCAAAATTTTTGCCAGTTTGCTTTGTCGGTTAAAAATGTAGGCTTACGTGGAGTGACTTGGCGGTTCGATGTGTTGGAGGTGAAGAGGGTAATTATTATGGGGAAGTGGTCGCTGCCAAACAGATTATCTTCTGTTTGCCATGTGCTGTCGATTAGTAGTATTGGGCTGCTGAAAGTTAGATCAACGTTTGTGAGTGTGCTGTGTGTGCTAAAGTGAGTAGGAGACATGTCGTTTAATAAAATATAGTTCGATTGGGTTATAAATTTCTCTAATATTTTCCCCCTTGAGTTGTTTTGCTTTGAGCCCCAGTTTTTGTGCCAACCGTTAAAGTGCCAGTGATCAAGGTGAGGTGTCTAGTACGGCCTGAAGGTTTTGCAGTGAGAAAGATTTGTTAGGTGCGATGTACGTGCTGAGATAATTCTGAATTTGAGTTTGGAGTTCAGTTCAATGCATACCGCGTCAAAATCATCGCTAAGGGTTATTTCTCGAGCTTGCAGTGATTTGTGGGCTAGAAGACCTACGCCACCGTGGGAAGATGAGGTGTTTTTTGAAATAAGTGTATAGTTAATGGGTATGGGAATGTGACTGGTACATTTTATATGTGTTTCTTGTAAAGATATTATAAGTGGTGTGTAGTAGTTGTAGTAGTTGTTGATATATCCATTCATATTCCATTGTATAATCTTCATAGTCATTTTAAGAGCCAGTTGTTTGTTTTTGATAAAGGATTAGTTGATTAAGTACCTGTTTTTTACTAACTGCTGCTAAAAGTGTCACACACTTTCTGAGTCGCTTATGTTAATGTGCTTGTTTTTGTTTAGATTTTTTGGTTGGTTAGTTTTGGTGGGTTTTAGGATGGTTGTTAGTGTCTTGTTTTTGTCCTTGGAGAAAATACGTAGTTTCAGATCTTGGGTCCTTTCGCTTGCCATGTTGTCCTTTGAGGTGGTAGGGGGGTCGAGATCCATGTTGATAACATCAGTTGTTTGGTGAGCGGGTGAATTTAGTGGGTGTGGTGTTTGTAAATTGAGTTGGTGTGGGGGTGTTTGTTGAGAGGTCTTGGTATGATATTGGTTTTCTCTGTTGATGTTCGTGTGTTGCTTGCGTGTCATTATTTTGTTTTGTGTGCTGGGGTGTGGGTGTTGTTTTTGTGTTTGTTGTTGTTTTGTTGGTCTGTTGTTTAGATAGGACAGATGCAAAGCTGTTGCTAAGATGTTCGTTGCGACGAGTGTAGTATAGTTCTAGTGCAGTTTTGTGATCCACTTTTTGTGTAATTTTTATTGTGGTCAGTTCTTTTTGTTTTATAAATGTTGGGCAATTGCGGTCTAGTGGGCTGTGTTTTGCGTCTATTTCGAAAATGTGTTTGCAGTTAATGCAGCATTTTTTGCTGTTGCATTTCTCGTTTTCTTCTGTGTGGACTTTCTCGGAGCAATTCTTGCAAAGTTCTACGGGGCTTTTACAGGTTGGAGTCGGGTGTCCAAAACGTAGGCATTTTCTGCACCTTAATGGGAGTGGGATGTATGGGCGTACGCGAATCTTTTCGTATCCAACGTTCAGGGAGTCTGGGAGAGTAAGGGTTTGGAATGTTATTATAATTAAGCCAGTTTCTGTTAAAGATTGATCTTGTTTTTTTAGGATTTTTCGCACTTCAGTGACTTTTTGAGGTTTTAGTCCATTTAGTATTTCGGTTTCGTCTATGCTGCGTAATACGTTGCAGTATATGACCCCCTTAGAAAAGTTCAAAGTCTTGTGTTCGGTGGCTTTTACTTCAATGTCTGCCATGTTTCTTATTCTAAGTAACCTGCTTGCCTGTAAATTGTTGTTAGTTTTAACCAATAAGTAGCCCGCTCGAGTGTTTTTGCATGATTCCACTTCTCCTCCGCATGTGATATCAATGGTTTTTTTTAATTAGAAAGGGTGATACATTTTCAAAAGGTTTATTGTCGGTTCTGTTGATTACAATGTATTTTGGTTCGCCTAGGCGATTGTTGTATATTGATGTTCTACCTATGTCAGGCGGTTTTTCCATTGTTGTTGTTTTTATTGGGCTGGCGCCCGGCACGTGGATTTTTGTTTGATGTGCTTGTTGTGTTTGTTGTTTTTGATTTTTGTGAATTTTGTTTTGTTCACTTGTTTGTTTTTTTTGCTGGTAAGCTGGCGGGAGCTGCTGTTGGCGATTAGCACTACGGGAGCTCAGAGGTAACACGTCTTATCTCCAAGAAGTTAGAAGTGAAACTCGATCTGCTGAATATAATTTAACAAATTTAGTGAATCCGTCTATTACAACCAATATATGTTTCTTCTTTGATATAATGGAAGGAAGGGGTCCAAAATGGTCTATGTGCAAGGTATCGAAAGGGATAGGGCGTTTAGGAATACTGTGCAATGTTCTATTGTTTGCGTGAATCGGGACTGTAAACATAATACACTTTAATCAATTCTGAATAAAGGAATCAACTTTTGTTCTCATATTTGGGATTGTACAATGCTAAAATAGGTTCGGAGATCAGTCGTTCGTGAAGGAATTCAACAAATCTTAATGCAATGATCATTAAGCTCAAACTTTATTTCTGGCTTTGTTAACTCTTTTAATGGTTTGGTAATTTTTGAAAAGACTGGAATAAAACGTCTGAAGTAAGAAAATAGTCCTAAGCACTTTTGCATTTCAATATAATTCTTTGGTCTAAGTAAATGTCTAATAGTTTCAATATGCTCACTGTTGGGTCGAATTCCGTTACTGGACACTGTATATCGCAAGAACTCAATACTACTATAACATAGTTGACATTTGCTAGGTTTGATTTCTAATCTATATCCTGCCAATAGTTTTAATACATTGTCCAAGACTATAATATGTTCCTCTAATGTCTGTGACCCTATCGCAAAATCGTCCATATATACTGTGACACTACCTTCCTTAATAAATGGTTGTAATATAAAATTAATAAAACGCTGAAAAACTGCTGGTGCGTTCGTTAGCCCGAATGGCATTCGCTTATATTCATATTGACCACTAGGTGTTACAAAAGATGTGTATGGTATTGAACTCTCAGCAACCTTAATCTGGTGAAAGCCACTCTTTAAATCTAGAATGGAGAAATAATTATTGCCTTCCAGACGCTCTAAGCAGTCATTAATAAGTGGCAATGGGTATCCATCGCGAATGGTAATATTTTTTAACTGCCTGTAATCAACACATAGTCGCTTTTCTCCTCCCTTTTTCTTAATAAATACTATTGTTGAAGTGTAAGGAGAATTGCTAGGTCTAATATGCCCTTTTTTCAATAAGTCTTCTACCATATTATCAACTTCCATTTTTCTTGATAAGAAAGTCTCCTAGGGGATGAAGGGTTCTCTGACTTTAATTTAATTTTCATTTCATAATTATGTTTGATTGGAGGAATATCTGACATGTTTTCATAGTTGGTGACAAACAAATTGTGGATTTGATTTTGGTAAAATTTACTTAACTTCGGGTTTATATTATATACGAAGTTTACGGAGATATCAATATTGTAAATATATGGTCTATCAATTGAGTTGCATCCTTTAATGTCTGAGCATTATTTGTTAATGTGGCATTGTACAATATATGTTCGCTGTTTACTATGCAATCGTCGCCACTACGATTTCCTGGTTCACTGTGCAATCTCTGGATTCTACTATTCATTCGTTGACTATTCAATACTTGGTCACTACAATTCAATGGTTCCCTATGCAATAATTGGTCGCTACAATCCAATAATTCACTAAATTTCAATGGTTCACTATGTTTCAATGGTTTACTATGTTTCAATAATTCACTATTTACTTTTAAGGAAGATACAACTAAATACGCAAATTTTTCCATTCCTGGTTCCATTGACACTGCAAAAGTTAATAGGCTGCAATAGTTCACTTAATGTAGTGTAAGGCACTGCCGATTGTCGAATTATGCTATTTATATATGGGACATAATATTGAGTAGTGCCCCCCCATTTCATCATTCTTCAGCAAGTTGTCATCAGCTGCTCCGACCAGTCTCGATGTCTTCATTGGCTGCACTGTGCAGTCTTTAATCATGTGTTGCTGAGATCCACAACGGAAGCATGAGCCCTTCGCGCGCTTTGGTGCAGCGCATGATGATGAGTAATGTCCATATCTTGAGCAATTAAAGCAACGCACACCTCTGTTATCATCAAGCGGTGTTGCTTCCTTGCTCTTTTTACGTAGAGCTCCATATTTGTGGTGTGTGTGTCAAAGCTCCTTAAGATCGTCAATATTTTTGGCTGAATATAATACGGCAATGCTGGGAGAGCTATCGCAGAACCCATCGACGATAAATTGTACTGCGACTTGTTCATCAATGTTTGCGCGTGCAGCAATTTCTTCCATCTGGAGTATGTATCCCATTATTGTCAATTTCTTCGCAATGATTTTTGTTTCCTTTAGAAGCAATATAATGTCCGCTGCAGAATTATTTTGACCAAATGTCTTGAGAAAATTTTTCTTGAATTCAACAAAACTAGTGGACCGATCGACGCGCAGAAATAATTCGGCCTCTGAATTCATTTTCATCAGCGTTCGTACGCAACGTAGCTTAAATACGTCATTGTTATTAATATCATTGTAAGTGCGTTCGAAATTTAAAAGCCACTTGCGCGCGTCATAATTATTAGCGTCTGAGAATGGGACAATAGAATCCTTGACGATATCAAATTCACCTGCGGAGTTCTCGTTGCTGGACATAAGTTCAGCCAGCATTTGTTTCTTCTGAGCTACACGAATTGCAGCGTCAATCAACTCTTCTTCTTCTTTCATGGCCGCCATTTTTGAGACTCCCGCGGCCAATTCTGACGACACAACCAATTTGCGCGTCTCGTCTATCAATGTATTAGAGATATCATTCTCTGCAATTTCACAAACACTTGGGCAAATGTTGTCAATAGCAAACCTCTGCAATTGTCGTAAGCTTGCACCATAAGAAAAATTTATGTTGTTGTTAGACAACCACTCAATTATTTGTTCTTTGTCCATTATAAAATTATTGCTGCTATTGCATCAGTCAATTGCAAGTGTAACAAGTAAAAAAGCTAAAGTCGGGTGTCCCGACTTTGAAATACTCTGTACATATGTCTACAATAATTATAGAAAATAAAAAAATTAAGAAAATTAAAAAAAAAATTTTTGATCGATTTTACCTTTCTCGGTATTCGAACTCACGTAAAGGGTGTATAATTGCACATTTACATAGCAATTGCGTCTGTGTGAGTGTATGTATGCCTATGCGCATCTATTCGTGTCTGTGTAAACATGTAAGCAGTCAACCAAACAGCAACAGCAACAACAGCCGCGGGCAGCGCTGGGGCAGCAAATATATTTATGGCTATAACTTCTTGTTTAATCGGTCTATCATAGTGAAACTTGGTATACGGACGCATAATAACTAACTGGGGGTATTTGCAAAATTATTATTAATTATTACTTAATTATTGTTAGTGATTAGGGATGTTCCTACAATATATATATATATATATATATGGGCATGTCTCTAATGTCGAATGCGACATTCGTACGCATTCTAAGTAAAAAAAAAATATGTCAAAACATAATTTTGTTTTCTCAAAAGGAGAAAGTTTTAACTCTTGACTAGCTCTATTATTGGTGCTAAGGTGGATTTTGGGGATCGGTTAGTTTTCCAGATAATTTAAAAAAACCAAGGCATTCGCACGCGACATATATAGAAGTCGCTTTATCGGCGAACAGTTCAATCATTGTCATTGTTGTGTCGCTACTCGTTTGTAACGGCAATGATAAGCATACTGACTTTAACTGCTCAGGGGTGTAACGTTATTTCTTTTATTGTAATTTCAAGCTTAACCTACATTGTAATACACCGAATTTTCTATGTCTAAAATGTTCCGGCACATATATAAAGTCTCTCTTGTCGCTTCGCTCACACACTTCTAACTCGCTATTGTTCCGCGCACACACCACACGTCCGCTCGCTTCGGCTTCTCTAATCGCTCTCTTTCCGCGCGCACACCACACGTCCGCTCGCTTCGGCTTCTCAACTCGATCTTGTTCCGCGCACACACCACACGTCCGCTCGCTTCGGCTTCTCAACTCGCTCTTGTTCCGCGCACACACCACACGTCCGCTCGCTTCGGCTTCTCAATTATTAGCAAGGTTGGGCATCACTCGTCGACCAGTGCTGCCAGGGCTACGATAAATGGCAGTTGCCGGTTCAAATAGATTGCAAAATCTTCCATGCCGCCCCCAATGCTGGAACTAGCATTCAAACCAAAGAACCGGAAACCTGCTACAAAGAAAAGAAAGCAAGTGTCTGTTATGGCATGCAAGGAAGCGATCATAGTGGTTAGTTCTGTGTTGTGTCATCTTGGGAGGAACAAGATGGCAAAGGCAAACGGCAGATTTTAGAAAGACTTTGTTTATAAATTCCAGAAGTCGTTTTAACCGTTGCCACTCTAACAAGTTGATCTGTTCCTGGATGAAGTTCGATGACACGGCCAAGTTTCCATTCGTTCGGTGGAAGTCGATCGTCCTTTATGATGACCATGTCACCTATTTTTAAATTGGCTGTTTCATGACGCCATTTGGGACGAGCTTGTAGATGAGACAGCCAATCGTTGCTCCAATATTTCCAAAACTGTCGAAGAATTCGTTGGCCCTCAAGGAAGTCCTTAGCGATGGAGGATTCGGAGACTTGAGGAACTGCTGGTGCCAACATGGAATATCCAATGAGAAAATGGGCTGGAGTTAGAGCAATACATTCTTCGGGCTCTGCTGTCAAAGGGCACAGTGGGCGAGAGTTAAGGCGAGCTTCTATCTGGGTTAAAACTGTTGACAATTGCTCGTACGTCATACGAATTCCGCTGAATGATCGATGAAGATGAGTTTTAACCGATTTGACGTTAGCCTCCCATATTCCGCCGAAATTGGGACTGTGTGGAGGATTGAAATGCCATTGTACACCTGCTACTGCTTGGCAAGCTCAGGAACGATGCTGTCTGCTATTTCCTGTTTAAATTTGCTGTGCCAAGTTTTCAACACTTTATCCGCACCAACAAAATTAGTTCCGCAATCGCTGTACATGTGTTCGCAGAGTCCTCGACGACCAATAAAGCGCTGTAGAGCCCAAAGGAACTGTTCTGTAGATAAGCCAGTCACCGCCTCAAGATGAATGGCTTTTGTTGCAAGGCATATAAAAATTGCAATATAGGCCTTGTAGGTTGTGTGACCTCGATATCGTGAAGATTTAATTTCAAAGGCCCCTGTAAAATCAACTCCAGTTGCAAGAAATGGCCGTTTGGGAGGATTGACTCGATGCAAGGGTAAATCTGCCATTAATTGCGTGCTCGGTTTTGGACGATGACGAAAACATTGGATGCAGCGCCGTAGTATACGTTTAACGGCCTGCCTTCCGCCAATTATCCAAAATCTGTGTCGGAGGTGAGTCAGCTGCGTACCACCATGCAAGGTGCTTGTATGACTGTTTTGTATGTAAAATGGTGGGACGCTGGCAATATGATGGGCTGCTGCTGACTTGTTGACAAATGTAACGCATTTCGAAGTCTGCCACGAACTCTCAAAACTTCTTCCTCATCCACAATTGGCGATATTTGGCTCAGGTTGCTTGACTTCGGCAATGTTTTATGAGCCTTGAGAGCGCCAATTTCCAATTTGAAGGCATCGTTTTGCACCATACGCACCATGTGGACCAACGCAGCTTGCAATTCAGTTACTGATACCGGACCTATGAGACGATTTATGGATTTGGATTTAGCATTGTTTAAGAAACGTTTTATATATGCCATGACATATAACAATCGATTATATGACGAAAACCTTGCAATAAACGCCTCTTCTTTAACAACGTGGTTGGCCTGTAGTATAGCCGGTTTCTCTTCCAAATCCCAGGCCTAGTAGGTGAGACGCGGCTACGAGCTGTCAGCAAATGCGAAATCACTGATCCGTCTTTGTTTTCCAAGCGAAGGTATGCACAAGCAGCGTAGGCCAACGATGATCCGTTGCAAAATATATGTAACTGCAGTGAAGTGATCTGCGATGAATCGGTTCCCAACCATCGTGGCACTCGGATATTTTCGACATTGGGTAGACGGGCGATATAGTTTTGCCAGCGCTCTTGAAGTGCATGTGGTACGTCGTCATCCCAATCTAGTGGAGTCAAATTGCCATCATCGCGTTGAATTTTTGTGTTCCAAACATTCTTCATGATAACTTTAGCAGATGTGATGACAGGTGCGATAAAGCCCAAAGGATCATACAGACGCGCTATGGTGGAAAGAATGGAACGTTTAGTACATGTTTGATTCAACGTGAACTTCACTTTGAAGCCATAATAATCTTTGTTGGGATGCCAGTAAAGACCTAATGTTTTGATTGAGTCTTTGTTATCAAACTCAAGAATGTGTACATTTGAATGGTCTGCTGAAGGGATGCCAGTCAGCAGCGCTGTCGAGTTTGACGACCATTTTCGAAGTTCCATACCGGCTGAGCGTGAGATGGCAACAAGTTGATCACGAATGGCAAGGACTCCAGCAATAGTAGAATCTCCAGTTTGTATGTCATCCACATAAACCTCATGTTTGAGAACGCGTGCAGCAAGAGGATAACGATCACGTTCGTCGTCTGCAAGCTGATGCATTACTCGTATAGCTGTGTACGGGGCAGATGCAGTTCCGAATGTTACAGTTGTAAGACAATATTCTGCTATTTTGTTATGTTTGTCGAACCAGAATATGCGTTGATAATTTATGTCGTCTGGATGCATGTCGATGCAACGATACATACGTTGAATATCTGCAGCGAATACATAACGATGTTGACGCCAATTGAGAATAACTCTTGCTAGATCCAGCTTTACAAAACAGCTGGTCCAATACAAAGAATGTCGTTGAGTGATTTTCCATTACTTGTCTTACAGGATGCATCGTACACTACTCGCAATTTGGTAGTGAGACTATCTTCTTTGATTACCGCATGATGAGGCAAAGTACATGAGGTGAATGCTATGTTGTTATGAGCATCACGTGTAATGTGTTCTGTTTCGGTAGTTGTGGCCGCAGTTATTTGACCCAATTGGAAGTAGTCCTGCATGACTTCATCATATCGTTCTTGTAAGTCAGGTTGGCGTCGAAGTTTGCGTTCCAACAATTGGAACCGATTCAAAGCGATTTGACGGGATTTGCCAAGTACCTGCTGAGGGTCAAACAATGTTTTGAGCGGCAAACGTACCATGTACTTGCCGTTGGGTTGACGTATGTGTGTTTGCTGAAAATGGTCCTCACACCATTGTTCTTCTGCAGTAAGACGTCGTACCGTATCCATTCTGTCTTGTTCAAAATACTTTTGAACCAAGACATCCAAATTTGTTTGATGACACTGAATAGTGATAGTATGCGTTGACCGTGTGTTGATTTGTCCAAACAGAATCCAGCCGAGCTGCGAGTTTTGAGCGATTGGTTGGTCTGGACTGCCTCTTTTGATGTCTGAAAGTATGAGATGTGGTATTAGGTCAACTCCAATGATTATGTCGATTCTATTTGATTTAAAGTATTGTGGATCTGCAAGTTGTAGTCCTTGGATGTGACGCCATTTCTGTATTGGAATGTCTTGTTTCGGCAGCTGAGATGTAAGCGATGGTAAGACATATGCTGTGTCGATGTACGTGCTAAACTGTTGGTCGGTGCACGAGCTAAGTTTGAGCTGGGTTGTCCATTTACATTTATTCTTCGAGTTGTCACCGACTCCGTTAATCTCTGCCAAAATTGGATGACGTTTCAAGCCAAGCGATTGAACCAAATGTTCCGTGATGAGAGTTCCTTCAGATCCGTTATCTATTAGCGCTCTGGCAATAGATGACTGGCCAGTTTCGTCATTATGTATTCTGACCAAAGCCGTTGCCAAAAGTACAGTGCGAACTAGCTGAGATGAAGGTTTGGTCACTGCTGATATGAGTTGCGTTGTATTTGTGACCACTGCCTGATCTGAAGTAATCATTTGTTGCTTTTGCGGAGCTGCTATGTAGTCTGGTTTGTTGGTTGGAAAATGCAAGAGCGTATGATGTCGTTGTCCACATTGTTGACAGTTCCGTTTGCTGCCACATTTCGATGCTGTATGTGCGGAATCAAGACAATTGAAACATACCTTGGTGCGTTCAGCAATAGATTTGCGAGTAAAACAATCTTGTGCGAGAAAGTCAGGACAACGACGCAATACATGTGAGCTGTCGTTGCAATTCACACACCGATGTGAAGCCATGCTGTTTGTGGTTGTGTGAAAACTATTTCGTTTCTGAAATCTATTACCTGAATAGTTGCTGGATGTACGTTGCTGAGTTGTTGGAGCCGCTTCACGATGTTGTTGGCTGCTGGATCGATTCTCAATAATATCGAGGCTAATGAGGCGATTATTGAGAAATTGCTCCAACGTACTAAATGTAGGAACGTTAGACGAGCTACCAAGAAAGTGCTCCCATGCTTGTAGAGTTGTCGACGGAAGTTTAGTTACAAGTTGATGTACCATCCAATGATCGCAAGACTTCATGTCGATTTTGAGACGTTTTAATTCGTTAATGCATACGTTTGTGACATTGAGCATCCTCTTGAGATCGGCCGAATGTTCCTTAGCTAGAGAAGGCAAACCAAAAAATGTGTTCATCTGATGCATGAACTGCAGACGTGGATTGTTGTATCGTTTAACAATCAAAGACCAAGCTGTTTCGTAGTTGGTATCGGTTAAGTCCATTTGATGAATATCGCTGTCGCAACCTGTTGGCAAGGCTTGCTTAAGGAAATGGAACTTCTGAACGCCTGATAGTGCGTCATTGTCATGTATGAGTTGTGCAAATGAATCGTAAAATGCTGCCCACTCTACAAATTTGCCAGAAAAGGTGGGTACAGGCAACTTGGGCAGCTGTACGCTGGACAAAGGCGATGCTTGCTTGATCGACGTTTGATTGTTAGAAAGTTCATTTGCCATTTCTACTATTGGAGGGAATGTTTGTTCATAAGCCTCCAAAATTACGCAGTATATGTTTGTATGGTACTCATCAAAGGTTTCAGCAATACGTTGCGTGAAATATTGATGATCACGTGGGCATTGGGAGATTAGGAGATCCCGAAGTACTTGTTTGAACTCGGCGGCATATTCATCTATCCTTTTAAGAAAGTGTGTATAGAATGTTCTAGATTTTGAATGTGAGTTTTCCCTTTTAAAGTTGTTGTATAAACAGCGTACCTGTTCACCTATATCTATTTGGATTGCGTAAGAATGATCAAAATGGCATCCAACGTTTGCCTGTTGTTGAGCCATGATTGTTAAATCGAATAAACAGAAACTATTGATCGCAACACAAGCAAGAACCAAAAACAAACACTCACCCCCTTTCCTGTATGTATGTATGTAGCCTTGTAGCGTATTGTAGCGTGTTGTTTCTTCTTGCCTTCAATTGTGCGAATCGTTGAGATGTATGTGTGTGACGCCGATGTTTCGTTTGTGTGTCGTCGCTGACGCGCTGTCGCTGTCCAGCTAAATTCGTGTGTATGTTCGGCGCCGATGATTTGCCGTTACTTCTTGTTGCTATGTCTGTAGCCAAAACTCAGACGCCAATGCTCGTATATGTGAGTAACGCAATGTTGTACCGTTACTTTGATGTGTATGCTGAGAGTGGCGTGATCGTTGCATGTATGTATAAGTGACGCCGAAGACTGATGCGTCGTCACTTGGATGTGTACACCTTGGCAACGCCGAGAGTGGTGGGCGTTACCCTTTCTAGGAATGTATGTATGTAGATGTACACCACAGCAAATCAATTCGATAGTGACTGTATGTATGAGTGAAGTTTGCGGGTTGAGAACTTCCAAAACAAAAAACTTAAGACTGGGGATTGCCGCACGTCCTTAAGTGTATTTATTGAGACTGGGGATTACCGCACGTCTCCTCTATGTGTACTGTTGAGACTGGGGATTGCCGCACGCCTCCTAGATGTGTGTTTTCAGACTGGGGATTGCCGCACGTCTGTATGTATTCTGAGACTGGGGATTGCCGCACGTCTGTATATATTCTAAGACTGGGGATTGCCGCACGTCTCCTTTATATATGTGTTCAGACTGGGGATTGCCGCACGTCTGTATGTATTACACCAGCAAGCTTGAAATTGTGAAATAACGGATCCCCTCATGGGCCACCATAAAATGTTGTGTCGCTACTCGTTTGTAACGGCAATGATGAGCATACTGACTTTAACTGCTCAGGGGTGTAACGTTATTTCTTTTATTGTAATTTCAAGCTTAACCTACATTGTAATACACCGAATTTTCTATGTCTAAAATGTTCCGGCACATATATAAAGTCTCTCTTGTCGCTTCGCTCACACACTTCTAACTCGCTATTGTTCCGCGCACACACCACACGTCCGCTCGCTTCGGCTTCTCTAATCGCTCTCTTTCCGCGCGCACACCACACGTCCGCTCGCTTCGGCTTCTCAACTCGATCTTGTTCCGCGCACACACCACACGTCCGCTCGCTTCGGCTTCTCAATTATTAGCAAGGTTGGGCATCACTCGTCGACCAGTGCTGCCAGGGCTACGATAAATGGCAGTTGCCGGTTCAAATAGATTGCAAAATCTTCCAGTCATTGTCGCACGCGACATTTTCTTCCATCATGTTTTTTATGTTTTTTTTTTTTTACTTTTTATGCAATTAGAAATACATAAGATGAAGGAAAAGGAATTAGAAATACATAAGATGATTATAAATGATTGTTATATACATATTTTTGTTTTCCAAAATAAAAATTATAACCAATTTTCTTCAATAAAGAAAAACAAAAATGTGTATTCATCTACATCTCTATATATATAAAACAGTTCGTCCTGACTGACTGACTGATTGGCAATCAACGCACAGCCCAAACGGTAAGAGCTAGGAAGCTGAAATTTGGACACAAGATACCTGTTATAGTGAAAGTGAGCACTAAGAAGGGGTTTCGGAAAATTCGAGCTCCAAAGTGGGGAAAACGAGCTCCAACGTTTGTATGAACAAACTACAATTTTTATCCGATTAACTTCAAACTTAGTTTGTATACTCTCACAAAGAATACAAAAAAAACTGAATACCTAGATTTTCAATATTTTTCATGCGGCCTGAATAATAATGATTTTCCGGTGGAAAATTCGGTAAACGAAAAGCTATCTGCAATCAACGCACAGCCTAAACGGTAAGAGCTAGGAGGCTAAAAATTGGACACATGTTGTCTTCAGTGGTGTAGGTGAGCACTAAGAAGCGGTTTTGGAAAATTCAAACGCCAAAGGGGAGAAAACGGGCTCCAACGTTTGTATGAAAAATCTACAATTTCCATCCAATTAACTTCAAACTTAGTTTGTATACTCTCAAAAAGAATACAAGAAAAACTGTATACTTGGTTTTTACCTTTTTCCTGGGGAATGAAAAAAGGGGGGGGTTTCCGTGGAAAAATTGAAACACAATCAACACCCCACAGCCCAAACGGTAAAAGCTAGGAAACTGAAATTTGGGCTCAATTATCCTATCATGGTGTAGATGCGCACTAAGAAGGGATTTTGGAAAATTCGAGCTCCAAAGGGGGAAAAGTAGCTCCAAAGTTTGTTTGAAAATTCTGCATTTCTGAATCGATTAACTTTAAATTTGGTTTTTATAATCTATAAAAGAATACAAACAAAACTGCATACTCGGTTTTTCGAAATTTGTGTTGGAGCTTGAATTATTGGGGTTTTAATATTTATTCATTTTTTCAAATGAAAAGTTTGTGTTATAAATTTAGTCCGATCGATTTCAAATTTGGGTAATGTAATCAACATAACTATATCAACAAATTGGCATTCAACGATTAAAATATAGCAATATTTTTTTTACTTGCCATATATCAAATATCAAATAGTTGGGGACATCACATACACACACTCACACATGCATACAACAAGCAACAGTTCGTGTCTATGTGTGCCCATGCATACATACATATGTACATGCATATGTATGTATGCCTGTATATGTATGTAGCATGTACATACAAAACAACAACAACAACTGCAAGTCATTGGCTCGCTCTTCTTCTTTCGTTGTGACCATTTAATGTTAATTGCAAAGGCAAAACGCCAATAGTTAACAGTTACCGTCGCTAGGCAACGACTGCGTAAGCGATAGTAAAGCAGAAACCGAATAACGGAGCTACGCATATTCTGCTTCGCATTGCGGGCAGATGTATGTATGTATATGATTTATTCTTATTGATGTCAATAAATAATTAGATTTTGTTATTTAAATATTCTGCTTATTGCATTCAAACTTCGATATTTTGATGGTATCGGTGGCTTCAACTATTGAAAGTTTTACTCTGAGATGAGAATTGTCAGTGCTTTTTGATCGTGGCTCATCGCTGCACGGCATTGACACGAGTGCCGTGTTTCATATTCCGAGGTTGTGCGTGACCGTATTGACTCAATATGGCACGAAAAGGCTCAAATGTGAATTTAAAATTAGGATCTACCCTTATAATTATTCCCCCTTTTTTGCAAATCGTCTATCTTAAAACGTTGCGTTATCTCTATATATAAAACAGTTTGTCCTGACTAATTGGTGATCAACGCACAGCCCAAACGGTAAAAGATGAAATTTGGACTCAAGTATCCTTTCATAGTACCCATCATAGTGTAGGAGCACACTAAGAAAGACTTTTGGAAAATTCTAGCTCCAAAGGGGGGAAAACGAGCTTTAAAAAATATTAGTTATAGTGGTCATGTTCGTTTAACGAAATAGTTTGGCAAGAACAAAAATGTAACGGACTACTGAACAATTTTTTGTCAAGAACAGAAAATGTTCATTTAAATACCTTAAATGCCTTCCTACTGGTAACTTATAAGGTGGGTAGGTTATGCACACACAAAATAAATACAATTGGAAACATTATATTGAGCCAGGTTAAGACGGGCAATACCTGCTAGTATAGTATATAAGAATAAGAGAAACTAACTTAACTTTACTTAATAGTCTGTCCGTCTGTCCGTCCGTCTGTCCGTCCGTCTGTCCGTCCGTCCGTCTGTTCGTCTGGATGAACGCGAGGATCTCAGAAACTATAAAAGCTAGAATAACCAAAGTTGGCATCCAGATTCTCCTAGGTCCGAGTAAGGACGAGTTTATTTTATTTTTTGGAATTTTCCCCCCTTCCCCTGCTACAGAATTTCGTCAATAGCGTCCACATTTCAAATGCTACCTAAACCAAACTTTGCACACATAATTTATATATAATTATCTACTGTTGTTTAAAATTTTATTCAATTCGGTCAATTCTAAGAAAGGTTATTAGCAAAACAGTGACGGAAGTTTACTTGGGTACAGGGTATTACACTGTCGGGCTTGCTCGACTGTAGCGTTCTCTCTTGTTTTATTTAATTTGGTTCTGTACAATTTCTTGAACTGAGGTTTTCAACACTGGTCTACTCAAGTCAATCGGTTCACTAATGACAAAGTTATTCAATATCTACATACCGACATAAAAGATGGCGCACTCTGTACAAACTTTTAATCTCGAATAACAGGTTTAAAACAAAAAACAAGAAAGGAATGCTAAAGTCGAGCAGGCTCAACTCTTAAATACCCTGTACCACCCCACAAAAAAGTAATTAAATTAATGAATTAATTTAATTTAATTAATTAACTAAATATTAACTAATTAAATATAAAATATTTCATGCATGCATACATACATTTACATCAGAATCGTGCCTTATGCGTGTTTGTGTACTTGTACATATGTATGTATGTGTGCATTGAGCCTGGTTATATGGCTATAACTTTTTTTCCGATCATTCTATCATAATGAAACTTGGTATACGGATATATAATTACTAACCTAATGTGACTACCAAATTTTAGTTTAAAATTCCAAGAATTACGGGAGTTATAGAAAATCAGTAATAGGGGGGGAGTGGGGGGGTGGATCAGAAAAAATTAACAAACTCGTCCTTTCTCGGTCTCAGGAGAATCTGTATACCAAGTTTGGTTATTCTAGCTCTTATACTTTCGGAGATCCTTGCGTTCATACAGACAGACAGACAGACGGACAGACAGACAGACGGACAGACAGACAGACGGACAGACGAACATGGCTATATCGACTCGGCTTGTCATGCTGATCAAGAATATATATACTTTGTGGGGTCTACCAAGCCTCCTTCTGTGTGTTCCATGTGCACTCGCACAAAACTAATATAATATATATATATATATATATATATATATATATATATATATATATATATATATATATATATATATATATATATATATATATATATATATCTATATCTATCTATCTATATATATATATATATATATATATATATATATATATATATATATATATATATATATATATCTATATATATATATATATATATATATATATATATATATATAATATAAGAGTATATCATCATTTTAAATTCAAATTTGTGTCTTTTCGTGCCATATTGAGTCAATACGATCACGCACGAGCTCGGAATATGAAACACGGCACTCGTGTCAATGCCGTGCAGCGATAAGCCACGATCGAAACGCACTGACAATTCCCATCTCAATTTGCGAAAGTAAAACTTTCGATAGTTGAATTTACCGATACTATCGATATCGATACATGCAATGAACAGAATATCTAAATAATACCATCTTATAATTTATTGAGATCAATTAGAACAAATCATATACATATGGGTGTACATACATACATCTGCCCGCAATGTGAAGCAGAATATGCGTAGCTCCGTTATCGCTTACTCTGTAAACTTTTGACATTTTGCTTTTGCAATTGCAATGCGTATATGATAAAAAAAAATGTGAACATAAGAATAAGAGCGTGGCAATTACTTGCAGTTACCGTTGTTGCTTTTCGTTGTAAAAATTAAATTGATTTTTTAAAACCATTAGACAGAGATGCGTTTATTGTGCTAGGTGATTTTAATTTGCCTAACATAGAATGGTCATTTTTCAATGAGTCCAATTATTTGGTGCCCTCAGCAGAACATGAATTTTTGGATTGCCTGTTGGACCTTTCTTTGTTTCAAATTAATTCTATACCTAATCACCTCAGCAAAATGCTTGATCTCGTCTATGTCACTGACCCTAGTAGCGCTATAGTCTCTGGGTCTTTACCCCTGTCAGTGCCTGAAGATACTTACCACCCTACTTTAGAAATCTCCCTATCATTTTCAAATCACACCTTTATTCCTACACTTAATTCTAACAAAAAACGTCGTTGCTTTCGCAAAGGAAATTTTTCTTTGGTTAACGAACTTATTTTAGCAACTAATTGGTCCTTTTTGTATAGTGCGGTTGATATCAACATAGCCGTCAAGTTTTTCTATGACACTATTAATGTTCTTTTTGATGTCTGTATCCCAAATAGTGTCATATCGTCTGCGTCATCAAAACCTCCTTGGTTTTCACAAAGACTTTCAAACTTCAAAAATTTTAAATCTACATGCTTTAACAAGTAAAAAAGCTAAAGTCGGGTGTCCTGACTTTGAAATACTCTGTACATATGTTTACAATAATTATAGAAAAAAAATAAGAAAATTTAAAAAAATTTGATCGATTTTACATTTCCCGGTATTCGAACTCACGTAAAGGGTATATAATTGCACATATACAAAGCAATTGCGTCTATGTGAGTGTATGTGCGTCTATTTGTGTCTGTGTAAGCATTTTCGCAGTCAACTAAACAGCAACATCAACAACAGCCGTGGGCAGCGCTTGGGCAGTGCTGCAGCAGAAAATATATTTATGGCTATAACTTCTTGTTAAATCGGTCTATCATAGTAAAACTTGGCACACGGACACATAATTACTAACTGGGGGTATTTCCAAAATTCGAAATTCCAAGAATTACGGGAGTTAGAGAAAATCGCATTTGCGGTGGAGAGGGGGGAGGGAGGGAAATTCCAAAATATACATTTTCTGCGTATTCACACACGGCATCTGGGACTAAAATTGGTGTTCCTAGGTCTTATAGTCTCCGAGATATAGGCGATTATACGAATGGAAAATCGGGAAAACCCCCATAGGGGGGAAGTGGGGGGAAAATCAAAAAAATAAAACAAACTCGTATAGCGTACACACATAAGGCATCTTTGTGCAAAATTTGGTGTCTCTAGCTCCAATAGTCTCTGAGATCTAGGTGATCATACGGACGGACAGACGGACAGTCGGACAGACGGACAGACAGACAGACAGACAGGCAGGGCTAAATCGACTCGTCTTGTCATGCTGATCAAGAATATATATACTTTGTGGGCCTCCTTCTGCCTGTTACATTTTTCAGCTCGCGCAAACCTAATATACTCTTGTACATTTCATGTACAGAGTATAAAAAGTATAAGCAGGCGAGCCTATCTCTTGACTTCTATAAATACTCTATAGCGAAATCGAATTTTGTTCTTCTTAATTCACTATGTTACAATAATTACCTTGCCCGATGCAAGATGCAAATGCACAGGACCCTAAACAATTCTATAAGTTCGTTATTTCTAAACGTAAAACTGCTTCTCTACCTTCATCATTTTTCCTTGGTGACAAAAAAGCCAGCAACGATTCTGAAGCTGCTGACTTGTTTGCCAACTTCTTCCAGTCAACTTATTCCTCTGTCTCCATTAGTAGTATCCTTATAGCATTTCATCTTTCCGCACTATTTACGCTCCCATAATTACTGATAGCTATCTACTTTCTGCTATCAAATCTTTAAAGTCTTCATACTGTCCTGGAGCAGACAACATTCCTAGTTGTGTTCTCAAGGAGTGTTCTAGTTCCCAATTACAGCTATTACTTAAAATCTTTAATCTTTCACTTGTTTCCTCAATCTTTCCAACTATTTGGAGAGAATCTTTTATTATTCCTCTTCATAAAAAGGGTGGTAAGTCTGATATTGCAAAGTTGTCTGCCATACCAAAATTATTTGAAAAAAAAGGTTGCAGAACTTTGCAGCACCTCTGTAAATCTGTCATATCTCCGGCTCAACATGGTTTCATAAAGAGACGGCCTCCTACGACCAATTTGCTGGAATTTACTTCCTTGGTAAATGAAGCATTTACTCTAAAAATGCAGACTGATGTCGTTTCCACTGACTTCAGTAAAGCATTTGACTCTGTGAACCATGATCTTCTGCTCTTTAAGCTAAGTCGTATAGGATTTCCCTCTGCTTTTTTGTGTTGGGTTTCGTCTTATCTAAAAGACAGATCCCAACGGATCTTGCTTAGGTCGCACATTTCGAAGCCTGTGTTTGCATCATCAGGTGTGCCTCAAGGTAGCCATCTTGGCCCCCTACTTTTTACATTATTTATTAATGACCTCCCCTCTACCTTGTCACATATTCATATTCTTATGTATGCTGATGATGTGAAACTTATTCAGACTTACAAAGACCCTTCTCATTTTCATCGCCTGCAGGATGATCTGAACTGCATGCAATCTTGGTGCTTAGCTAACCACTTGCACCTAAATTGCTCTAAATGTAAGTTCATGACATTTCACCGAACCTTGCCTCATTTAGGGACGTATACGATTGACAATGTGCCATTGCAACGTATATCAACTGTTGAAGACCTTGGGGTTATTTTTGATTCCAAATTGAACTTTAACCTTCACATATCTAGTATTGTCAATAAGGCCAAGGGATTACTTGGACTCATTAAACGTTGGTCCAAGGAATTTAATGACCCTTATACCACTAAGCTTCTTTACACTGCTCTTGTATGCCCTGTACTTGAATACTGCTCATGCGTTTGGTCTCCGCAGTATAGAAAGCATCAGGAAAGTATTGAGTCTGTTCAGAAGCAATTCCTTCTTTTTGCTCTACGTGGTTTAAGCTGGGATCCCAATCTCTGCTTGCCATCGTACTCTAGTAGACTGATGCTTATAAACCTTCCTTCTTTAGTTAATCGTAGGACGGTTCTTGGAGTAGTTTTTCTCCACAAGTTGGTTATTGGTGAGGTTGACTCCTCTGCCCTCTTAGGTGGCCTTAATTTTTCAGTTCCTTGTAGACCAACAAGGAATTATTTGCCGTTTATATTGGCAAGATGCACAACTGATTACGCTTTGCACAATCGTTTTCGGGTCATGTGCAGACATTATAATGATCTTTCACATTTACTTTCGACAGGGCTCTCTCTCTGTTCTATCAAATCTATTCTTTATAATTATCTTCGGGGAAATCTCTGACCCCTTACTGATGTGAGTTAGGGCATAGCTTGCCGGACTGGCATTTAAAATTTCCCCCCCGGGTTGGAGATTTCCCTCTTTTTCTTTTCGTCTCTCTTTCCACCTTTCTCTTTTTCTGTTTTCATGTCTCTCTTTCCTTTTTTCTTTTTCTCTTTCTCGTTCTACTTCGTACTTTTTCTAATTAGTTGTTAAATAGAATTAATTTTTCACCTTTATCTACTTTTGCATAGTTTTTAAATTAAATTAAACTTAAATTTCCAAATTCATTCTAGTTTATTTTATGAAATTACTTCATTACACAATTTTTGTCTTATTTACTTGTTTTTTCTTATGTACTAATAATTTAATATTTGACACTTTCTTATTCTCTAAACATTGCACCTACTCTAATTTTACATTTTTTGTCTTATTCTATCCTAACGGTGTCAAGTGGATTTCCCCTCCATATGTATTTGAAGCCTTTCTTATCTAGTGCATTGCTCACCCACCTTTAAACGCTGTCGGCCCATATGCATATGCATTACTTGCTATCTGCGAATGTTGCCATGTAGCCCTGCTGCATGCAGCTATTTTTAAACCGTTTTCCCTATGCCAGCTCCTGAGCTCTTGTTCACTTTTGTGAACATCTTGCGAGTTTTCTGTCTTTGATTGGACGAAGTCTGCACCTACCAGCTCAGGGGTTTTTATACATTGGACTAAGGATAATTTATTCATTCGTATCAATACTGTTATGTTGGGTGTTCAATACTGTTATATTTTCTGCTTAGCGGCCCAAATATAATCGCCAATGATCGGAAATAACCAACGCGCGTTCAAAATATTATTCATGATGCCTTTTATTCATAGTTTGTTGATTGTTTAGTCTTACTCAGATTTTATTCTTGCTAGGTTAACTTATATTATGCCTCGCTGCTGGCACTCGTCGCAAACACGCACGGCCATCTGCTTGGGTGGTCGCCGGAGAAGAGAGCGAGCTTCCGTTTCCGCTCGCCCTTCTAGCCTTTGTTCGTGTGACCTTATTCCCTTGTGCTAAAATCCCTATGCAAGCGTGGGCGGTGATGCCGGCCCGTTTATTCTCCCTATATTCAAAAGATCATTGCTTCGTAACCAGAGCTTGCAAATAACTGTTAACCGTTTCTCTAGGTCACAAAATAACTGTTATTTACGGATCTTTTTGGGAAATAGTCACAACTGAACCGTTCACTACGTTTGTTGAATAAATCGTTCTCAGTTCAACCAAGAACCAGTTTTTTGTTTCCCTTTTGATCTGATTATTTACTGAACGTTTTGTCCTGAGCGAGAAAATAAAACTCTTTTGCGTTTGTGTGCATGCATGTAAGTGTATGACTTATTTGTTCTTATCATTTGATTTTATTTTTTTTGTGTCTTTGGAGTGTTCATTATATTGTCGCGAAAAATGAGTCGGGACCAAAATAAAAAAGTGATTTTTTTTTAATTTGATGCTGGAACTAATAAAAGTTAATGCAGCATATGCAGTTTAAAATTACCTCTAAACCTTCACAAAAATCACCATTTATTATTTTTTTGTCAAACATTCTGGCCCTAGCAATAAAGGTATTTTTCCGGTTTTCCCTAGCGAAAACCATCTTGACACTATCTTTTGTTATTATTGTTTTTAAATAAAATTTTTTTATAAGTTTCAATTATTTTCAATAACATTTTTTGTTAATTCCTCTTCTTTTTTTTAACAAAAATGTTCTTTACATTTTTTGGTATTTTCTCTTGTTTTTACTAGTTCTTAATTTGTTGTTTTTTCTTCTTTGTCGTTGCTCAAAACTCTGTAGGAGTTTTGACGACCTCTAACCCTTAAAGGGGCTTAGATCCCGATGCTTCTGCGTCCCAAACCTTGTAGGGGATTCGGGAGCCGCTTCCTTCCTTTTTCGTCTCTCCTGTGGCCCAAAACTTTTGGAACCGCTCTTCTCTCCTGCGGCTCAAACCTTGTAAGGGAACTTTGGAACCGCTGTTCTTTGACCTTCTTGGTCCAAACCTGATAGAGGTTTGGCTTGCAGGGGTCTTCCTTCCTGCTTATCGGTTCAAATTTTGTAGGAGTCTGGGTTCCGATCCTTCTTTGGCCCAAACCTGGTTGAGGTTTGGCTTTCGCTTTCTTCCTTAGCCCAAACCTTGTAAGGGCTTGGCTTCCGCTGCCATCTTCGTCCTTTGCTCGGTCCAACCTTTTAGGGGCTTGGCTTCCGAGTCTTCTTCGTCGCACAGTGGGGCCTTAGGCCGAAACAGCTTGCGAAAATCAAAATTTTCATGAACGCTTTGGGAGTAATGAATAAACGTGTCTAATAGTTTTTTTTCCAAAGATTACGAAAATCTTACTCTCAAAAAAATCGGAATTATAGTTTAGGACATATGTGCACTCAAAGTCGACCCTTTTTTAAGCTCGCAACAATTAATTCAATTTGATGCAAATACTTCATATTTCAGGTATAATATTAGCTAAGTTATGAAACGAATCATTGATATTTTGATTTGTATTGCTATATGAATTAATTTTATGCATTATTTAATAAAAACTATGTCTTTCGTATTTGTAGTTATCTAGAAAACGTTATTTTTTAAACTACCTATTTTTAGGGTGTTTTTCAACTTTGATGGAAAATAAAAAAAAAGTACCCAAAAGTACCTCGCCCATATTTTCAAAATATGTTCCCTAAATATTCTTTTACCTAACGCAATAAAACTTTCATCCGCCCGGATCCGCCGGTGTGCACCAGAGCAAAAAGAGTGCCGCAACTTCGGAAAAAAATCAGCGAAAAAGGCGCTGCCGCGGGTATAAGAAGAAGAATGCATTGCAGGTAGATTCGCAGTAACGGCTATTAGGAACATTGTATTTAGCATTATGGATACAAAAATATACCTAAGCGGTCCTATTTGATCCACATTTAATATTGTGCAACCAAAATTATGCATAACATTTATTACAGGTAGTGCAATTTACAATATCAGGTGAAGGTCTTGCAATATTTTTGACCCTTTCATGAATTGTAATTTCTTTGCTTTAAAGCATTTGAACAGGCAAAAAGAGGTTTTAGTTTATTATCTTAGGTATGCGTTTAGAAATGGTATATATTGCCAATATTTTTGGTGCAGCGTAATAGTCGAATTTTGACTTAAAAAGCAATCAGTTGTGTCTAACTAGCAGTGAATAGTATTTTTCAATATAATTTACGTTTAAATACCTTAAAAGTGATTTTTCTTTAACATGGCTGTGCAAAATGCAACATTATTTGATCTATTTAGGAATTCCAATGATGAGAAGGAATTTGAAGAAGCTGTTCTGGAAGAGCTGTATGATGCTCTGGAAAGTGCAGATCAGCAAAAAATGTTGAGAAATAAGCTTAAATTAATTTATTCTAAAATCAAACAGAAATGGATAAGCGTAGGATATAGCAAGCAGAAATTTGATTTAAAATATGAAATCTGGCTATCAACGACTACGTACTTGGATACATCAATGGACGATGTACCCTCTACATCAACTGGACGAGCCAGAGGAAGACCAACGAAATCCATTGAAGAATGCTCGGATTTTACAAGAAAAAGAAAGCTTGTCGATGTCACAGAAGCCATAGCTACGGATCACTTGTCGGAGGCGCTGTCCATGAAATACACCAAGGATCAGGAAAAAATAAAATCGCAAGTCACAAAAGCGGTTGCTGACGCAAGCCCAGTGCGACTTAAAAGGATCAAGGAAAGCATTCCTACTCCGCCAAACTTACTGCCAAAGCAGTTCAGTGCCGATGAGGCTTTGGCATTGTTTATGGATTTGGGATTGTCAAAGGAAAAATATTTAATATTGCGACATTCCCTAATTCGGCATAATGTTGATGTTCTTCCTGGGTACAAACAAATAGGATCGGCTAAGAAAGAGGCAGTACCTCAGCCCACAATAGTGACGGAACAGTCAGTGCAAGTAACACTTCATGACCAATTGGAGAAATGTCAGAGGAAGCCCAAGAGTCGAGGAACAAGGACTATAAAAAATTCAGATATTTGAACACATGCAAGACGTCACGAATAAGGCAAAACGAGGATCTCTTCAATATGTTGTCAGCCTCTTCAGATCCACTGGTTTCATCCCTTAGACATGTGAGGTCTCACAAAGAATTAGTTAGTAATTATTCTTCGGACATGGTGAAATTATTAGATATTCCTTCGAATGTAGACGACTATTTTAAAGAAAACATATTAATGTAAATAATTGCAGCTGTCAGTACTTTATAATAAAAATTAATGTAATCATAAAATATTAACAAAATATTTTATTTTAATTTTTTTTATGTAAAAAAAATTTTCAATATTTTTAAATTAAAAAAAAAATTTGTAATATTTAAACAATTTTTTTTTCAATTTTTAATTTGTTAAAAACTAAAAATATAACATAACTGAAAATAATTGTATCATTAAATGTTTTTTATTAGTTTGATTAGGCAAATATTGCACTGGCAACAAAATCCAACTTTGAGCACACATTGCGCAGCTCCTACAAATCACAGCACAATGCGCTATGACTTGTTTCAAAGCTTAAGAATTTTTCTTTCAAACAAAATTTGAATGACGAAAATTGCTTCAGCCGTTCAGAAGATATGATTTTTGCAACGAAAAAAGTCCGAAGGCCCCACTGTGCGACGTTCCAGGCGCATTTGGCAAAACGTAGTGAAAATATTGCTTCGTCTCAGCAATATTTGCGTCGTCGAGATATGCGTTTGGCTGACGATAATGCACCGACGTTCTAGGCGCATTTGGCAAAACGTAGTGAAAATATTGCTTCGTCTCAGCAATATTTGCGTCGTCGAGATATGTGTTTGCCTGACGATAATGCACCGACGTTCCAGGCGCATTTGGCAAAACGTAGTGAAAATATTGCTTCGTCTCAGCAATATTTGCGTCGTCAAGATATATTGTTACCTGTCGTTAATGCGCCATCGTTCCAGCCGCATGCAGTAACAAATTTTGGAAACATTGCTTCGCACCAGCACTTTGGTTGCAACAACGTCTCAGCAACATGTAGCAGCATGTTGCGGAAATTTCACGTCATCACATCAACACAATACTGCAACGTCTCAGCAACATGTAGCACGCAACATGCTGCTACAAAGTTAGCGTCATCACATTAACATGATATTGCAACGTCTCAGCAATACGACATGTACCCAACGAATTATCAGCCCAAAATTAACGGTTCTCCATATGAGCACGTACATAACCCATATGTATGCCCATAGCCCGAGTTTAATCCGTCGTCCGATAAATATCTGGACCCTCAACAATTTGTAAAACGTATCGAATCCCTACGGAACGCATATCATTGGAATGACCGCGCCCTTATTTTTAGTGTGCAACAAAAGATGCTAGGCGCAGCACGGTATTGGGTCGATACAACCGAAGAAGTCATCCAAACGTGGTCGGACTTCGTAGCGAAATTTCTGAGAGATTTTCCATGCGTCGAGAACCTGGCTGATGTACATATCAAAATGTCAAAAACACGAAGAGCAGCGAACGAGACAGCTCAAGATTATTTTTATAAAATGCTTGCAATGGGTAGAAAAGGTGAGTTACCAGATTCAGCCATTGCTACACATATCATAAATGGGGTCAACGATTTCGACTTAAAACGAAAGATCTCCAATGATTATGCATCTTGTAACGAACTACTACGCGATACATTAGCATTCGAAGCTCATAACGAAATCAAGCATAGTACTTTCAGCACAAACAAAAGGGAGTGGAAATTGCAGGGTGGAAAATCGAATGTAATACCAACGCCCAAGTGAACCAACGAAGAAAAGGGGGATAACGTAAAATGTTTTAATTGCGAAGAAGTTGGTCACTACGCCTCAAAAGTGTCCACAGCCAGAACGTAAACAACGATGTGCCGTTTGTAATCGTACAACACACGACACCGCAAACTGTCCTGAGAAAGCAAAGACAAGCGCTTAAGTAAATCAGATCGTCGAAAACCTCGAAAAAGATATTTGTAAAACCGTTTCGGTAAATGGCAATGGTACAAACGCTTTCGTAGATCCTGGTAGTACGCGGACTTTAGTAAGAAAATCGTTTGCCGAACATGTAAGTGTATCGCAAAGCTGTGCTGTAACACTGAACGGGTTCGGTGGTGGAAAATTCTTTTGTACCCGAAAACTTGTAGCGAAAATTGGTATTGACGAAAACATTTTCGAAATCGGAATGTTGATAGTCAATGATAACTTACTTACTGAAAACGTACATATTATTGGGCAAAGATGTTTTATGCCGCGGGGGAATAAACTAACTATACATGGAAATGAATGCTTCGTTGAGAGAATTCGGGAAATTCGTACCAACGAAAATCTGGTATCAGTCGAGAATAATGTAATTGAAAACGTGGTGGCCAAGAATGCTATATGCTTTTCAAATAAAACAAAAGAGCTCGGAAAATGCTCTTGAATGAAAATGGACATTGAGCTTATGTCCAACATCCCGGTTTATACGAAACCGTATCGCATCCCTTTCGTAGTAAGACCTGCTGATGCAGAAATCATATCGGATCTGCTTGATGCTGATATTATTCGACTCTCAGATTCACCATATGCTTCAGGCATCGTTATTGTCAACAAAAGCAATTGTGAATATCGTTTATGTGTCGATTATCGCAAAATTAATAGCATCACGGTTAAAATGCACAATTGTCAGATAACGCATATTTTACACAACTTGATTTACGTATGGGGTATCACCAAATCGAAATCAGCGAATCATCGAAGAAGTATACTGCTTTTGTGACATCGGATGGGCATTACGAGTATAACCGAATGCCTTTTGGGCTGGTAAACGCCCCAGCAGTTTTCTAATGTGTCATGAACAAAATCGTAAAGCAAATGGAACCAGGCGAGGTTCTGGCGTACTTGGATGACGTAATTATTCCAAGTAAAACTTTTGAAGATGGAATACGGCGTCTAGAGCGATTTTTATCCATTCTTCGAGATAGCGGCTTGACATTGCGTCACGACAAATGTAAATTTCTCCAATCCAAAATACCATTTTTTGGGCACGCCGTGAATAAAAATGAAATCACTCCGGGAGAAAATAAAATAAGCGCAATTAGAAATTTAAAACGGCCAACCAACGTTACAGAAGTCCGTCGGTTTTTGGGTCTTTCAGGTTTCTTTCGAAAATTCGTTGAGAATTATGCCCTAATCTCACGGCCGTTGACCAAGCTCTTGCGAAAAACCGAACAACATAATTTTAAATGGACCAATGAGCAACAAGGAGCGTTTGACGAACTCATTGGCAAACTGTGTTGCGTACCTGTCCTTGCCCTATATGATTTCTCAGCTTTTCACGAAGTTCGTCAGTATGAACTTGTTTATTTCAGCCGACATTGTACATATACAGAAAGTCGATACCACAGCTATGAACTCGAGATCTTGGCAGTAGTCGAAACACTTCAACGATACAGAGTTTATATCCAGGGCAAGCCTTTTCGACTGGTTACTGACTGCTCTGCGATCGCCAAGGCTAATGCAAATAAGGAACTTATTCCAAAAGTGGCCAGGTGGTGGGTGAAAATATTTGATTTTGATTTCGAAATTTCACATCGTGAAGGTACAAAGATGGCTCATGTCGATGCTATGAGCCGCACTCCTGAATTGTCGTCACAAAATGAATACGTAAATGTTGTAATAGATAACGTTGATGATTTGCTCTTAACGATGCAGTTGCAAGACCAGGCACTCGAAGAGATTATTGGTATCCTGAAGGGTCAACGAAAGAGTGAAAAAATAAACAAATACAAAACGACTATGTTATGCGAAACAATCGTCTATATCGGAAGACCAACGAAAGGTTAGAATTTGTCGTACCAAAAGCCGTAAGGTGGCGTATCGTTAAATTATGCCACGATGGTGCTGGACATTTTGGTCTGGATAAAACTATTTCTAGAATACAACAGAGATTCTGGTTCCCAAAAATACGGAAGTATGTTAAAGATTACATTTCGACATGTATCCAATGCTGTTAGTACAAATCGAAGGGAGGTAAACCTGAAGGACGTTTGCATTACGATGTTGGAGAGCCAATACCGTTTCGTCAATTACACTTGGGCCCATTTGGGCCCTTTCATACGCAATAAGCGAGGAAATACTCACATCCTCGCAATTTCTGATTCGTTCAGCAAATATCTGATCATGAAGGCAGTCAAGAGCACCAAAACGTTGCCCATTCTCAACGTCTTAAATGAAATATCGAGCTACTTCGGCCTGCCAAAAAGGATATTTACGGATCGTGGAACCGCATTCACATCAAAACAGTTTGAAGACTATTGCCAGAATAATCAGATTCAACACATAAAAACAGTCGTTAGAAATCCTCGCGCTAACGGGCAAGCCGAGCGCGCCAAACAATCCTGAATTCGATAAGGACGATGACAGAAGCACCAAAAGATTAGGAATTGACACTCCACAATCTACAAGGGACTGTAAACTCACAGCAAAACGAAACATCAGGGTTCAGCCCAAACGATCTAGTGTTCAACTTCAAGGCGACCGACATCGTGCAAAATCAGCTGACGGCTGCTATACATGCTGATTTGGATATCCAGACTGATGGCGAAAATATTATTGAAAAGCGAAACCAAGCAGCCGTTGATATCGCATCCGAACGATCAAAATGGAAGGAACGGTTTGACTTTGTGGAGTCTGCCACGCCTCCTTCTGCCTGTTACATTTTCAGCTCCCGCAAACCTAATATACTATACTCTGTACATAAAATGTACAAGAGTGACTATGGAACAGTCAAAGATTTCCCCATTCAATTTCAATTTATTCACATTTTTTAAAAACATTATTAATTAACAAGTGAGGTAAAGATATGTTAATGTTAAGAGTACAGGCAGCTTAGCCTTTTCTACTTAATTTAACAAAATGAAGAAATAAAAATGATTAACAATAATAGACAGTGTAAAGTGGGAAAAATTATTCAAAAAACCCCATAAAGCTTAATGACTTAACCATAACTTAATAGTAAACTAACTTATACAAGTTCTTTATATTTATAAATTTTATATTATATTATTGATATGCAATTATGTAGAGTACATACATCTATTATTAAATCTAACGTTTAGGTGAGCAATCCTTTCTGCAACTTATTCAACTTTTGCTATTTGGTGTAAATCTGTAGTGGAAAAGTGCCAGGGAAGTCTATAGATCATTTTGAGTATTTTATTTTGGATGGCATGAATTTTTATACCCTGTACCCGTAGGGTAAAAAGCGTATATTAGGTTTGTGCAAAGTATGTAACATGCAGAAGGAAGCATCTCCGACCCCATAAAGTATATATATTCTGAATCAGCATGACGAGAGAAATCGATCTAGACATATCCGTCCGTGTGTCCGTCCGTCTGTCCGTCTGGATGAACGCAAGGATCTCAGAAACTATAAAAGCTAGAATAACCAAAGTTGGCATCCAGATTCACCTAGGTCCGAGTAAGGACGAGTTTATTTTTTTTTTTTTGAATTTCCCCCCCTTCCCCCGCTATAGAATTTCGTCAATAGCGTCCACAATTCAAATGCTACCTAAACCAAGCTTTGCACACATATTTTATATATAATTGTCTATTGTTGTTCAAAATTTTATTCAATTCGGTCAATATGCCGCTATGGGCTCATATAACTCAGTGATGGAAGTTTACCTGGGTACAGGGTATTACACTGTGGCGTTCTCTCTTGTTTTTTTTACTGCATACAAGCACGCATAGACACGATTCTGATGTAAATCTATGCTGTTGAAATTGTACATAAACACTTATGTCTGCATGCATGTGTTATATATTTTATATTTAATTAATTTAATTTTTTATATATACTTAAATAATAAATAAATACTTTTTATATACTTAAATAATAAAATATAATTAAAAGCTTAAGGTGAAGAATCACTGACCCGTTGGAGGAAAATTTATTAGCCAGTCCGGTAAGCCAGTTTGGCAATGCCTCTATAGTTAGAAGCCCCTGGCTTACAACCATTTTTATGATGTGGTATTATTAAAGATTCTTTACAAAAAGCTGGGAAGATTCCGTTCTCAAGGGACAGATTAAAAAGCGTAAGCAACGGCTTACAGAGGGAAGTACTACACTCTTTGACTACACAAATAGGTATGTTGTCAGGCCCAGTAGAGAATGGAGCTATTACAGATTGTATATTAGATAAAATACAAGAATCTGTAATTATTGGAGCAAATATAGAATTTTAAGGCATAATGCTGAAGGGGTAAAAATTACCGTTAAAAGACTCGGAGGAGTATGTCGACTGAAAAAAATTGCAAATAATTCAGCACTTACAGAATTACAAGAATTTTCATTCGCAAGAAAAACAAGTAAAAAAGCTAAAGTCGGGTGTCCCGACTTTGAAATACTTTGTACATATGTTTATAATAATTATAGAAATTAAAAAAAGTAAGATATTTACAAAAAATTTTTTTTTATAGATTTGACCTCTTTTGGTATTCGAACTCACGTAATGGGTGTATAATTGCACATATACAAAGCAATTGCGTCTATGTGAGTGTATGTATGTATATGCTCGTATATTCGTGTCTGTGTAAACATGTTAACAGTCAACCAAACAGCAACATCAACAACAGCCACGGGCAGCGCTTGGGCAGTGCTTGAGCAGCGCTGCAGCAGCAAATATATTTATGGCTATAACTTCTTGCTAAATCGGTCTATCATAGTGAAACTTGGAATACGGACACATAATAACCAACTGGGGGTATTTCCAAAATTTGCGTTTAAATTCCAAGAATTACGGGAGTTCCAAAATACACATTTTCTGCGCATTCATATAAGGCATCTGGGACTAAAATTTGGTGTCCCTAGGTCTTATAGTCTCTGAGATATAGGCGATTATACGAATGGAAAATCGGGAAAACCCCCATAGGGAGGAAGTGGGGGGGGGGGGAATAAAAAAAAAAAAAAAATTGCACAGCGTACACATATAACGCATCTTTGTGCAAAGTTTGGTGTCTCTACGTCTTGTAGTCTCTGAGATCCAGGTGTTCAGACGGACGGACAGACGGACAGACAGACAGACAGACAGACAGGTCTCGTCACGCTGATCAAGAATATATATACTTTGTGGGGTCTGCCACGCCTCCTTCTGCCTGTTACATTTTCAGCTCCCGCAAACCTAATATACTATACTCGGTACATAAAATGTACAAGAGTGACTATGGAACAGTCAAAGATTTCCCCATTCAATTTCAATTTATTCACATTTTTTAAAAACATTATTAATTAACAAGTGAGGTAAAGATATGTTAATGTTAAGAGTACAGGCAGCTTAGCCTTTTCTACTTAATTTAACAAAATGAAGAAATAAAAATGATTAACAATAATAGACAGTGTAAAGTGGGAAAAATTATTCAAAAAACCCCATAAAGCTTAATGACTTAACCATAACTTAATAGTAAACTAACTTATACAAGTTCTTTATATTTATAAATTTTATATTATATTATTGATATGCAATTATGTAGAGTACATACATCTATTATTAAATCTAACGTTTAGGTGAGCAATCCTTTCTGCAACTTATTCAACTTTTGCTATTTGGTGTAAATCTGTAGTGGAAAAGTGCCAGGGAAGGCTATAGATCATTTTGAGTATTTTATTTTGGATGACATGAATTTTTTTAATATGACAATTTGCAACATCAGCTCAAACTGGGTCCCCATAGCAGCTAACAGCTTGAAATATTGATCTGAAAAGGTACATTTTGTTTTCTATGCTAAGACGAGAGTTTCTATTTATAAATGGGTATAAAACATGAACTAAAATATTTGTTTCCTTACTGATATTGAACACGGTCTTTAAAGGTTAATTTCGTATCTAACATGAGACCAAGGTACCGCACACTTTCATCCCATTTCACATGTACGTTGTTCAAGTTAATGTTGCTACTTGGAAGGAAAGTGTTCTTCCGTTTTCTTGTAAAGAAAATTGATTGACAAGAATTTTCCATTTAGCAAAGTAGGAAACGAGGGTGTCGAAGGCTTCTTGGAGTGAAGCAAAGTTGCCTGAACAGAGGCATCATCCGCAACGATAAATGCAGTGCATCCTCTTAGAACTGGAACAGCACCTAAATCGCACCTTTTCGTGAGTGAAAATATTTTAGATATACAATAAACGACCGATTTCTGAGGAAACTCTGTATTTTTATGAGCTCTAAGGGAAAGTTCAAGCGATTTATTTTAAGAATTAGGCCGTAGTGCCAAACAGAGTCGAAGGCAGCTTTGCTGTCCAGGAGAACCATGCCAGTAGTCTTTTTTATACTCTGTACATGAAATGTACAAGAGTATATTAGGTTTGCGGGAGCTGAAAAATGTAACAGGCAGAAGGAGGCGTGGCAGACCCCACAAAGTATATATATTCTTGATTAGCGTGACAAGACGAGTCGATCTAGCCCTGTCTGTCTGTCTGTCCGTCCGTATGAACACCTGGATCTCAGAGACTATAAGAGATAGAGACACCAAATTTTGCACAAAGATGCGTTATGTGTGTATTCTATACGAGTTTGTTTTTTTTTTGATTTCCCCCCCCCCCCACTTCCCCCCTATGGAGGTTTTCCCGATTTTCCATTCGTATAATCGCCTATATCTCAGAGACCATAAGACCTAGGAACACCAAATTTTAGTCCAAGGTGCCTTATGTGAATACGCAGAAAATGTTTAGTTTGGAATTGAATGAAAATGAAAAAAAAAGGTAGAAGAAAAATTCGAGGCTGTCACTGTGTAACGACGCGTTGCGCAGCAACCAGCTGTGCGTCGTCACGATGCCTGAGTAGGCGAGTAGTTTTAAGAAGTAGTTTAAGTATTAGGAGAAATAAGTAGTATGAAATTGGAATTGGAGAGAAGTTTTTGGAGTGGAGTTCTAGGTTTAAACGAACGCGCACTGAAGCGCACCCCCCTCTTTTGTAAAATTTCGAACAATTAAACAAGAGAGAACGCTACAGTCGAGCAAGCCCGACAGTGTAATACCCTGTACCCAGGTAAACTTCCGTCACTGAGTTATATGCGCCCATAGCAGCAGCAAAAAGAGGAAGAAGAAGAGCGAACTTGTTGCTGCAGTTTGGGGGGGATGTACTGGCGAGAATTTGTTTCGCTAATAACTTTTCTTAGAATTGACCGAATTGAATAAAATTTTGAACAACAGTAGACAATTATATATAAATTATGTGTGCAAAGTTTGGTTTAGGTAGCATTTGAAATGTGGACGCTATTGACGAAATTCTGTAGCGGGGGAATGGGGGGGGGGGTAACTTAAAAAAAAATAAAATAAACTCGTCCTTACTCGGACCTAGGAGAATCTGGATGCCAACTTTGGTTATTCTAGCTTTTATAGTTTCTGAGATCCTCGCGTTCATCCAGACTGACGGACAGACGGACAGACGGACGGACAGACGGACGGAAATGTCTAGATCGATTTCTCTCGTCATGCTGATCAAGAATATATATACTTTATGGGGTCGGAGATGCTTCCTTCTGTATGTTACATACTTTGCACAAACCTAATATACCCTTTTTACCCTACGGGTACAGGGTATAAAAACCCACGTGGAACGGATTCACTTGGCGTACCGCCCCTTTTTATTTGGTGGACACCTTGGCACTTTGGAGTGCCTAATTTATTATTATTTCAGCAAACTCTGGCCGGCGAGCATACCCGCGGCAGAGTAACAACATTACAACTGCTACGACGGCGTATATACATACGTACGTCAGCAGAGCAGCCCTATACGATGGGCTTTTAACTAGAGTCGTTTATGACTGTCACTGAATGTTTGCAAATAGTACATTAATGGCACTGAGTTGTCAAATTAATAATCATAAGGTAGGTATGTGTATATACATTAAGGGTAAAACCACTTTTTTTATGGAACGCACGAAAAACACGACTTGACAGCTTTCACCAGGAAAGAAGAAATTTTTGGTATATTAAAATCACCCACCATCAAGTCATTATCACACAGGCGGGATACAATATGGAGCTTATAGACTTGAATATCAGAAGTAGGAGGAATGTAGGAGCAAGTGATAAATAGCACTCAAAAAGGAGATGCTGCCTTAACGCAAATAATTTTTAGGTCATATTAACGTGGACAATTTCCAACTGGATGGTGGCTTTAGCTGCATTCAGTACACCACCACCACGGCGAGCAGATCTATCCCATCTGTCTATAGATTATAAAACAAGATAGAACGCTACAGTCGAGCAAGCCCAACAGTAAAATAGCCTGTACTCTCCACAAAAAAGAAAAATTAAAATTAAATTAATTAATTAATTAAATTAATTAATTAATTTATTCAATTAAGAAAATGTATTTAATACATACATAGAAGACATGTTTATGTACAGTTTTACATTTACATCACGTGTCTAAGTGTATTTATATGCGTGTATGTATGTAGCACAAAGTTGAACCAAAGCAGCAACAACAATAACAGCTGCGGGCAGCGCTGCCGGCAGCGGTACAAGCAGAGCATGAGCAGCGATTTTACTTATGGCTATAACTTTCTTCAGAATTGACCTAACATGATGAAACTTGGCATACGGACACAAAAAAACTAACTGGACGTAACTACTAAATTTGTATCAGAATAACAAAATAAACTTGACCTGCCTAGGGCTTAGGGGAACCTGGATACCAAGTTTGGTAATTCTAGCTCTTGTACCTTCTGAGATCCTTGCGCTCATACAGACGGCCAGACGGATATGGCTAAATCGACTCGGCTTGTCACCCTGATCAAAAATATATATACTTTGTGGGGTCTGCCACGCCTCCTTCTGTGTTACATACATTCGCACAAAACTAGTATAGCCTTTCACACTTTGGGTACAGGCTATAATTATTAGACAAATCTTCAGTCACATATGGTAGGATTTAACCACGTCTCTGATAATGCAATTAAGAACAAGAAAGGAATGCTAAAGTCGAGCAGGCTCAACTCTCAAATACCCTGTACCACCCCACAAAAAAGAAATTAAATTAATTAATTAATTTAATTTAATTAATTAATTAAATTAATTTAATTAATTAACTAAATTAAATATTCCATGCATGCATACATACATTTACATTTACATCAGAATCGTGCCTTACGCGTGTTTGTGTACTTGTACATATGTATGTATGCGTGCATTGGGCCTGGTTATATGGCTATAACTGGCTATGCTGATCAACCTATCATAATGAAACTTGGTATACGGATATATAATTACTAACTGGATGTGTCTACCAAAATTTAGTTCAAAATTCCAAGAATTACGGGAGTTATAGAAAATCGGTAATAGGGGGGGAGTGGGGGGTGGATCAGAAAAAATAAACAAACTCGTCCTTTCTCGGGCTCAGGAGAATCTGTATACCAAGTTTGGTTATTCTAGCTCTCATACTTTCTGAGATCCTTGCGTTCATACAGACAGACAGACAGAAGGACATGGCTATATCGATTCGGCTTGTCATGCTGATCAAGAATATATATACCAAGCCTCCTTCTGTGTGTTCCATGTGCACTCGCACAAAACTAATATACCCTTGTACCCTTTGGGTACAGGGTATAAAAATTGAAACGAAAAGCTATCCCTATATAATGCAGTAATTTTAGATGTAATACCTCTAACATGTTGGTATTGTAAACTAAGAGATTTTGGAAAAACTTCTGGTCTTTTGAACAAATGTTAGTAGGCGGTATTGAATAACTTACTGGCAGGGATACCGGAATTAGGTTAGTGAATTTATATACTCTGTACGTAAAATGTACAAGAGTATATTAGGTTTGCGGGAGCTGAAAATGTAACAGGCAGAAGGAGGCGTGGCAGACCCCACAAAGTATATATATCAGCATGACGAGACGAGTTGATCTAGCCATGTCTGTCTATCTGTCTGTCTGTCCGTATGAACACCTGGATCTCAGAGACTATAAGAGGTAGAGACACCAAACAAAGATGCCTTTTGTGTGTACGCTGTGCAAGTTTGTTTTATTTTTTTGATTTTCGCTCCCACTTGTCCGATAATGGGGTTTTTCCGTAACGCCGTTCATATAATCGCCTATATCTCGGAGACTTTAAGACCTTGGAACACCAAATTTTGGTCCAAGATGACCTATGTGAATACGCAGAAAATGTGTTTTTTGTAATTCCCGTACACAGCCCCCCTTCCCCTGACCACCGCAATTTATGATTTTCCATAACTCCTGTAATTCTTGGAATTTTGGCAAATACCTCCACTAAGTGATTATGTGTCCATATACTAAGATTCATTATGATAGGCCGATTTATCAGGAAGTTATAGCCATATATATAGTATTTGGCCGCATCTGTTGTTGTTGTTGCTGCTTTGGTTCAACATTGTGCTGCATGCATTTTCACACAGACATATAGACACGATTCCTATGTAAATATCTAATTATACACCCTTTACGTGAGTTCGAATACCAAGTAGTACATTTTTTTTAATTTTCTTAATTTTTTTCTACTACTTTTCTACTTGTTCCTTATAAATTGCACTCAACTGTTATCAGATCACTTACCAGTCCATATTTTTATCCATTCTACCGCTATTGGCTGCGGCTTTTTTCGTTATGATTTTAAAAATGCAAACAGGGGTAAATTTGCCAAAACAGTTAATAATATGTTAGGAAGGAACCAAGTACTATCCTAAACTCGAATGATATTGGTACTTAATAATTATTTCCAACAATGTTATCTGTGCTGCAAAACAGGCCAGCATTCCTCGAAAAAAGTAAGTTTTTCATCGCAATCCCTTCCTAAAAAAAAAACTACATTTAATCAAACACAGAAATAGCCACCAATGTCGCTGGCAGAGATCTAGTCAGAACACCGACTTCGCTTTTTACAAATGGCTAAATTTAATTATTGCTGAAAAAATGTCCGAATTCAGAAATGAATCTTGGAATAATATTTCATCCCGTTTTTATCTCTTCTCCCTTTTGGAAACTTACAAAAAATATTAAAAAGAAACACAGCCCTATCCCCACACTTATACACAATGGTAAAAGTATTTCGACACAAACGGCCGTTATTTTGGGTGAGACCTTTAGCCTACATCATTATATTTCAGATAATCTTGGAGACCCTGTGACATCTAGCGACGTTCAGAAAAACATAACTTCGTTTCTTCATCATCGCGCATCCTAGATGAGTCATACTATGTCAGTAGTTCACAAGTTACAGACCTTGTAAAAAATCTGAAGCCCGGAAAGTCCCCAGGCTTAGACGAAATCGGTAACAGCTGTCTTAAAGCACTTCCTCGCAGGGGAATCAAGTACCTCACAAAAATAATTAACGAGTGTTTTCGTTTATGTTACTTCCCAAATTCATGGAAACTATCAAAAGTAATTCCAATCAGAAAAGAAAATAAGCCTCCTGCACTTTCTATAGTTCGTTGTCTTCGGGAAGCAAAATTCTTGAAAAAGTAATTAAAATTAAACTTTCCTTTTTTTTGGATGAGCATGAGCACTTCCTCAGCAACAAATCGTTTTTCAGCGTGAGCACAGCACCGAAAACGAAGACGTAGAGCCATTCAAAAGGCTTGCACCGGTATACTGGTGGCCATACCGGCCAACGATCTAAAACACTCGTTCGACATGCTTTTGGATCATGCAAAAAGCTGTATTGAAGCAGAAGGAGACTATTTTGAATAAAATAAATTTATTTTGCCGAAAAAACCATATGTTCTGTTTTTTTTTTTTTAAAGTCCTGTTTACTTTGGAAAACACATTGTATATATAACACAAACATACTGATACTTAAAACGCAATAACTTCACTTCCAATCGATGAAATGTCATGAAATTCTCACTGGACAATCGATAAAGATAGCAGATCCTAACGCACCAGTCCTGTTTACTTTGGAACGCACCTTGTAAATTTATTGTGTCATTTAAATCAAATTTCGCATGTATCTGTAATTTGACCTAACATAAAAGATAGGATAGTTTTTATCTCAATTATTTAGCCGGTGTTGATTAATTCTTCATATTGCTACGTTTTTGTTTCAAGTTTTAGTTATTTATCGAATCTTTTCTCACGGAGACTTGCGATAAGTAGTCAAATCTTAATCTAATATAGTTCTTTAATTAATTACAATTAAATATTTGAATTATGGCCCTAACTATTATTGCTGGGTTAGGAAGTCTCTTCGCCGGAGTCGCGTATGGCTAGCCTGCCAAGTTAAATTCTGCGTAAGTCTATTTGGATGGTTCCGGTCAGGGTTAAGCTGGTACTTTGCTTTCACCTTGGCGATTTCATCTTTAACAGGTCCCACATTTAAGTCTTTCCGGATATTTTCACTCCGTATGTACCTGGGTGCTCCAGTGATAGTTCTCAGTATCTTCGATTGAGCTCTCTCGATTAACTCTAAATTACTAAGCGTTTCCCCATAGTTCAGAGCCATATGTCCAAATTGGTTTGAGAACTGCATTCTACAAGAGTACTTTGTACTCCAGTTTTAGTGGTGAACGGACGTTTATAAGCCAATGTAGATTAATAGCTTTTAGTTTCAGTTGATCTCTCTTCGCTTCGATGTGTTTGCGCCAAGTAAGCCGTCTACCCAAATTGACACCACATAAGAGTTCTGTAGCTCTTGTTGGGCACTTGGAGCGACTTAGGATGGCAGTATTATCAGCAAAGGTCGAAATTGTAGTATGACTGTTTGTCGGTATATCTACTGTGTATATGATATACAGTGTCGGTCCAAGCACGCTCCCTTGGGATACACCAGCTTCAATTGGATGTTATTGGGAGAGGAAATCTTTGCATCTAACTTTGCAACTAACTAAAAATTTCTTTACTGAAGGTATAACTCCAGTATTTTATGGATGTTCTGTGGAAGTAATATTTTGATTTTGTGAACTAAGCCATCCAGTCAAACGCGGTCAAAGTCTCTGGCGACATTCAGAAAAACAGCGCAGCAATACTCTCGTTTTTCAAATGCATTTCGTATCTCAGAGGTTATTCGGTTGACTTGTTCAATGGTTCCATGTTTTTCTCGAAAACCAAATTGGTGATTTGGGATTGCACTTTTGGTATGTAGGTGCTGCTTCATGCGATTCAGGAGTAATTTTTCGAATATCTACGATAGGTACGACAGGAGACTGATAGGTCTATACGATGATGGCTGACACTTGTCCTTTCTGGCTTTATGGATCATTGTGATGACAGATTTTTTCCATTGTTGAGGATAATAGCCCCATTTCATCATGCTGTTGAAAATGATGGTGACAAAATATACTGCACAGCTCGGCAATTCAATGATCATTTTAGGGGGAAATTAAATCGTGGCCCGGCGCTTTTTTTTGTTTTGAAACTTGGCCCTTAATGACACTTGTAACTTCTCCTGATTGGTTAGTGGGAGCACAAAGCTATTTGTTGCTGGATGTGGTTTGAAGACATTTTCTAAATGGGCGGCAAATAGATTTGCCTTCTCTTCGTTGCTGTGAGCCTACTTTCCTCTTTGTGTACGTGATTCACTCTCGATTGGTGGACATAAGCCTGTTTAGCTTTCCACAATGGGAATCGTTTGCTGTTTGTTTCTCATCTTCTAGGGCTTTGCGCAGTAGATGGTTGACTATTTTTAACCGCTCCTTTGAGTCAGGTGATCTGCGCACTTGCCACTCCCGCCGAAGCCTTCTCTTATTTCGTAGCAGCTCTTCAATATGCCTGGGAATACGACTGCTTTTGTAAGGCTTATAAGCTGTTATTGCTGGAGTGGAATGTTTTGCCGCCAGTGACATTACAGACACTAGTGCTTCAACTATGTCATCTTTGCAGTTAATTTTCGGGCAGCCATCAATATGGGAACTTACATACTTTCTGTATTTAAGCCAGTCAGTTTTTCTAAAAGTTAAAAAGTGTGGGCGCTCCGAGTACTGTGCTTGGTCATAAAGGTGAAGAAAGATTGGCGAGTGATCCGATGATAGATCTGTTAAGTGCTCCACACAAATCTGAGTCTGTGGCAATGTTCTTGTAACAGAAAAATCAATCAAGTCTGGTTGCTTCTTTGGATCTGTGGGCCAATATGTGGGCCCGCCCGGAGAAATAAAGTCAAGCTTGTTTCGTGGTGTTATTATTATACAGTTGTCTTCCTTTTGTGTTGATGAGTCGGGATCCCCAATGCGTGAGTTTGGCATTGTAGTCATCACATAGTACGTCGAAAAAATGTACAAATTCTGCCTCAGAAACGGACCTCCTTATTTACAGAGCAGGCCTCATTGAGATGTACATCCCCGCAGGCAACACAGACTGCGCGTAGGGTGCAATACGTTTTTGTGTGTCCATATTCCTGGCAGTTTGGGCATTGGACAGGTCCATTTCGTTTGTGCGGTTCCTCAACGGTGATTTTACGGTGCAGTAGATATTGCAGCTTGTAAATTGGGTGTACTTCGATTTTATTTTTAGGCATACAGTCAGGTGTCAGTTCTACCTTGAACATTGGTTGGGGAATTTTATTTCTATTTATTATCTTCATTGCCATTTTGACTTTAAAGCCCTTATCTTTAAGTCCATCTTTTATCTCGCTGACTGGAACCGTTTGCTCGATTCATTTGATAACCACTTGTAATCCCTTGCTACTTTTAAGTTGGTAGGTGTAGTAGTTCATCTTTTCATCGTCGAGGATTTGACCACTGGTCGATAGGTATTTTCATCATTGACTTGTATTTTAGTATAATTTATGCTTCCCCTTTTTATAGACGTAACATAGAATTTGTTTTCGCCAATTTTAGTAGTGAGTTTTTAACCAATTTGCCTGCCGCACATAAATAGGTGGTGGCTTTAGTTGCTTCTTCAGGTAAACTAAAATCGCGAATCTATTGTTTTTCAGCGCCTCAGTTGGCACAGTATTTTTTGCTGTTTAACTTATTTTAGGTGCGTTGTTTCTCTTAGTTGCTTCTGGGCTTAGTTTTCGTTTAATTTGCACATAGCGATCGAGTCCAGTCTGTATTAACGCTCCGTTAGTTACTTGCGTACTTTTCGGCTGGGAGAGAGGGGAGGTCGCAGTGAGTTGACAATACCGGGCGCTAAGAGACTGCTGTTGTTGTTGTTGTAGTTGTCGTTGTCGAAGTCGAAGACACAGTTGTAAGAGAGGGCATTGTACTAGTCGTTGTTGTTATCAGCAATTCATTGGTAAGACAGTAGGGGTCTGGAGAAGGGCACTGGGCACTCCATGATCCACTTTGCAATGTGCTGGGTGAGCATATTAATGCAGGGGAGGGAGAGCGTCCTCTTTCCGAATTAACTTGCAGTAATGCAGTTGTTGTTGATACCGTTACATCGGGTGCGCGTATAAAAAAAAGTACGCGTTGTTACGAAGTGACGAAAATCAACGTTCGTCTTGTTGTTGTTGCTGCCGAGCATGATTCTGGCTCATTTTTTCTTTGTTGTTTAAAGAGCTTGTGCTCTTACTCGTTGGCATTACTTAATTTTTTTCACAAAATTTTGTTCGTTTTGCTTAGTTTTAATCACAATATATGATCAATTTACATGGGTCACACGAGCATAAGTGCCCACGCATACCCTGAGCGTCTTTTCGCAAATTAATTTGGTTAATTTGGCGTTAATTGCACTATATTTTTAACACACGGCGGAGCGAAATAAAAATACGTCCGCCGTCTACGATGTTCACTTATTTTTTTTTCTACGTGACCCTCCAAAAATTTGTTCGTATTATCATTAATTTTTCAACAATATGTTTTAGATAAGTACGTCAAAAGTAAGACTGCAATAGAGGTTCAAATAAGTGTTAGTTAGTTCATAAAGTGTTGTACAAAAGTGTGTTTGTCGATAATAAGAAGTATTTAATTACCGAATATAATAATGCCCCCGAAAAGATAAAACTGTTGCATCGGACCGGTCACAAAAAAGGCAAAGTGGCAGCGCTACGGAAGGCGCCAAAATTTTAAATAGTTACCGCAGCGCCATCTAGCGGTACCAAGCGAAGAGCCGGGGTGCCAAATGCAGTCGCGCAGGAGCAGGATTGTGTCCCGATGGCAAAGAAGGGAAACATCAAGGCCGCGACAAGCGGATGCATAAAGACGTAGAAATCCGCAAACGCACGACATCCGGCCTATAAAAGGCAAGCTCCAACACGCCATTCCTGTTTTTTGAGCGACCTTTCGGGCCCACGAGGCGGTGACCTCTTTTGTTATTCGGAGGCAGTGCTAAGACCTATAATTACAAAAAAAAGGTATGGCACCATCTCCTTCAAAAAGGTGTCGATTGCCAGTGGTCGCACTTCCAACTCTTAGCGGCAAGATTTCTGAATTTAAAAATTTTATGAGTATTTTCGAAGCTTTTGTTCACAATGATGACTCACTGCATGATAATGAAAAGTTCAATCATTTAGGCACAAGACAGCTACAAAGCCATTAAAAGTCTAAAGTCAATAACATCGACACATTTTAATCTGCAAAAGATTTCCCAGCCATCTGCATCAGCTCTGAAAAGCCTGATCGACACAGTAACGACCACCTATGCGCACTTCAGTCAATTGGTGACGACAAGAGAATCATTTTATTTAGTTATGGGTAAAGTCGATCCTACACTAAAAAGAAGTGGGAAGAGCAGCTCGACGACACAAAGCTCCCGCTCTGGCGAGATTGTGAGGCTGCTCTACAGTCGTTAGCAGCATGTTGTTGCTGAAGAAGCTAGTAAAGCTCAAACCAAGTGCAGTCAGTTGAGTAATACCACTCAGTATCAAAAAAACCAAAGCTGCTAACAAAGTGAATCATTCGTTCGTTGCTGCCATAAACAAACAGAATAACCTATGTCAATTTTTATGGTCAATTTTCAGCTGACCATTCGATTGGCATTTGCCAGGCGTATATTGCCTTGTCAGTGCAACAAAGGTTTGACTTTTCCAAAGGTGCGCTTTTGTGCATAAAGTGTCTTCGACGAGTCCACACAGTAGTGAGGTGTAAGGCGAGGAAATGTAGCGTGTGTCAACGTTCTCATCACTTACTGATACATATTTATACTGCTATCACAAATCCTGCGTTACCACCCTCCTCTCAGCCACCACATTTTCAAGAAAGCTCTTCCACTTCGCATGCATGGCATGCTTCGGACAGAGTGGTTCTTGCAACAGCAGTCGTGAGCGTTAAAACGAATACTGGCGATTTCGTTTTAGCAAGAGAATTGTTAGATTCTGGGTCGCAAGTAAACTTTGAGACTGAAGATCTAGCTCAAAAGCTACAGCTCAGATGAGAGAATACGTGTATGGTCTTGGGCGGTATTGGAGACACCAACGCGCGTGCTAAGAAAAGAATTCATACAGCGGTGAAGTCGCGTGTCATTTGTAGCGAGTTTTGGATCTTGGGATCGATTTCTGGTTATCACCCCGATCAAGCGGTGAACACCAGCAACACCGCAAAAAATTAACATGTTAATTGGAGCAGAGTCATTATTCGACTTATTATCGATAGGCCAAATAGAGCAAGGCCAGGATAGTGTCAGGCTGGATAGTGTCAGACAGATGCTCTACTCAACCAACAAAGAGTATAAAAGGAGCAGTGAATTTAAGTTGCCAAAAAGACCAACTACTTTCGATCCACTCAACGGTACAAAAGTTTTGGTCCATTGAGGACTCGCCCAATAGTACGATAGTTCTTTCACCTGAGCAACAGTTTTGTGAACAAAACATTGTCGAAAATACAAAAATCTTATCGACTGGTCGATTTCATGTACGTTTACCTTTTAAATCTGACCCAAAAAATCTTGGCTCGTCGTATGAAATTGCGAAACGTCGTTTTTTGTCGCTTGAAAGGAGGTTGTCAAAAGATCCTCAAATGAAAAGCATGTATCTGGAATTTATGTACGAGTATGTTTCGCTCGGTCACATGTCCTCAACGGACAACAAAATTCCAGATACTCCACACTATTTTATTCCGCATCAGTGTGTCCTGCGACCTCAAAGCACGTCGACCAAGTTGCGTGTCGTTTTCGATGCCTCTTCCCCCACGTCCACTCAGATTGCGTTGAATGATACCTTAATTCAGAAGTATCGCACGTTCTTCAAAGTGCAGTCTTCGAATTGGCAAAATGGTTTTCGAACTGCTCGGAACTGTCCGCATCTGGTAGCACAGTTATTCCATTAGCCACAGTCGACCCAGACCCAACCAAAACGCTCGGCGTTATGTAGTATGTAGGAAGAAAATAGGCCTGTAAATGCTCACTTCGAGCCGCCTAAAATTCAGCTCCCCCAGAAGTTCGTAAGTCTGCTGTAGTTTTACTCGCAGATCGGCAAGCCAAATTCGTTCTCGAAGTTATCGAAAGCTACTCATCACATTCAAAATTGCTGAGGGTGTTCGTTTGGGTTTTTCGATTTATACAAAGGCGCAAAAATGTCTCGAAGGACTTTGATCCTATAGACAAGCCAAGCGAACTCAAATTTGTATTCAACAGAATACAGAACAGAACAGAATTGTTCAAGACATCCAGGACAATAAGTTCGGTGACGAAATTGACAAAGTTCGAAAAAAGAGAACGCTTAACGCTAATTTACAGCGTCTGAGTCCATTCTTGCATGAGTTTGAAGAAGACGGGTTCTTGTTTTCATTGGATTATGGAATGCTCCTATCCCGTACGAAGCCAAGTTTCCGTTGTTGCTTTCGAAAAAGTACACATTTTTATGAAGAAAATCGCTATTCCCTTTGTTTTTTATGTGGCAATAATACAATAATTATAGAAATTAAAAAAATAAGAGAATTAAAAAAAAAAATTTGATCGATTTTACCTCTTTTGGTATTCGAACTCACGTAAAGGGTGTATAATTGCACATTTACATAGCAATTGCGTCTGTGTGAGTGTATGAATGCATATGCGCATCAATTCGTGCCTGTGTAAGCATTTTCGCAGTCAACCAAACAGCAACATCAACAACAGCCGCGGGCAGCGCTTGAGCAGTGCTTGAGCAGCGCTCAAGTCTCGGGTCTAGACGAGGCTCAGGCGACGGGGGTCTCGGTTCCGAGCTGCTGTCGGAGTTGCTGTCCCGATGGTCCTGGAACCGGGGCGGATATGTGGGCCACGAAAGCCGCGGTAAGGTAGCGCGTCCTCGTCGTACACCTCGCGCATATTGTCTGGATAGTGAGAAAAAAGAATATTATATTTTCTTGTGTTGCCATTTTTCACTGTTTCCTTTTGCCTTTCTGTGTTCACTGCTTTGCTTGTTGTTGGATTTATATATTTTTATTATTTCACCGTGTATAAAATTTGTTTTCTCGTGTTGTACATTTTAATTTCTCGTCATTATGCCAATTTTGCTTGTTTCACTTGTTTTTATTTTACTGTGCATCGCTTACTGTATTGGACTTGTTGTTGGTTTATATATTTTTAATTATATCACTGTGTCAGTTTTGTTTGTTCACTATGGCTTTTTTGTTTTTTTTTTCTGCCCTGCGCGACGGCGGCGTCGAGAGAGCGAGATTGCGTGCTGTTTGTATGTATGCTTGTGCGTGTGTTAAGCCATTTCTTGGGCTTTTTCATGTGCCTTTTTAAATTTGGCATGTGCCAAATTTTCTATGGTGCAGCTTCTATAACGAGTGCATGAGCCGCGATATATGAAATGGTCCACTCGAGCAACGCAGTTTTGGAAGTTATATTTGTAGCGCATGATCATGCAGACATAACGCCAAAACACCGGCCCTATAGTGAGCAAATTTACAAATTTCGTGTAAAAGAACCCTGGACAGCTGAGCCATACCCCAGCTGGAGAAATAACTTCTTTACAGTTTTAAACCCGTTTTCCCCTTTGGAGCTCAAATTTTCAAAAAGCTTTTCTTAGTGCGCACCCACACTATGATAGATACTATGAAAGGATATTTGAGTCCAAATAACAGCTTCATAGCGTTTACCGTTTACCGTTATGTACATCCATATGTTAATTGTCTATAAAGGCACATATGTATGTGAGTGTATGCGTTCAATGCTTTCGCATGACTAGGCCGCAATTTACATGTTGGCATTCGAATTGTTTGTTACCATATACATACAGTAAACCTTTAAATAAATAAAGTTTAATATACATATTTGTTGGTACATGAGTGCATAATTTTCATTTGGTCGTACATACATGCAAATTTATCCACATACATACATAGTCCAATTATACCTACACTTATATATTTGCCAACATACATACATATACATATATATATATATATATATATATATATATATATATATATATATACACATATATATATGCATATTGTTGTTGCGTGGGTTCGCTGCTATCGTGCAGTTTGCATATTTGTTCAGCATTAATTCCAACAGCTGACCGTCTCTCGCCTCTGTTATTTGTCAGCTGCTGTTAACATAGTTGCGTACATACATAGGTATTATACGTACGTACAGTGCTGGCCACAACTGTAGACATTACATTTATTTACCATACAAAGTTAAACCTTTGCGCCTGCGCTTTCTTGCCACTAGTATACATTTGTGTATATTTTTCTGGACATAGTCCAATTATACCTTTATACACTTTTAGTCTTGTGCAAACATTTAAAGACTCGCTACAAACATGCCATCAAAACGCAGCAAGCAAACTTACGACAAGCTGTCGGATGATTTGGAGTCGAGCAAGTTCGATGCATTATTGCAATAACACAAAAATGTTGTCAGAGATATAGAACGCATTAAAGATTCCGTGCAAAATGGCACTAAGCTCATTGAGTCTGTTGAAATGAAGTGCCGGTTGAAAATTTTAACCAGATATATTGACAGAGCGTTCAATCTGTAGGAAGAGTTGGATCAAATCGATCCGGCCTTAGCCTCAAGAGCAGACTTAGAAAATTTGTGCGTCACGACGGAAACGCTGCTCATGAGTAAAGGTGTTCGGCCTAAGCCTCAGAGGGACAGCCTGGCCAACTCTACAATGTTTGGATCAGGTTGCCATAGCAAGCAGCTGCTGTCGATGAAACTCCCAAAATTCAGTGGCGATTATTCGGAGTACAAAAATTTCATTGGTCTGTTCGAAAACTTGGTTGACCATGACGCATCTCTGACGAACATAGAGAAATTTAATCACTTGCTATCTTGTTTGGACAAAGAAGCGCTTGGCACATTCAAAGCTTATCAAGTGACTGATGACAAAGGCGCTAGCAGCATTAAAACGAGTGTATGACAATAGTTGCCTAATCGTTTTCGACAGCGTGGCCAAGTTGTTCGACTTGCCCAAAATGCAAGGGTCTTCTGCTTCATCTTTGCGCTCCCTAATAGATAATGTAAGGGCAATTTATGAATCGCTGTTGTCATTGGGTGATGAGAAGCAAATGGCAAACGCCATTCTCATACATTTGGTTATGGGTAAAGTTGACTCCATCACTCGATCCAAATGGGAAGAGGGCCTTGACAACAGTCAACTTCCATCTTGGGAAGAATGCGAGCCCACTCTTAATAAACGCTACCAGCATCTGTCTGCTGAGGAGGCATCGTCTGGCCGGCCCAAGAAGCCAAGTTCCGATGGGTCAAAAAGGAATGGTAAAAGGGCGTTGGCAATAGCACAGCCAAGTCAGCCATTGACCCCTAAGTATCCGTTTTGTCAGTCGAATGACCACTACATACAAGTATGTCCTCAATTCTCAGCGATCGCTAGAGATGAGCGTTTTAAATTTATGAAACGGGTCCAGTTGTGCATAAACTGTTTGCGAAAAGGTCATACGACTAAATCCTGCAAGTCTGGTTGTTGCAGAGTCTGTTCGAAGCCGCATCACACGCTCTTGCACAAGTACGAATATAGTACAAACATTTCGCAAGCTGCAGCTTCTAGTCACACGTTGGTAGCACAATCGGCAGTACCAACGCAAACGTCGGCGGTGAACCACGCCACGACAGTGACTGACCAAGTAATTTTGGCAACAGCAATTGTTAAGGTAATGGACCAGTCAGGTTCCTACCAATTAGCCAGGGCACTTTTAGACTCTAGTTCGAGGACTTGGCCAGAGTCCTAAAGCTTAAGAGGGAGCGCAAAGACATTTGTTTATTAGGCATAGGCAAACGAAAGTCTGAAGTACGTCATATCGTTCAAACTACAAATTTCAGCTGACGGCAGAATTTGCAGTGTTGAATAACATTTCTTCGTACCAGCCTGAAAAACTGGTAGTAGAAGTTGACGTGCCTAACGGTTGTGAATTGGCAGATCCGCAATTCCATCGGCCGCAACGCATAGATATGCTACTTGGGGCAGATGCATTTTTTGATTTGATACGAGAAGGGCAAACAAAGGGTACCAGTGACTCGCCGGCTTTGCAATCTACGGCACTTGGCTGGATTGTAGCTGGCCGTTGCCGTTCTGCGGGGTCAACTGAGCTGCCATCAACATCGCTCGTGAGCTTAAATTAAAGCTGTTTATCAAATCCAGAATGTCAGGAATTAGATAGTCCCATCCGTAAATACTGGGAGTTGGGAGAAGCTCCGAATTTGTCCGATCAGAGTTTGTACACCCCAGAACAAGTGCTTTGCGAGAAAACATTTCTCGAATCGGTCAATCGCTTACCCTCGGGCAGGCTGACTGTTTCGTTGCCATTCAAATCCAGTCCCAAAAGTCTCGGAAATTCGTATGAGACAGCCTTAAGGCGGTTTTTGGCTCTGGAAAGAAGAATGGCAAAGCAGCCTGATACACAGTCGATGTACATTACTTTTATGAAAGAGTACATTTCGTTGGACCATATGAGTGCTATTGAGAACAGTGTACCGAGAGAGCCGCAATTTTTTATACCGTACCAATGCGTGTTAAGGCCACAAAGCACATCAACAAAGTTGAGAGTCGTTTTCGACGCGTCTAGCAAGACGTCGTCACAATTGTCTTTAAATGATATCCTGATGGTTGGTCCAACCATACAGCCATGTCTATACTCAACATTGTTGCGATTTCGACTTCATCCATTCGCCCTGTCGGCAGACATTGCAAAAATGTACCGACAAGTCGAAATCAACGGATCGCATCGCAATTTCCAGCTTATTATTTGGAGAAGCAACTCCACTGAACCACTCCAATTGTATCGTTTAAACACGGTAACATACGGTACTGCTTCGGCACCTTTTCTCTCAATTCGTTGCTTAAAGTACCTGAGTGAGCTTCATGCGGTTTCGCATCCTTTGGCATCAAAGTCGCTTGCTAGCGATTTCTATGTAGATGATCTGCTATCTGGAGCAGATACAGTGGAAGAATTGCGAATGCCACGGAATGAGCTAGTTTCAGTGCTCGAATCGTTCGGTTTCACCCTAACGAAATGGGCATCAAATTGTGAAACATTTAAAGCGTCGCCTTCTGACGAAATGGTGATCGGCCATCAGGAGGATACGAAGACGTTGGGGCTCATTTGGAGCCCGCGTGAAGACGCTTTTAAATAGTGCCCCCACCAAGCACTCGATGTTATCGTTTATATCCAGATTGTACGACCCGCTTGGTTTACTTTGTCCGATTATCACTCGACAAAAAATTCTGATGCAAGAAATTTGGCTTCAAAAATCCGCTTGGGATGACCAAATTCCCGACCATTTACTGTCCGACTTGCAGTCAATTGCGCAGTCATTTTGTGAGATTGAAACTATACGCATTCCCCGATATGTCGGCGTCACCAAAGGCACAAAATGTGAGGTTCATGGCTTTGCCGACGCATCGACAAGGGCTTATGGGTGCTGTGTTTACCTACGAATTGAGCGAGAGCACACAGTAACTGTGAATTTGCTGACTGCAAAGTCGAAGGTAGCGCCTCTGAAAACAAAGTCGGTGCCACGCTTAGAATTGTGCGCAGCACACTTGCTCGCAAATTTGTGGGAGAAAGTTCGGCATCTTCTCCATGTGCCTGTTGACCAAATCATATTTTGGTCTGATTCAGAGGTAGTCCTGAAATGGTTGCAAACTCATTCTTCACATTTGAATACATTTGTCGCCAATAGAGTTGCTACCATACAGGAATTGACATCAGACGCCACTTGGAGCCATGTACCGACTGCAGAAAATCCAGCTGACTTAACTTCGCGTGGTTGTACCACTGCAGAATTGATTGATTCACATTGGTTTGGTGGTCCAAAGTTTTTACAGAATGACCACAACCTTTGGCCAACTAATTCTCACATTAAGTTGACCAAAGAGCAATCAGTGCTGGAGAAGCGGAAGAATGCGACGGTTCTCATCGCGGCCGATAATGCTTCAAATCCAATTTTGGATTTAATTGAAAGGTCGTCGTCGTACTTAAAAATTCTCCGCATAGTGTCGTACATGTTTCGATTAATAAACGGAAAGGGGTCAGGACAAGTATCGCTTGTGCCAACTTCGGCTGAATTGCACTTCGCTTTTTTGGCTATTGTGCACGTAATCCAGCATACTGCTTTCGCAGCCGAAATAGTCAAATTGGACAAGTCGGTGATCCTGCAACCGTCGTACCAAAAGCTTAATCCATTTCCGTTTATTCCCCCTCGAGCGCCGCATTTCGGCGGCCTTTGGGAAACGGCGGTAAAGTAGGCAAAGGGGCTCCTTCTCAAGGCAATAGGAAGCGCCAAGCTGCGGCAGGACGAGCTAGCAATCGTCCTGGTAGAGGTGGAGGCCATCCTCAATTCGCGGCCAATCGTGGTGGACGGAGCGAATCCCAACGACGGCGAGGCGATAACTCCAGCACACCTACTCGTAGGCGGAACGCTCGTGCCGCTGCCAACCGGGTCAGGGCAGCCCATGAGAGACGACAGGCTGACCTACTTGCAACGCTGGCAGCTGATCTCAGGCATCAAGCAGCGGTTTTGGGCAGACTGGTCAAAAGACTACCTGCTGAGCCTGCAGCAGCGCCAAAAGTGGGCAGTGGGTCGGCCAGATCTGGAAAACGGAACGATCGTACTCGTCCACGAGGACAACGCGCCGCCTCAACAGTGGATGCTGGGAGTCGTCCAAGAGGCGATAAAAGGCGCAGATGGAAAAGTGCGCGTGGCGATAGTACGGACGAAGGCAGGAGAATTTAAGAGGGCAATTCATCGCTTGGCGCCTCTACCAGTCGAGCTATTTTTAAGCGAATCGTTTCAACGCGGCCGATGTATGGGCATTTCGTGCCTTTATACTTAAGTATAGATTTAAGCATAGCTTTTGTTGAAATATTCTGAATTGTAGATATAAGTTGTTTGTATTATTATTGAATTGTAGACTTAAGCCGGTTGTAAGCAATTAATTGTAAGCGCTCATAAATTTAATTTGTAATAACAGCTGTTTATGTTAGTCTCTCGCTCTCTCTCTCTGTTAAGTCAATGTCCACATAATGTTATGCTAATGCTAAGCCTTGCACGGCTAGCAATAAACACTTGAAAATTGGAAGTCGACTTGTGCAGTTTGTTTATTTTTTCATCCGCTTGTTTTGGTGCACTGTAGTGCAAGTTAACGCGGTCGCTGTATATAAGTACATAGGGTACTTATATACATATCAACTTGAGAAGTTGCAACGAGGGAAACCTTTACTTTTGCCTACCGGCAATTTTCGGATGATCTGAGCGATCAGATACATTGAAATTTGAATGCAATAAGCAGAATATCTAAATAATAACATCTTATAATTTATTGATATCAATTAGAATAAATCATATACATATGCACATACATCTGCCCGCAATTTAATCGATTTTTGCTTTACTATCGCTTACTCAGTCGTTACTTACTGACGGTAACTGTAAACTTTTGGCATTTTGCATTTGCAATTAAAAGTCGTAAACGATCAAAAAATGTGAACGAAAGAATAAGAGCGTGTCAATGACTTGCTGTTGCTGCTTTCCGTTTTAAACAAAATTTCAATTATGGTAAAATCATAGAACACTATTTATTACAATTAAACAACAATGTTCGATAGTCCACTATATATATACAAACATATACATACATATATGTACATATGTAGGTACATACATATGTATGGGTTTTGTTTTGTTTCTCCCCAGCAGTACGGCATACCGGTCCAAAACCGGTTCAAATTTATTTATTTATATTAACTATGTATTTTTAATTTTTTCCCCCGTGCTCGGTACGTGCTCTTCTTGGATAGCTGCAGAGCTCTGCGCATATATATAAGTTAACACTTTAGTTACTCAAAACGCCAACATTGAGTACCAAATTGTCGCACTGACCGACGCACGTGGCAAATCAACGTGCTGGGAAATGCTGACATAAAGTGTTGAGTGTCCAATTCGGTGCATACGGGGTCAACGCGCTGGCAAGCCAGCTACCGTGGGATCGCAACATCAGCAGTCTGCGGAACCGATGGCGACTATTGGTTCCCAAGAAGGCCAAAATGTGGTCTCAGCGATTCTCGGTGCACCGTCGACGCCGACGTCAACGTAGGAACGTTGGGACAAAGGTTTCGTTAGGGCTTAGCTTAAATATTAATAATAATAATATTAAGTTCAGTTTGTAATCAACTCGACAAGAAGCACATAGTGCTGTAATAAATATTTTTTTAAATAAAATAACATACAATTGATTAATTTATATATCAATAAAATGAGAAGAGGTTTCAGCCTGACGCTGGCATACTAAAATTGCTAACCCCTTCGCCCCCTATGTCTTGCGTCGTTTTATGCACGCGTAATTGTCGGACGGCCGCTAAGTACATTGCCCTTACAACTGTATTCGCCGTCGTTGTCATCGCCTGTCATACGCCGGCGTCTAAATTACAGCATAGCTGCATAATTATTCTTGCACTAGTAACTCATTGTTTCCTTTTTGTTGGTTGCGGGTACAGTGAAGGGAATATAAGGCGTTCAGTTTGGATCCGTCAAAGCTAAGTGCCAAATTCACTTAAGCAGTGCAAAGGTACGACAAGGTCGTAAATAACATTAAAAATCTGTAAGGCCATTTCATTTGATAAGGTCCAATTAAAATGTCGTTTGGAAATTCTGACTGATTACATTGATAAAGCAATGGCAATTCCGGCAGAGTTAGATGCACTAAATCCCACAAATGACAGTAGGTGTGCGGTTGATGATATTTGCGTAACTACGAAAGCATTGTTTCTTTCGGCAGTGCAGCAGGATGAGCCACGCATGGAACACAATTGTTCGGCAAGCATTTCCCATGGCCACCATTCTCAGCTGCCAAAGATGCGCTTGCCCAAGTTTAACGGCAAGCACGCTGATCAGCTTCATAAATTTATATGAAAATCTTGTGCATAGCAATCCCACGTTGGCAAATGTTGAAAAATTCAGCCGCTACCATAAAGGCATTCCCAATAACAGACTGTATTTATGAAAAGGCTCCTGCATGTCTTAATTCAGTTTATGACAATAAAAGTCTAATATTCTTCGACACAGTTTCACAACATTTCGAAATTTCTGCAATGGCCAAACCGTCAGCGTCTTGATTAAGACACATTATCGATACAGTATCAGCTGTATATGCGTCGTTATTGTCAATTAATCCATTTGGTGATGTCTAAAGTAGACCATACCACCAAATCACGGTTTGAGGAGCAGATCGATTATAAGAATCTGCAATCTTGGGCTGATTGCGCGACACAGCTGAATAGGCGCTATCAGTATTTATTTGCAGAAGAAGCAACTAAGAGCAAAGGCAAGCCAAAGCCAGAATTAGCCAAGGGCCAAGCCAAATTGGCACCAAATGTCGAACTGGCTGATCCTGAGTTTTTCAGATCAGCTAAAATAGACCTGCTGCTGAGAGTCGAAACGTATTTTGAGTTTCTGTGCGTTGGAGAAATAAATCTCGGTCCCACCCTACCAATTGTACAGAAGACGCTGTTAGGTTGGATTGTGTCTGGAAGATGCAACCAAAGGGGACCTTCAGCATCAGCAATATGTAATATTGCCATCCAAGACAATGCATGTTCTCTCGATTCTCTGGTTGAACGTTTTTTGTGAGTTAGAGAAAGAACCAGAGAAATCGAAGGCTGATTTTACTCAGCTGAACAGTTAGCCTGAGAGCAAAGCTTCGTTCAAACAGTCCGCAGGCTACCTTCTGGCCGTTTCGAAGTAAAACTTCCTTTCAAACGAAACCCTAATTTGCTTGGTCATTCCTTTGAGACAGCAAAAATGCGTTTCTTATCGTTGGAGCGCAGGCTGCTTAAAGATGAAAGCTCACATGACATGTACAATAAGTTCATTAAAGAATATTTAGATCTCGGTCACATGTCAGAGCTTTATGATACTCCTCCAGAACCACACTGCTATATTCCTCATCAGTGCGTTCTGAGGCATGAAAGTAGCACCACTAAGCTGCCCGTAGTTTTCAACACGTCTAGCAAAACCTCTTCGCTAGTGTGCTGAACGATACTTTAATGGTGGGTGCTACAATTCAGAGGGACTTATATGCCAATCTAATTAGTTTTCGGCTGCATAGATACGCAGTAAGTGCCGACATTTCTGAAATGTACCGACAAGTAGAAGTGGCTGAATCAGATCGCCACTTTCAGCTGGTTCTCTGGCGACAGACGGCTTCTGAAGATCTGAAAACACACCGTTTGAACACGATCACTTATGGAACTGTTTCGGCGCCGTTTCAACCAACAGCCCAATTGGAGCTCAAGTCATAAAAAACGAATTTTACGTCAATGACATGCTCACAGGACCTGACACTGTGTCGGAAATATTGAAATCTCGTGGTTTCCAGTTAGCCAAGTGGGCAACAAGTCACGCTGATTTGTTTGCCAATAGTGGCGACGAAAAGCCGTTGCCGATAGATATGTAGGAATCGGTAAAGGCAATCCCAATGAGCTTGCATACGTCTTGGGACACGTTCAAGTAAAATCTGCTCAAGCTTGCCCAAATTATGATACTGAGATATGTAGGTCTCGCCGGAAGTCGAACCATCCAAATACATAGCAGCTGCATCTACATTCGAACTGACAACGGCAACAACGTGGTCTGTATCTTGTTGACCCCAAAGTCTCGCGTTGCTCCTCTAAAAACGGTGACAATTTCACGCCTTGAATTGTGCGCTGCACACTTGCGTGCTAAGCTGTGGGTTTAAGTGTAGCCTTTGTTGTCCCAATTTGAAATAGAGAGCATTAATTTTTGGTCAGACTCGCAAGTTACGTTACTGGCTTAAACGAGATCCATCTTCGCTTAAACGAGATCCATCTTCGCTGTCGAGATTTCTCGACAGTAGGGTTGCAGGTAAACGCAAGTCAAACAGTTTGGCGCCACGTACCGACCGAATGGAACCCCGCCGATTTAGTGTCCAGAGCCAGTAATGTTGACGAGTTGGTATCGTCTATTTGGTTAAACGGCCCCGAATTGCCCAATTGAGTCCTTAATTGAGAGGTGCTCCGATTTTAGAAAGCTGGTTCGTATAGTGGTATACGTAAATCGGTTCTGTTTCAAATCGAAATGCAAGAGCAGAGGCTTGCAAGTGAGCTTAAATTGGCTTTCCTTAAACTAATAGAAACTGTTGAATTGATTGCGCCAGGGAGTGGAAAATTAAAAAGCCGTCCAAATTGCTTCAAATTGTACCAGCATCTGAATCCGTTCTTGCACCGGAACGAGCAAAAGGGAGTTAACTTGCAACTTGTGTGAGTTTGTGAGTCAAATAATGGGCAAATTGCCAGCCGATCGCGTAAATCCTGAGCACGCGTTCGCGGTTTGTGGCGTAGTTTATTTTGGTCCTTTCCACGTCAGTCTCAGAATTCGTGGAAGAGCCCCTTTATTTCTTATGTCGCAGGATTTGTGTGTTTACCTCAAAGGCAGTCCACTGTGGAGTACTGTGGGAAGCAACAGTGAAGGCCGCCAAAAATAGTCTTCTACGAGGATTCGGCAACGCCAATCTGACGCAGGCAGAGCTGAATACACATCTGGTGGAGGTAGAGGCTCTACTCAACTCCAGGCTTATCGCCCCCCCTCAGCAGCGATCCAAGCGACGGCGAGGCCACCTGCTAATAGCTCGGCCACTACATTCGCTGCCGCATGAATCCGAGCCAGGAAGTGCTGGTAGCAGGACCAGCTCCGGGTTGTTGAAATGGTGGCAGAAGCTTCGGCGCTCAAGCTGCAGTTTTGGCGCAGCTGGTCCAGGGACTACGACCTCAGCAGCAGCGGACTCGGTGGGCCAAAGGAGAGCCCAACGTGGAAGTCGGCGCCCTCGTTCTCATCCACGAGGACAATCTTCTACCCTAAAAGTGGCTGACAGGGCGCGTGGCCATTAAGTTAAAGTCTATCGCTTTAACAGGGCCGGAATGTTGAAGCAGGAATTCAGTTTTAATTTTCATTATTGTTTGAAGTGTTAGGTTGCAAACTTATTGAAAACTTAGTTGTAAGCCAATGAATTATTAGCAGTGTAGTGAACGAAATATGTACATAAAGCTTAGCTTAACATTGTAACGTAAGGCGCGCTTTTAGAATGTAAGAAAAGCTCGCATTGTCATAGGCCTAAGCATAACTTGAAATTAATACAACTGGCACTCGTTAACTATCATTGAAGCATGACACACGAATTCTTTCGTACAAATAAATTTCGTTAAAATACATATTCGATTAAATACATATATATAATAATACAAATATATATCTCTATATATATAAAACAGTTTGTCCTGACTGACTGACTGACTGACTGACTGACTGACTGATTGGCAATCAACGCACAGCCCAAACGGTAAGAGCTAGGAAGCTGAAATTTGGACACAAGATCCCTCTTATAGTGAAAGTGAGCACTAAGAAGGGGTTTCGGAAAATTCGAGCTCCAAAGGGGGGAAAACGAGCTCCAACGTTTGTATGAAAAATCTACAATTTTTATCCGATTAACTTCAAACTTAGTTTGTATACTCTCACAAAGAATACAAAAAAAACTGTATACTTGGATTTTCAATATTTTTCCTGCGGCCTGAATAATAATGATTTTCCGGTGGAAAATTCGGTAAACGAAAAGCTATCTGCAATCAACGCACAGCCCAAACGGTAAGAGCTAGGAGGCTGAAAATTGGACACATGTTGTCTTCAGTAGTGTAGGTGAGCACTAAGAAGCGGTTTTGGAAAATTCGAACGCCAAAGGGGGGAAAACGAGCTCCAACGTTTGTATGAAAAATCTACAATTTTCATCCAATTAACTTCAAACTTAGTTTGTATACTCTCAAAAAGAATACAAGAAAAACTGTATACTTGGTTTTTCACCATTTTTCCTGGGGCATGAAAAAAGTGGGGTTTTCCGTGGAAAAATTGAAACACAATCAACACCCCACAGCACCCCAAACGGTAAAAGCTAGGAAACTGAAATTTGGGCTCAAGTATCCTATCATGGTGTAGATGCGCACTAAGAAGGGATTTTGGAAAATTCGAGCTCCAAAGGGGGGAAAAGTAGCTCCAAAGTTTGTTTGAAAATTCTGCATTTTTGAATCGATCAACTTTAAATTTGGTTTTTATAATCTATAAAAGAATACAAACAAAACTGCATACTCGGTTTTTCGAAATTTGTGTTGGAGCTTGAATTATTGGGGTTTTAATATTTATGCATTTTTTCAAATGAAAAGTTTGTGTTATAAATTTTGTCCGATCGATTTCAAATTTGGGTAATATATTCTACGAAACTAAAATTACAACTTTGCATTTAACGATTTTTAACACATGCATTTTACAAATGCAGGCAGAACAAACAATACAAAATATCAAACAGTTGGGGACAACTAAGTATACATACACACACACACACACACACACATACAAGCAGCTGTTCGTGTAGTTGCGTGCAATTGATTGAAATAGCCAAAGCAAAATGTGAGACACTAATGTGTGAATGTTCATTTGTACACATGTATGTACATACATACATACATATGTATAAAAGTACATTCGTCTTGCACTGACAGGGCAAGAAATGTTAATTAATTAAAAATTATTAACATTATAACATAAACATTTTTATGTTATTTTTTTTTTGTTTAGTACATTTGGCATAAGGGGTTTTTAGGACAACGGACTACAAGGGCGTACACAGGTTGGGCAGGGGGGACATTTCTCCCCTTAGAAAGAATTTCGTATTATGAATTACGCCAGCACCATATGTATTACATACGTACATACGTCTGTATGTATAGCATGTACATATGTATGTATGTACATCAATAAGTATGTATGTACGTTCATACATTCCTATATACATATATAGGTTTGTATGTACAAGTATGCAGTGGGCTATCGAACACTGTTGTTTAATTGTAAAAAATAGTTTTCTATGGTTTCAAATCAAAATTTTTAAAACAACAACAACAACTTCAAGTTATTGGCTCGCAAATCTTCTTTCGTTTTGATCATTTACGCCTGTTCATTACATACGCAAAATGCCAAAAGTTTACAGTTACAGTACACATACAAATAAATTTGTATGTATGTATGTGTACAGTGTACAATCGAATACAGTATTATAATCAATAACTCTCAAACGATGTTTTTCGATGTATTTGTATTCGACATGTATTACGATATATCAACACAAGTATCGATATTTTCGATATATCGCATTTAATTTTATTATTGGGGTTTTAATATTTATTCACTTTTTCAAATGAATAGTTTGTGTTATAAATTTTGTCCGATCGATTTCAAATTTGGGTAATGTAATCAACCTAACTATATGAACAAATTGGCATTCAACGATTAAAATATAGCAATATGTTTTTTACTTGCCATATATCAAATATCAAATAGTTGGGGACATCGCATACACACACTCACACATACATACAACAAGCAACAGTTCGTGTCTATGTGTGCCCATGCATACATACATATGTACATGCATATGCATGTATGCCTGTATATGTATGTAGCATGTACATACAAAACAACAACAACAACTGCAAGTCATTGGCTCGCTCTTCTTCTTTCGTTGTGACCATTTAATGTTAATTGCAAAGGCAAAACGCCAAAAGTTAACAGTTACCGTCGCTAGGCAACGACTGCGTAAGCGATAGTAAAGCAGAAACCGAATAACGGAGCTACGCATATTCTGCTTCGCATTGCGGGCAGATGTATGTATGTATATGATTTGTTCTTATTGATGTCAATAAATAATTAGATTTTGTTATTTAAATATTCTGCTTATTGCATTCAAACTTCGATATTTTGATGGTATCGGTGGCTTCAACTATCGAAAGTTTTACTCTAGCAAATTCAGATGAGAATTGTCAGTGCTTTTTGATCGTGGCTTATCGCTGCACGGCATTGACACGAGTGCCGTGTTTCATATTCCGAGTTTGTGCGTGACCGTATTGACTCAATATGGCACGAAAATGCTCAAATGTGCATTTAAAATTAGGATATACCCTTATAATTATTCTCCCTTTTTTGCAAATCGTCTATCTTAAAACGTTGCGTTATCTCTATATATAAAACAGTTTGTCCTGACTAATTGGTGATCAACGCACAGCCCAAACGGTAAAAGATGAACTTTGGACTCAAGTATCCTTTCATAGTATCCATCATAGTGTAGGAGCACACTAAGAAAGGCTTTTGGAAAATTCTAGCTCCAAAGGGGGGAAAACGAGCTTTAAAAAATATTAGTTATAGTGGTCATGTTCGTTTAACGAAATAGTTTGTCAAGAACAAAAATGTAACGGACTACTGAACAATTTTTTGTCAAGAACAGAAAATGTTCATTTAAATACCTTAAATGCCTTCCTACTGGTAACTTATAAGGTGAAAACATATGGGTAGGTTATGCACACACAAAATAAATACAATTGGAAACATTATATTGAGCCGGGTTAAGACGGGCAATACCTGCTAGTAATATATATATATAAAGTATTGCAAAAACGCTTGCGATTTTACAACACGCGTCACATGCAACACTTTGCGGCAAACTAAATGTCAGAACAAGACAAAGCAATTGGAGGCAGGGGAAACGCAAAAGAATGGTTGCGTTTAGGATCGGTCCATCGGTAGCCCAAAGCGGACAATTGCCACGTCAATGGCGTACGCAGCTTTTTCCAAAGGAGGACCAAAAAATTAACATTTTGGTTAAATAATGCACTGTGAGTTTAAATAATAATTTATGCATATGATTAATAAAAAAAACTTCAACAAATCCAACTCTGTTCCATTTTAAGGAAAAAAGTCACCATAATAAAGAATGTGTGGTCGACTTCATATTGCCAAATTTTTTCTAGAGGGGGAAACAGCCCCTGTCCCCCTGCGTACTCTCTTGTAGTCCGTTTTTGTGTTATTATTCTCTGTACATAAAATGTACAAGAGTATACTAGGTTTTCGCGAACTGAAAAATGTAATAGGCAGAAGGGGGCGTTGCAGACCCCACAAAGTATATATATTCTTGATCAGTATAACGAGACGAGTCGATCTAGCCCTGTCTGTCTGTCCGTATGAACAACTGGATCTCAGAGACTATAAGAGATAGAGACACCAAAATTTGCACAAAGATGCCTTATCTGCGTACGCTATACGAGTTTGTTTGCTTTTTTTTATTTCTATTTCTATAAATATTTTAAAGAGTATTTCAAAGTCGGGACACCCGACATTGTTTTTAGTGTATAGAGTAAAGGAAAGTTCGATTTTCATTCATTCGATTTTATTTTCAAAATTATTTTATGCAATTGGCTCTAGCTATGTTGAGTATGTACTACAAATATCGTATTAAAAAAAAAAGTTATTAATGGAAACCCTAATGCAAAATGTACTAAACAAAAAAAATTACTTTTGAAAATGTTAAATAGTTTTTAATCAATTAACATTTCTTGCCCTGTAAGTGCACCAGGAATGTTCATACATGTGTACATACATTCACACATTAGTGTCTCAATTTTTGCTTTGGATATTTCAATCGTTTGCAAGCAACCACACAAACAGCTGCTTGCATGTGTGTGTGTGTATACTAAGATATCCCCAACTATTTTATATGCATTTTATGTTGTTTGTTCTGCCTGCATTTGTAAAGCGGAACCCGTATGTATATATTTTGAAAATCCTTGAATGCAAAGTTGTATATTTAGTTACGTAGATTACATTACCCAAATTTGAAATCGATCGGACAAAATTTTTAACAAAAAAGCCAAAATGCTCACCTACTCTTTGATGGGATACTTCAGCTCGAATTTCAGCTTCCTAGCTCTTACCATTTGGACTGTGGGATTTTGATTGTTTTTCAATTTACCCAATGTTTTTCATGCCCTAGGAAAAATGGTGAAAAATCAAGTACACTGTCTTTTCTTAATTCTTTTATGGATGACACAAGCCCAGTTTGAAGCCAATCAAATGAAAATTGTAGATTTTTCATACACACGATGCAGCCCGTTTCCCCCTTTTGGAGTTCGAATTTTAAAACTCCTTCTTAGAGCTCACTTTCACTGTGAGAGGTATCTTGGGTCCAACTTTCAAATTTCCAACTTGTTGCCGTGCTGTTCGGCCCTTCGACATCTGCAGCCTTGCGCACTTCATATCGCCAGTTACGTTTAATTTTTGTAATTTGATATGGTCCCAGATCGCTGCTGGCTAGCTTTCTCCCACCTACGAATTGTGTACGGCGGATTGCGACTAGGTCACCCAATTTATAACCATATTCGTTCTTCCGCTTTATATCGAACTGCTTTTTGTGTCTTTCCTGTGCTCTCTGTATGTCCTCCTTCGCTGCTTGTCTTATTTTCTGCCTTTCTTCATCAAAGTTGTCGCATATCTCCTTTTCCAGCTGATGCAACACCTCATTTTCGTCCGTAGTTCTCATCTTTACGCCAAACATGAGTTCGAATGGCGACTTCTTCGTTGATACATGATGATCTTTATGATCTTCTGTACTCTAGTCACAAACTTAAACCATTTTTCAGGACTCTCTGATGACAGCTTGGATATGATTTGTAGTATCGACCGCTTAACGCGCTCTACTTGGCCGTTTCCTCTGGGCACTCCGGTGGTGTTCCAAACATGCTCGATACCATTTTTCTCATGTACTCCTCGAAAGCTGAAGATGTAAACGCAGACCCTCGGTCACTGATGATGCGACTGGGATTACCGAAGATTTCCGACCAGCTGTCGAGCTTTTTAAGAACTTTGTATGGGCATTTCATGCCTTTATACTTAAGTATAGATTTAAGTTTGTTGAAATAATCTGAATTGTAGATATAAGTTGTTTGAATTATCATTGAATTGTAGACTTAAGCCGTTTGTAAGTAATTAGTTGTAAGCGCTCATAAATGTTAATTTGTAATAACAGCTGTTTATGTTAGTCTCTTGGTCGCTGTTAAGTTAATGTCCACATTATGTTATGCCTATGCTAAGCCTTGCATGGCTAGCAATAAAGCACTTGAAAATTGGAAGTCGATTTGTGCAGTTTACTTTCTTTCGTTTCGGTGCTCTTCAGATCATACAGAAGCCAGTGCGTTCGTGCATATAAGTACAAGGGTACTTATATACACACATACATCTTTGATTGGATCGTCGCGACGAGGGACCCCTTCACTTTGCCTACCGGCAACTTTGGATGATCTGAGCGATCATTTTGGCGCCCCCGGGTGGACTCATCGTGGTGACTTGTTGGACACTGGACATTGGGTCTGGAGTCATTCCTGCCATCTGGTTGTGTGTTCTGGAGATTTGGTTTGGAACTTTCCTATTTGCGGTAGCTGGCGATGCAGTGCCCAATTCCACAGGGAAGTTATACACAGGTAACGAGTACAAATTAAATAGCGGCCAAATCTGTCTGATTGGAATTGGCACATACATATGTACATCCATATGTTAATTGTCTATAAAGGCACATATGTATGTGAGTGTATGCGTTCAATGCTTTCGCATGACTTGGCCGCAATTTACATGTTGGCATTCGATTTGTTTGTTACCATATACCATATACATACAGTAAACGTTTAAATAAATAAAGTTTAATATACATATTTGTTGGTACATGAGTGCATAATTTTCATTTGGTCGTACATACATGCAAATTTGCCAACATACATACATACATACATGTATATATACACATATATATAAATACCTATGTATATACATTTGTGCTTGTACATATGTACATATAACTGCTGTACTTTGGACATTTATTATACCAACGTACCGCAAGAATTTGAAAGCGCCAAAGTTAGAGTTCAGCGCACCTCTCTTCTGTGCCGTTTGATTTTGGATTCTGCCTTTGCGCTCTCTTCGTTATTGCCGCACTGGTCTAGCAACTGCAAGCTAGAGTCAATTTCGTTTGCTTGTGCATTGTTGTTGCTGGACTAATTGTTAATTGCGCTGTGGTTCTTGTTGTTGTTGTTCTAATTGTTGTTCCTTGCGCTGCTTGCAAGTTCAGCCGTCGACGTGCGTCGCTCAACTAGCATCGACGTCATTTCGTTTCCCTTACGCACATATTGTTGTTGCGTGGGTTCGCTGCTATCGTGCAGTTTGCATATTTGTTCAGCATTAATTCCAACAGCTGACCGTCTCTCGCCTCTGTTATTTGTCAGCTGCTGTTAACATAGTTGCGTACATACATAGGTATTATACGTACGTACAGTGCTGGCCACAACTGTAGACATTACATTTATTTACCATACAAAGTTAAACCTTTGCGCCTGCGCTTTCTTGCCACTAGTATACATTTGTGTATATTTTTCTGGACATAGTCCAATTATACCTTTATACACTTTTAGTCTTGTGCAAACATTTAAAGACTCGCTACAAACATGCCATCAAAACGCAGCAAGCAAACTTACGACAAGCTGTCGGATGATTTGGAGTCGAGCAAGTTCGATGCATTATTGCAATAACACAAAAATGTTGTCAGAGATATAGAACGCATTAAAGATTCCGTGCAAAATGGCACTAAGCTCATTGAGTCTGTTGAAATGAAGTGCCGGTTGAAAATTTTAACCAGATATATTGACAGAGCGTTCAATCTGCAGGAAGAGTTGGATCAAATCGATCCGGCCTTAGCCTCAAGAGCAGATTTAGAAAATTTGTGCGTCACGACGGAAACGCTGCTCATGAGTAAAGGTGTTCGGCCTAAGCCTCAGAGGGACAGCCTGGCCAACTCTACAATGTTTGGATCAGGTTGCCATAGCAAGCAGCTGCTGTCGATGAAACTCCCAAAATTCAGTGGCGATTATTCGGAGTACAAAAATTTCATTGGTCTGTTCGAAAACTTGGTTGACCATGACGCATCTCTGACGAACATAGAGAAATTTAATCACTTGCTATCTTGTTTGGACAAAGAAGCGCTTGGCACAGTCAAAGCTTATCAAGTGACTGATGACAAAGGCGCTAGCAGCATTAAAACGAGTGTATGACAATAGTTGCCTAATCGTTTTCGACAGCGTGGCCAAGTTGTTCGACTTGCCCAAAATGCAAGGGTCTTCTGCTTCATCTTTGCGCTCCCTAATAGATAATGTAAGGGCAATTTATGAATCGCTGTTGTCATTGGGTGATGAGAAGCAAATGGCAAACGCCATTCTCATACATTTGGTTATGGGTAAAGTTGACTCCATCACTCGATCCAAATGGGAAGAGGGCCTTGACAACAGTCAACTTCCATCTTGGGAAGAATGCGAGCCCACTCTTAATAAACGCTACCAGCATCTGTCTGCTGAGGAGGCATCGTCTGGCCGGCCCAAGAAGCCAAGTTCCGATGGGTCAAAAAGGAATGGTAAAAGGGCGTTGGCAATAGCACAGCCAAGTCAGCCATTGACCCCTAAGTATCCGTTTTGTCAGTCGAATGACCACTACATACAAGTATGTCCTCAATTCTCAGCGATCGCTAGAGATGAGCGTTTTAAATTTATGAAACGGGTCCAGTTGTGCATAAACTGTTTGCGAAAAGGTCATACGACTAAATCCTGCAAGTCTGGTTGTTGCAGAGTCTGTTCGAAGCCGCATCACACGCTCTTGCACAAGTACGAATATAGTACAAACATTTCGCAAGCTGCAGCTTCTAGTCACACGTTGGTAGCACAATCGGCAGTACCAACGCAAACGTCGGCGGTGAACCACGCCACGACAGTGACTGACCAAGTAATTTTGGCAACAGCAATTGTTAAGGTAATGGACCAGTCAGGTTCCTACCAATTAGCCAGGGCACTTTTAGACTCTAGTTCGAGGACTTGGCCAGAGTCCTAAAGCTTAAGAGGGAGCGCAAAGACATTTGTTTATTAGGCATAGGCAAACGAAAGTCTGAAGTACGTCATATCGTTCAAACTACAAATTTCAGCTGACGGCAGAATTTGCAGTGTTGAATAACATTTCTTCGTACCAGCCTGAAAAACTGGTAGTAGAAGTTGACGTGCCTAACGGTTGTGAATTGGCAGATCCGCAATTCCATCGGCCGCAACGCATAGATATGCTACTTGGGGCAGATGCATTTTTTGATTTGATACGAGAAGGGCAAACAAAGGGTACCAGTGACTCGCCGGCTTTGCAATCTACGGCACTTGGCTGGATTGTAGCTGGCCGTTGCCGTTCTGCGGGGTCAACTGAGCTGCCATCAACATCGCTCGTGAGCTTAAATTAAAGCTGTTTATCAAATCCAGAATGTCAGGAATTAGATAGTCCCATCCGTAAATACTGGGAGTTGGGAGAAGCTCCGAATTTGTCCGATCAGAGTTTGTACACCCCAGAACAAGTGCTTTGCGAGAAAACATTTCTCGAATCGGTCAATCGCTTACCCTCGGGCAGGCTGACTGTTTCGTTGCCATTCAAATCCAGTCCCAAAAGTCTCGGAAATTCGTATGAGACAGCCTTAAGGCGGTTTTTGGCTCTGGAAAGAAGAATGGCAAAGCAGCCTGATACACAGTCGATGTACATTACTTTTATGAAAGAGTACATTTCGTTGGACCATATGAGTGCTATTGAGAACAGTGTACCGAGAGAGCCGCAATTTTTTATACCGTACCAATGCGTGTTAAGGCCACAAAGCACATCAACAAAGTTGAGAGTCGTTTTCGACGCGTCTAGCAAGACGTCGTCACAATTGTCTTTAAATGATATCCTGATGGTTGGTCCAACCATACAGCCATGTCTATACTCAACATTGTTGCGATTTCGACTTCATCCATTCGCCCTGTCGGCAGACATTGCAAAAATGTACCGACAAGTCGAAATCAACGGATCGCATCGCAATTTCCAGCTTATTATTTGGAGAAGCAACTCCACTGAACCACTCCAATTGTATCGTTTAAACACGGTAACATACGGTACTGCTTCGGCACCTTTTCTCTCAATTCGTTGCTTAAAGTACCTGAGTGAGCTTCATGCGGTTTCGCATCCTTTGGCATCAAAGTCGCTTGCTAGCGATTTCTATGTAGATGATCTGCTATCTGGAGCAGATACAGTGGAAGAATTGCGAATGCCACGGAATGAGCTAGTTTCAGTGCTCGAATCGTTCGGTTTCACCCTAACGAAATGGGCATCAAATTGTGAAACATTTAAAGCGTCGCCTTCTGACGAAATGGTGATCGGCCATCAGGAGGATACGAAGACGTTGGGGCTCATTTGGAGCCCGCGTGAAGACGCTTTTAAATAGTGCCCCCACCAAGCACTCGATGTTATCGTTTATATCCAGATTGTACGACCCGCTTGGTTTACTTTGTCCGATTATCACTCGACAAAAAATTCTGATGCAAGAAATTTGGCTTCAAAAATCCGCTTGGGATGACCAAATTCCCGACCATTTACTGTCCGACTTGCAGTCAATTGCGCAGTCATTTTGTGAGATTGAAACTATACGCATTCCCCGATATGTCGGCGTCACCAAAGGCACAAAATGTGAGGTTCATGGCTTTGCCGACGCATCGACAAGGGCTTATGGGTGCTGTGTTTACCTACGAATTGAGCGAGAGCACACAGTAACTGTGAATTTGCTGACTGCAAAGTCGAAGGTAGCGCCTCTGAAAACAAAGTCGGTGCCACGCTTAGAATTGTGCGCAGCACACTTGCTCGCAAATTTGTGGGAGAAAGTTCGGCATCTTCTCCATGTGCCTGTTGACCAAATCATATTTTGGTCTGATTCAGAGGTAGTCCTGAAATGGTTGCAAACTCATTCTTCACATTTGAATACATTTGTCGCCAATAGAGTTGCTACCATACAGGAATTGACATCAGACGCCACTTGGAGCCATGTACCGACTGCAGAAAATCCAGCTGACTTAACTTCGCGTGGTTGTACCACTGCAGAATTGATTGATTCACATTGGTTTGGTGGTCCAAAGTTTTTACAGAATGACCACAACCTTTGGCCAACTAATTCTCACATTAAGTTGACCAAAGAGCAATCAGTGCTGGAGAAGCGGAAGAATGCGACGGTTCTCATCGCGGCCGATAATGCTTCAAATCCAATTTTGGATTTAATTGAAAGGTCGTCGTCGTACTTAAAAATTCTCCGCATAGTGTCGTACATGTTTCGATTAATAAACGGAAAGGGGTCAGGACAAGTATCGCTTGTGCCAACTTCGGCTGAATTGCACTTCGCTTTTTTGGCTATTGTGCACGTAATCCAGCATACTGCTTTCGCAGCCGAAATAGTCAAATTGGACAAGTCGGTGATCCTGCAACCGTCGTACCAAAAGCTTAATCCATTTCCGTTTATTCCCCCTCGAGCGCCGCATTTCGGCGGCCTTTGGGAAACGGCGGTAAAGTAGGCAAAGGGGCTCCTTCTCAAGGCAATAGGAAGCGCCAAGCTGCGGCAGGACGAGCTAGCAATCGTCCTGGTAGAGGTGGAGGCCATCCTCAATTCGCGGCCAATCGTGGTGGACGGAGCGAATCCCAACGACGGCGAGGCGATAACTCCAGCACACCTACTCGTAGGCGGAACGCTCGTGCCGCTGCCAACCGGGTCAGGGCAGCCCATGAGAGACGACAGGCTGACCTACTTGCAACGCTGGCAGCTGATCTCAGGCATCAAGCAGCGGTTTTGGGCAGACTGGTCAAAAGACTACCTGCTGAGCCTGCAGCAGCGCCAAAAGTGGGCAGTGGGTCGGCCAGATCTGGAAAACGGAACGATCGTACTCGTCCACGAGGACAACGCGCCGCCTCAACAGTGGATGCTGGGAGTCATCCAAGAGGCGATAAAAGGCGCAGATGGAAAAGTGCGCGTGGCGATAGTACGGACGAAGGCAGGAGAATTTAAGAGGGCAATTCATCGCTTGGCGCCTCTACCAGTCGAGCTATTTTTAAGCGAATCGTTTCAACGCGGCCGATGTATGGGCATTTCGTGCCTTTATACTTAAGTATAGATTTAAGCATAGCTTTTGTTGAAATATTCTGAATTGTAGATATAAGTTGTTTGTATTATTATTGAATTGTAGACTTAAGCCGGTTGTAAGCAATTAATTGTAAGCGCTCATAAATTTAATTTGTAATAACAGCTGTTTATGTTAGTCTCTCGCTCTCTCTCTCTGTTAAGTCAATGTCCACATAATGTTATGCTAATGCTAAGCCTTGCACGGCTAGCAATAAACACTTGAAAATTGGAAGTCGACTTGTGCAGTTTGTTTATTTTTTCATCCGCTTGTTTTGGTGCACTGTAGTGCAAGTTAACGCGGTCGCTGTATATAAGTACATAGGGTACTTATATACATATCAACTTGAGAAGTTGCAACGAGGGAAACCTTTACTTTTGCCTACCGGCAATTTTCGGATGATCTGAGCGATCAGATACATTGAAATTTGAATGCAATAAGCAGAATATCTAAATAATAACATCTTATAATTTATTGATATCAATTAGAATAAATCATATACATATGCACATACATCTGCCCGCAATTTAATCGATTTTTGCTTTACTATCGCTTACTCAGTCGTTACTTACTGACGGTAACTGTAAACTTTTGGCATTTTGCATTTGCAATTAAAAGTCGTAAACGATCAAAAAATGTGAACGAAAGAATAAGAGCGTGTCAATGACTTGCTGTTGCTGCTTTCCGTTTTAAACAAAATTTCAATTATGGTAAAATCATAGAACACTATTTATTACAATTAAACAACAATGTTCGATAGTCCACTATATATATACAAACATATACATACATATATGTACATATGTAGGTACATACATATGTATGGGTTTTGTTTTGTTTCTCCCCAGCAGTACGGCATACCGGTCCAAAACCGGTTCAAATTTATTTATTTATATTAACTATGTATTTTTAATTTTTTCCCCCGTGCTCGGTACGTGCTCTTCTTGGATAGCTGCAGAGCTCTGCGCATATATATAAGTTAACACTTTAGTTACTCAAAACGCCAACATTGAGTACCAAATTGTCGCACTGACCGACGCACGTGGCAAATCAACGTGCTGGGAAATGCTGACATAAAGTGTTGAGTGTCCAATTCGGTGCATACGGGGTCAACGCGCTGGCAAGCCAGCTACCGTGGGATCGCAACATCAGCAGTCTGCGGAACCGATGGCGACTATTGGTTCCCAAGAAGGCCAAAATGTGGTCTCAGCGATTCTCGGTGCACCGTCGACGCCGACGTCAACGTAGGAACGTTGGGACAAAGGTTTCGTTAGGGCTTAGCTTAAATATTAATAATAATAATATTAAGTTCAGTTTGTAATCAACTCGACAAGAAGCACATAGTGCTGTAATAAATATTTTTTTAAATAAAATAACATACAATTGATTAATTTATATATCAATAAAATGAGAAGAGGTTTCAGCCTGACGCTGGCATACTAAAATTGCTAACCCCTTCGCCCCCTATGTCTTGCGTCGTTTTATGCACGCGTAATTGTCGGACGGCCGCTAAGTACATTGCCCTTACAACTGTATTCGCCGTCGTTGTCATCGCCTGTCATACGCCGGCGTCTAAATTACAGCATAGCTGCATAATTATTCTTGCACTAGTAACTCATTGTTTCCTTTTTGTTGGTTGCGGGTACAGTGAAGGGAATATAAGGCGTTCAGTTTGGATCCGTCAAAGCTAAGTGCCAAATTCACTTAAGCAGTGCAAAGGTACGACAAGGTCGTAAATAACATTAAAAATCTGTAAGGCCATTTCATTTGATAAGGTCCAATTAAAATGTCGTTTGGAAATTCTGACTGATTACATTGATAAAGCAATGGCAATTCCGGCAGAGTTAGATGCACTAAATCCCACAAATGACAGTAGGTGTGCGGTTGATGATATTTGCGTAACTACGAAAGCATTGTTTCTTTCGGCAGTGCAGCAGGATGAGCCACGCATGGAACACAATTGTTCGGCAAGCATTTCCCATGGCCACCATTCTCAGCTGCCAAAGATGCGCTTGCCCAAGTTTAACGGCAAGCACGCTGATCAGCTTCATAAATTTATATGAAAATCTTGTGCATAGCAATCCCACGTTGGCAAATGTTGAAAAATTCAGCCGCTACCATAAAGGCATTCCCAATAACAGACTGTATTTATGAAAAGGCTCCTGCATGTCTTAATTCAGTTTATGACAATAAAAGTCTAATATTCTTCGACACAGTTTCACAACATTTCGAAATTTCTGCAATGGCCAAACCGTCAGCGTCTTGATTAAGACACATTATCGATACAGTATCAGCTGTATATGCGTCGTTATTGTCAATTAATCCATTTGGTGATGTCTAAAGTAGACCATACCACCAAATCACGGTTTGAGGAGCAGATCGATTATAAGAATCTGCAATCTTGGGCTGATTGCGCGACACAGCTGAATAGGCGCTATCAGTATTTATTTGCAGAAGAAGCAACTAAGAGCAAAGGCAAGCCAAAGCCAGAATTAGCCAAGGGCCAAGCCAAATTGGCACCAAATGTCGAACTGGCTGATCCTGAGTTTTTCAGATCAGCTAAAATAGACCTGCTGCTGAGAGTCGAAACGTATTTTGAGTTTCTGTGCGTTGGAGAAATAAATCTCGGTCCCACCCTACCAATTGTACAGAAGACGCTGTTAGGTTGGATTGTGTCTGGAAGATGCAACCAAAGGGGACCTTCAGCATCAGCAATATGTAATATTGCCATCCAAGACAATGCATGTTCTCTCGATTCTCTGGTTGAACGTTTTTTGTGAGTTAGAGAAAGAACCAGAGAAATCGAAGGCTGATTTTACTCAGCTGAACAGTTAGCCTGAGAGCAAAGCTTCGTTCAAACAGTCCGCAGGCTACCTTCTGGCCGTTTCGAAGTAAAACTTCCTTTCAAACGAAACCCTAATTTGCTTGGTCATTCCTTTGAGACAGCAAAAATGCGTTTCTTATCGTTGGAGCGCAGGCTGCTTAAAGATGAAAGCTCACATGACATGTACAATAAGTTCATTAAAGAATATTTAGATCTCGGTCACATGTCAGAGCTTTATGATACTCCTCCAGAACCACACTGCTATATTCCTCATCAGTGCGTTCTGAGGCATGAAAGTAGCACCACTAAGCTGCCCGTAGTTTTCAACACGTCTAGCAAAACCTCTTCGCTAGTGTGCTGAACGATACTTTAATGGTGGGTGCTACAATTCAGAGGGACTTATATGCCAATCTAATTAGTTTTCGGCTGCATAGATACGCAGTAAGTGCCGACATTTCTGAAATGTACCGACAAGTAGAAGTGGCTGAATCAGATCGCCACTTTCAGCTGGTTCTCTGGCGACAGACGGCTTCTGAAGATCTGAAAACACACCGTTTGAACACGATCACTTATGGAACTGTTTCGGCGCCGTTTCAACCAACAGCCCAATTGGAGCTCAAGTCATAAAAAACGAATTTTACGTCAATGACATGCTCACAGGACCTGACACTGTGTCGGAAATATTGAAATCTCGTGGTTTCCAGTTAGCCAAGTGGGCAACAAGTCACGCTGATTTGTTTGCCAATAGTGGCGACGAAAAGCCGTTGCCGATAGATATGTAGGAATCGGTAAAGGCAATCCCAATGAGCTTGCATACGTCTTGGGACACGTTCAAGTAAAATCTGCTCAAGCTTGCCCAAATTATGATACTGAGATATGTAGGTCTCGCCGGAAGTCGAACCATCCAAATACATAGCAGCTGCATCTACATTCGAACTGACAACGGCAACAACGTGGTCTGTATCTTGTTGACCCCAAAGTCTCGCGTTGCTCCTCTAAAAACGGTGACAATTTCACGCCTTGAATTGTGCGCTGCACACTTGCGTGCTAAGCTGTGGGTTTAAGTGTAGCCTTTGTTGTCCCAATTTGAAATAGAGAGCATTAATTTTTGGTCAGACTCGCAAGTTACGTTACTGGCTTAAACGAGATCCATCTTCGCTTAAACGAGATCCATCTTCGCTGTCGAGATTTCTCGACAGTAGGGTTGCAGGTAAACGCAAGTCAAACAGTTTGGCGCCACGTACCGACCGAATGGAACCCCGCCGATTTAGTGTCCAGAGCCAGTAATGTTGACGAGTTGGTATCGTCTATTTGGTTAAACGGCCCCGAATTGCCCAATTGAGTCCTTAATTGAGAGGTGCTCCGATTTTAGAAAGCTGGTTCGTATAGTGGTATACGTAAATCGGTTCTGTTTCAAATCGAAATGCAAGAGCAGAGGCTTGCAAGTGAGCTTAAATTGGCTTTCCTTAAACTAATAGAAACTGTTGAATTGATTGCGCCAGGGAGTGGAAAATTAAAAAGCCGTCCAAATTGCTTCAAATTGTACCAGCATCTGAATCCGTTCTTGCACCGGAACGAGCAAAAGGGAGTTAACTTGCAACTTGTGTGAGTTTGTGAGTCAAATAATGGGCAAATTGCCAGCCGATCGCGTAAATCCTGAGCACGCGTTCGCGGTTTGTGGCGTAGTTTATTTTGGTCCTTTCCACGTCAGTCTCAGAATTCGTGGAAGAGCCCCTTTATTTCTTATGTCGCAGGATTTGTGTGTTTACCTCAAAGGCAGTCCACTGTGGAGTACTGTGGGAAGCAACAGTGAAGGCCGCCAAAAATAGTCTTCTACGAGGATTCGGCAACGCCAATCTGACGCAGGCAGAGCTGAATACACATCTGGTGGAGGTAGAGGCTCTACTCAACTCCAGGCTTATCGCCCCCCCTCAGCAGCGATCCAAGCGACGGCGAGGCCACCTGCTAATAGCTCGGCCACTACATTCGCTGCCGCATGAATCCGAGCCAGGAAGTGCTGGTAGCAGGACCAGCTCCGGGTTGTTGAAATGGTGGCAGAAGCTTCGGCGCTCAAGCTGCAGTTTTGGCGCAGCTGGTCCAGGGACTACGACCTCAGCAGCAGCGGACTCGGTGGGCCAAAGGAGAGCCCAACGTGGAAGTCGGCGCCCTCGTTCTCATCCACGAGGACAATCTTCTACCCTAAAAGTGGCTGACAGGGCGCGTGGCCATTAAGTTAAAGTCTATCGCTTTAACAGGGCCGGAATGTTGAAGCAGGAATTCAGTTTTAATTTTCATTATTGTTTGAAGTGTTAGGTTGCAAACTTATTGAAAACTTAGTTGTAAGCCAATGAATTATTAGCAGTGTAGTGAACGAAATATGTACATAAAGCTTAGCTTAACATTGTAACGTAAGGCGCGCTTTTAGAATGTAAGAAAAGCTCGCATTGTCATAGGCCTAAGCATAACTTGAAATTAATACAACTGGCACTCGTTAACTATCATTGAAGCATGACACACGAATTCTTTCGTACAAATAAATTTCGTTAAAATACATATTCGATTAAATACATATATATAATAATACAAATATATATCTCTATATATATAAAACAGTTTGTCCTGACTGACTGACTGACTGACTGACTGACTGACTGATTGGCAATCAACGCACAGCCCAAACGGTAAGAGCTAGGAAGCTGAAATTTGGACACAAGATCCCTCTTATAGTGAAAGTGAGCACTAAGAAGGGGTTTCGGAAAATTCGAGCTCCAAAGGGGGGAAAACGAGCTCCAACGTTTGTATGAAAAATCTACAATTTTTATCCGATTAACTTCAAACTTAGTTTGTATACTCTCACAAAGAATACAAAAAAAACTGTATACTTGGATTTTCAATATTTTTCCTGCGGCCTGAATAATAATGATTTTCCGGTGGAAAATTCGGTAAACGAAAAGCTATCTGCAATCAACGCACAGCCCAAACGGTAAGAGCTAGGAGGCTGAAAATTGGACACATGTTGTCTTCAGTAGTGTAGGTGAGCACTAAGAAGCGGTTTTGGAAAATTCGAACGCCAAAGGGGGGAAAACGAGCTCCAACGTTTGTATGAAAAATCTACAATTTTCATCCAATTAACTTCAAACTTAGTTTGTATACTCTCAAAAAGAATACAAGAAAAACTGTATACTTGGTTTTTCACCATTTTTCCTGGGGCATGAAAAAAGTGGGGTTTTCCGTGGAAAAATTGAAACACAATCAACACCCCGCAGCACCCCAAACGGTAAAAGCTAGGAAACTGAAATTTGGGCTCAAGTATCCTATCATGGTGTAGATGCGCACTAAGAAGGGATTTTGGAAAATTCGAGCTCCAAAGGGGGGAAAAGTAGCTCCAAAGTTTGTTTGAAAATTCTGCATTTTTGAATCGATCAACTTTAAATTTGGTTTTTATAATCTATAAAAGGATACAAACAAAACTGCATACTCGGTTTTTCGAAATTTGTGTTGGAGCTTGAATTATTGGGGTTTTAATATTTATGCATTTTTTCAAATGAAAAGTTTGTGTTATAAATTTTGTCCGATCGATTTCAAATTTGGGTAATATATTCTACGTAACTAAAATTACAACTTTGCATTTAACGATTTTTAACACATGCATTTTACAAATGCAGGCAGAACAAACAATACAAAATATCAAACAGTTGGGGACAACTAAGTATACATACACACACACACACACACACACACATACAAGCAGCTGTTCGTGTAGTTGCGTGCAATTGATTGAAATAGCCAAAGCAAAATGTGAGACACTAATGTGTGAATGTTCATTTGTACACATGTATGTACATACATACATACATATGTATAAAAGTACATTCGTCTTGCACTGACAGGGCAAGAAATGTTAATTAATTAAAAATTATTAACATTATAACATAAACATTTTTATGTTATTTTTTTTTTGTTTAGTACATTTGGCATAAGGGGTTTTTAGGACAACGGACTACAAGGGCGTACACAGGTTGGGCAGGGGGGACATTTCTCCCCTTAGAAAGAATTTCGTATTATGAATTACGCCAGCACCATATGTATTACATACGTACATACGTCTGTATGTATAGCATGTACATATGTATGTATGTACATCAATAAGTATGTATGTACGTTCATACATTCCTATATACATATATAGGTTTGTATGTACAAGTATGCAGTGGGCTATCGAACACTGTTGTTTAATTGTAAAAAATAGTTTTCTATGGTTTCAAATCAAAATTTTTAAAACAACAACAACAACTTCAAGTTATTGGCTCGCAAATCTTCTTTCGTTTTGATCATTTACGCCTGTTCATTACATACGCAAAATGCCAAAAGTTTACAGTTACAGTACACATACAAATAAATTTGTATGTATGTATGTGTACAGTGTACAATCGAATACAGTATTATAATCAATAACTCTCAAACGATGTTTTTCGATGTATTTGTATTCGACATGTATTACGATATATCAACACAAGTATCGATATTTTTGATATATCGCATTTAATTTTATTATTGGGGTTTTAATATTTATTCACTTTTTCAAATGAATAGTTTGTGTTATAAATTTTGTCCGATCGATTTCAAATTTGGGTAATGTAATCAACCTAACTATATGAACAAATTGGCATTCAACGATTAAAATATAGCAATATGTTTTTTACTTGCCATATATCAAATATCAAATAGTTGGGGACATCGCATACACACACTCACACATACATACAACAAGCAACAGTTCGTGTCTATGTGTGCCCATGCATACATACATATGTACATGCATATGCATGTATGCCTGTATATGTATGTAGCATGTACATACAAAACAACAACAACAACTGCAAGTCATTGGCTCGCTCTTCTTCTTTCGTTGTGACCATTTAATGTTAATTGCAAAGGCAAAACGCCAAAAGTTAACAGTTACCGTCGCTAGGCAACGACTGCGTAAGCGATAGTAAAGCAGAAACCGAATAACGGAGCTACGCATATTCTGCTTCGCATTGCGGGCAGATGTATGTATGTATATGATTTGTTCTTATTGATGTCAATAAATAATTAGATTTTGTTATTTAAATATTCTGCTTATTGCATTCAAACTTCGATATTTTGATGGTATCGGTGGCTTCAACTATCGAAAGTTTTACTCTAGCAAATTCAGATGAGAATTGTCAGTGCTTTTTGATCGTGGCTTATCGCTGCACGGCATTGACACGAGTGCCGTGTTTCATATTCCGAGTTTGTGCGTGACCGTATTGACTCAATATGGCACGAAAATGCTCAAATGTGCATTTAAAATTAGGATATACCCTTATAATTATTCTCCCTTTTTTGCAAATCGTCTATCTTAAAACGTTGCGTTATCTCTATATATAAAACAGTTTGTCCTGACTAATTGGTGATCAACGCACAGCCCAAACGGTAAAAGATGAAATTTGGACTCAAGTATCCTTTCATAGTATCCATCATAGTGTAGGAGCACACTAAGAAAGGCTTTTGGAAAATTCTAGCTCCAAAGGGGGGAAAACGAGCTTTAAAAAATATTAGTTATAGTGGTCATGTTCGTTTAACGAAATAGTTTGTCAAGAACAAAAATGTAACGGACTACTGAACAATTTTTTGTCAAGAACAGAAAATGTTCATTTAAATACCTTAAATGCCTTCCTACTGGTAACTTATAAGGTGAAAACATATGGGTAGGTTATGCACACACAAAATAAATACAATTGGAAACATTATATTGAGCCGGGTTAAGACGGGCAATACCTGCTAGTAATATATATATATAAAGTATTGCAAAAACGCTTGCGATTTTACAACACGCGTCACATGCAACACTTTGCGGCAAACTAAATGTCAGAACAAGACAAAGCAATTGGAGGCAGGGGAAACGCAAAAGAATGGTTGCGTTTAGGATCGGTCCATCGGTAGCCCAAAGCGGACAATTGCCACGTCAATGGCGTACGCAGCTTTTTCCAAAGGAGGACCAAAAAATTAACATTTTGGTTAAATAATGCACTGTGAGTTTAAATAATAATTTATGCATATGATTAATAAAAAAAACTTCAACAAATCCAACTCAGTTCCATTTTAAGGAAAAAAGTCACCATAATAAAGAATGTGTGGTCGACTTCATATTGCCAAATTTTTTCTAGAGGGGGAAACAGCCCCTGTCCCCCTGCGTACTCTCTTGTAGTCCGTTTTTGTGTTATTATTCTCTGTACATAAAATGTACAAGAGTATACTAGGTTTTCGCGAACTGAAAAATGTAATAGGCAGAAGGGGGCGTTGCAGACCCCACAAAGTATATATATTCTTGATCAGTATAACGAGACGAGTCGATCTAGCCCTGTCTGTCTGTCCGTATGAACAACTGGATCTCAGAGACTATAAGAGATAGAGACACCAAAATTTGCACAAAGATGCCTTATCTGCGTACGCTATACGAGTTTGTTTGCTTTTTTTTATTTCTATTTCTATAAATATTTTAAAGAGTATTTCAAAGTCGGGACACCCGACATTGTTTTTAGTGTATAGAGTAAAGGAAAGTTCGATTTTCATTCATTCGATTTTATTTTCAAAATTATTTTATGCAATTGGCTCTAGCTATGTTGAGTATGTACTACAAATATCGTATTAAAAAAAAAAGTTATTAATGGAAACCCTAATGCAAAATGTACTAAACAAAAAAAATTACTTTTGAAAATGTTAAATAGTTTTTAATCAATTAACATTTCTTGCCCTGTAAGTGCACCAGGAATGTTCATACATGTGTACATACATTCACACATTAGTGTCTCAATTTTTGCTTTGGATATTTCAATCGTTTGCAAGCAACCACACAAACAGCTGCTTGCATGTGTGTGTGTGTATACTAAGATATCCCCAACTATTTTATATGCATTTTATGTTGTTTGTTCTGCCTGCATTTGTAAAGCGGAACCCGTATGTATATATTTTGAAAATCCTTGAATGCAAAGTTGTATATTTAGTTACGTAGATTACATTACCCAAATTTGAAATCGATCGGACAAAATTTTTAACAAAAAAGCCAAAATGCTCACCTACTCTTTGATGGGATACTTCAGCTCGAATTTCAGCTTCCTAGCTCTTACCATTTGGACTGTGGGATTTTGATTGTTTTTCAATTTACCCAATGTTTTTCATGCCCTAGGAAAAATGGTGAAAAATCAAGTACACTGTCTTTTCTTAATTCTTTTATGGATGACACAAGCCCAGTTTGAAGCCAATCAAATGAAAATTGTAGATTTTTCATACACACGATGCAGCCCGTTTCCCCCTTTTGGAGTTCGAATTTTAAAACTCCTTCTTAGAGCTCACTTTCACTGTGAGAGGTATCTTGGGTCCAACTTTCAAATTTCCAACTTGTTGCCGTGCTGTTCGGCCCTTCGACATCTGCAGCCTTGCGCACTTCATATCGCCAGTTACGTTTAATTTTTGTAATTTGATATGGTCCCAGATCGCTGCTGGCTAGCTTTCTCCCACCTACGAATTGTGTACGGCGGATTGCGACTAGGTCACCCAATTTATAACCATATTCGTTCTTCCGCTTTATATCGAACTGCTTTTTGTGTCTTTCCTGTGCTCTCTGTATGTCCTCCTTCGCTGCTTGTCTTATTTTCTGCCTTTCTTCATCAAAGTTGTCGCATATCTCCTTTTCCAGCTGATGCAACACCTCATTTTCGTCCGTAGTTCTCATCTTTACGCCAAACATGAGTTCGAATGGCGACTTCTTCGTTGATACATGATGATCTTTATGATCTTCTGTACTCTAGTCACAAACTTAAACCATTTTTCAGGACTCTCTGATGACAGCTTGGATATGATTTGTAGTATCGACCGCTTAACGCGCTCTACTTGGCCGTTTCCTCTGGGCACTCCGGTGGTGTTCCAAACATGCTCGATACCATTTTTCTCATGTACTCCTCGAAAGCTGAAGATGTAAACGCAGACCCTCGGTCACTGATGATGCGACTGGGATTACCGAAGATTTCCGACCAGCTGTCGAGCTTTTTAAGAACTTTGTATGGGCATTTCATGCCTTTATACTTAAGTATAGATTTAAGTTTGTTGAAATAATCTGAATTGTAGATATAAGTTGTTTGAATTATCATTGAATTGTAGACTTAAGCCGTTTGTAAGTAATTAGTTGTAAGCGCTCATAAATGTTAATTTGTAATAACAGCTGTTTATGTTAGTCTCTTGGTCGCTGTTAAGTTAATGTCCACATTATGTTATGCCTATGCTAAGCCTTGCATGGCTAGCAATAAAGCACTTGAAAATTGGAAGTCGATTTGTGCAGTTTACTTTCTTTCGTTTCGGTGCTCTTCAGATCATACAGAAGCCAGTGCGTTCGTGCATATAAGTACAAGGGTACTTATATACACACATACATCTTTGATTGGATCGTCGCGACGAGGGACCCCTTCACTTTGCCTACCGGCAACTTTGGATGATCTGAGCGATCATTTTGGCGCCCCCGGGTGGACTCATCGTGGTGACTTGTTGGACACTGGACATTGGGTCTGGAGTCATTCCTGCCATCTGGTTGTGTGTTCTGGAGATTTGGTTTGGAACTTTCCTATTTGCGGTAGCTGGCGATGCAGTGCCCAATTCCACAGGGAAGTTATACACAGGTAACGAGTACAAATTAAATAGCGGCCAAATCTGTCTGATTGGAATTGGCACATACATATGTACATCCATATGTTAATTGTCTATAAAGGCACATATGTATGTGAGTGTATGCGTTCAATGCTTTCGCATGACTTGGCCGCAATTTACATGTTGGCATTCGATTTGTTTGTTACCATATACCATATACATACAGTAAACGTTTAAATAAATAAAGTTTAATATACATATTTGTTGGTACATGAGTGCATAATTTTCATTTGGTCGTACATACATGCAAATTTGCCAACATACATACATACATACATGTATATATACACATATATATAAATACCTATGTATATACATTTGTGCTTGTACATATGTACATATAACTGCTGTACTTTGGACATTTATTATACCAACGTACCGCAAGAATTTGAAAGCGCCAAAGTTAGAGTTCAGCGCACCTCTCTTCTGTGCCGTTTGATTTTGGATTCTGCCTTTGCGCTCTCTTCGTTATTGCCGCACTGGTCTAGCAACTGCAAGCTAGAGTCAATTTCGTTTGCTTGTGCATTGTTGTTGCTGGACTAATTGTTAATTGCGCTGTGGTTCTTGTTGTTGTTGTTCTAATTGTTGTTCCTTGCGCTGCTTGCAAGTTCAGCCGTCGACGTGCGTCGCTCAACTAGCATCGACGTCATTTCGTTTCCCTTACGCACATATTGTTGTTGCGTGGGTTCGCTGCTATCGTGCAGTTTGCATATTTGTTCAGCATTAATTCCAACAGCTGACCGTCTCTCGCCTCTGTTATTTGTCAGCTGCTGTTAACATAGTTGCGTACATACATAGGTATTATACGTACGTACAGTGCTGGCCACAACTGTAGACATTACATTTATTTACCATACAAAGTTAAACCTTTGCGCCTGCGCTTTCTTGCCACTAGTATACATTTGTGTATATTTTTCTGGACATAGTCCAATTATACCTTTATACACTTTTAGTCTTGTGCAAACATTTAAAGACTCGCTACAAACATGCCATCAAAACGCAGCAAGCAAACTTACGACAAGCTGTCGGATGATTTGGAGTCGAGCAAGTTCGATGCATTATTGCAATAACACAAAAATGTTGTCAGAGATATAGAACGCATTAAAGATTCCGTGCAAAATGGCACTAAGCTCATTGAGTCTGTTGAAATGAAGTGCCGGTTGAAAATTTTAACCAGATATATTGACAGAGCGTTCAATCTGCAGGAAGAGTTGGATCAAATCGATCCGGCCTTAGCCTCAAGAGCAGATTTAGAAAATTTGTGCGTCACGACGGAAACGCTGCTCATGAGTAAAGGTGTTCGGCCTAAGCCTCAGAGGGACAGCCTGGCCAACTCTACAATGTTTGGATCAGGTTGCCATAGCAAGCAGCTGCTGTCGATGAAACTCCCAAAATTCAGTGGCGATTATTCGGAGTACAAAAATTTCATTGGTCTGTTCGAAAACTTGGTTGACCATGACGCATCTCTGACGAACATAGAGAAATTTAATCACTTGCTATCTTGTTTGGACAAAGAAGCGCTTGGCACAGTCAAAGCTTATCAAGTGACTGATGACAAAGGCGCTAGCAGCATTAAAACGAGTGTATGACAATAGTTGCCTAATCGTTTTCGACAGCGTGGCCAAGTTGTTCGACTTGCCCAAAATGCAAGGGTCTTCTGCTTCATCTTTGCGCTCCCTAATAGATAATGTAAGGGCAATTTATGAATCGCTGTTGTCATTGGGTGATGAGAAGCAAATGGCAAACGCCATTCTCATACATTTGGTTATGGGTAAAGTTGACTCCATCACTCGATCCAAATGGGAAGAGGGCCTTGACAACAGTCAACTTCCATCTTGGGAAGAATGCGAGCCCACTCTTAATAAACGCTACCAGCATCTGTCTGCTGAGGAGGCATCGTCTGGCCGGCCCAAGAAGCCAAGTTCCGATGGGTCAAAAAGGAATGGTAAAAGGGCGTTGGCAATAGCACAGCCAAGTCAGCCATTGACCCCTAAGTATCCGTTTTGTCAGTCGAATGACCACTACATACAAGTATGTCCTCAATTCTCAGCGATCGCTAGAGATGAGCGTTTTAAATTTATGAAACGGGTCCAGTTGTGCATAAACTGTTTGCGAAAAGGTCATACGACTAAATCCTGCAAGTCTGGTTGTTGCAGAGTCTGTTCGAAGCCGCATCACACGCTCTTGCACAAGTACGAATATAGTACAAACATTTCGCAAGCTGCAGCTTCTAGTCACACGTTGGTAGCACAATCGGCAGTACCAACGCAAACGTCGGCGGTGAACCACGCCACGACAGTGACTGACCAAGTAATTTTGGCAACAGCAATTGTTAAGGTAATGGACCAGTCAGGTTCCTACCAATTAGCCAGGGCACTTTTAGACTCTAGTTCGAGGACTTGGCCAGAGTCCTAAAGCTTAAGAGGGAGCGCAAAGACATTTGTTTATTAGGCATAGGCAAACGAAAGTCTGAAGTACGTCATATCGTTCAAACTACAAATTTCAGCTGACGGCAGAATTTGCAGTGTTGAATAACATTTCTTCGTACCAGCCTGAAAAACTGGTAGTAGAAGTTGACGTGCCTAACGGTTGTGAATTGGCAGATCCGCAATTCCATCGGCCGCAACGCATAGATCTGCTACTTGGGGCAGATGCATTTTTTGATTTGATACGAGAAGGGCAAACAAAGGGTACCAGTGACTCGCCGGCTTTGCAATCTACGGCACTTGGCTGGATTGTAGCTGGCCGTTGCCGTTCTGCGGGGTCAACTGAGCTGCCGTCAACATCGCTCGTGAGCTTAACTCAAAGCTCTTTGTCAAATCCAGAATGTCAGGAACTAGATAGTCCCATCCGTAAATTCTGGGAGTTGGAAGAAGTTCCAAATTTGTCCGATCAGAGTTTGTACACCCCAGAACAAGTGCTTTGCGAGAAAACATTTCTCGAATCGGTCAATCGCTTACCCTCGGGCAGGCTGACTGTTTCGTTGCCATTCAAATCCAGTCCCAAAAGTCTCGGAAATTCGTATGAGACAGCCTTAAGGCGGTTTTTGGCTCTGGAAAGAAGAATGGCAAAGCAGCCTGATACACAGTCGATGTACATTACTTTTATGAAAGAGTACATTTCGTTGGACCATATGAGTGCTATTGAGAACAGTGTACCGAGAGAGCCGCAATTTTTTATACCGTACCAATGCGTGTTAAGGCCACAAAGCACATCAACAAAGTTGAGAGTCGTTTTCGACGCGTCTAGCAAGACGTCGTCACAATTGTCTTTAAATGATATCCTGATGGTTGGTCCAACCATACAGCCATGTCTATACTCAACATTGTTGCGATTTCGACTTCATCCATTCGCCCTGTCGGCAGACATTGCAAAAATGTACCGACAAGTCGAAATCAACGGATCGCATCGCAATTTCCAGCTTATTATTTGGAGAAGCAACTCCACTGAACCACTCCAATTGTATCGTTTAAACACGGTAACATACGGTACTGCTTCGGCACCTTTTCTCTCAATTCGTTGCTTAAAGTACCTGAGTGAGCTTCATGCGGTTTCGCATCCTTTGGCATCAAAGTCGCTTGCTAGCGATTTCTATGTAGATGATCTGCTATCTGGAGCAGATACAGTGGAAGAATTGCGAATGCCACGGAATGAGCTAGTTTCAGTGCTCGAATCGTTCGGTTTCACCCTAACGAAATGGGCATCAAATTGTGAAACATTTAAAGCGTCGCCTTCTGACGAAATGGTGATCGGCCATCAGGAGGATACGAAGACGTTGGGGCTCATTTGGAGCCCGCGTGAAGACGCTTTTAAATAGCACTCGATGTTATCGTTTATATCCAGATTGTACGACCCGCTTGGTTTACTTTGTCCGATTATCACTCGACAAAAAATTCTGATGCAAGAAATTTGGCTTCAAAAATCCGCTTGGGATGACCAAATTCCCGACCATTTACTGTCCGACTTGCAGTCAATTGCGCAGTCATTTTGTGAGATTGAAACTATACGCATTCCCCGATATGTCGGCGTCACCAAAGGCACAAAATGTGAGGTTCATGGCTTTGCCGACGCATCGACAAGGGCTTATGGGTGCTGTGTTTACCTACGAATTGAGCGAGAGCACACAGTAACTGTGAATTTGCTGACTGCAAAGTCGAAGGTAGCGCCTCTGAAAACAAAGTCGGTGCCACGCTTAGAATTGTGCGCAGCACACTTGCTCGCAAATTTGTGGGAGAAAGTTCGGCATCTTCTCCATGTGCCTGTTGACCAAATCATATTTTGGTCTGATTCAGAGGTAGTCCTGAAATGGTTGCAAACTCATTCTTCACATTTGAATACATTTGTCGCCAATAGAGTTGCTACCATACAGGAATTGACATCAGACGCCACTTGGAGCCATGTACCGACTGCAGAAAATCCAGCTGACTTAACTTCGCGTGGTTGTACCACTGCAGAATTGATTGATTCACATTGGTTTGGTGGTCCAAAGTTTTTACAGAATGACCACAACCTTTGGCCAACTAATTCTCACATTAAGTTGACCAAAGAGCAATCAGTGCTGGAGAAGCGGAAGAATGCGACGGTTCTCATCGCGGCCGATAATGCTTCAAATCCAATTTTGGATTTAATTGAAAGGTCGTCGTCGTACTTAAAAATTCTCCGCATAGTGTCGTACATGTTTCGATTTATAAACGGAAAGGGGTCAGGACACATATCGCTTGTGCCAACTTCGGCTGAATTGCACTTCGCCTTTTTGGCTATTGTGCACGTGATCCAGCATACTGCTCTCGCAGCCGAAATAGGCAAATTAGACAAGTCGGTGATCCTGCAACCGTCGTACCAAAAGCTTAATCCATTTCTGAGTCCGTATCAGTATGGAAAGCGAACTTTGATGTTGGTACGAGTTGGCGGCCGTTTATTCAAAGCGCCGTTGCCCCACAATGCGAGATTCCCATTACTCATGCCAAAGGGATGGCGATTTGTTAATTTATATCTGCGATACTTGCACCTTACCAATTACCATGCAGGCCCTCGTGCACTCTTGGCTATTCTTCGCCAGAATAATAATGGGAAATTTACCTGCTGATCGGCTACATGGATGTAGGCCGTTTGAAGTCAGCGGAGTGGACTTTTGTGGTCCAATTCCTGTCACGCTGGGGATACGTGGCAGAGCGCCAGTTAAGATGTACGTTGCCGTCTTTGTTTGTTTTACGTCCAAAGCTGTGCACATTGATATCGTTTTTGACTTGACTGCTAATTCTTTTATAATGTGTTTATCCAGGTTTGTGGGTCGCCGTGGAGCAGTCAAGCGGCTATAGTGCGACATTGCCACCAAATTTGTGGGTGCAGCGCGCTTGCTGGAGGAGTTCCGGGCCACTTTCATCAGCAACCAGGATGCCATCAGGTCGTATGCTGCCACCAAGGGAATAACGTTCCAGTTTATTCCCCCTCGAGCGCCGCATTTCGACGGCCTATGGGAAGCGGCGGTAAAGTCGGCAAAGGGGCTCCTCCTCAAGGCAATAGGAAGCGCCAAGCTGCGGCAGGACGAGCTAGCAACCGTACTGGTAGAGGTGGAGGCCATCCTCAATTCGCGGCCAATCGTGGTGGACGGAGCCAATCCCAACGACGGCGAGGCGATAACTCCAGCTCACCTACTCGTAGGCGGAACGCTCGTGCCGCTGCCGACCGGGTCAGGGCAGCCCGTGAGAGACGACAGGCTGACCTACTTGCAACGCTGGCAGCTGATCTCAGGCATCAAGCAGCGGTTTTGGGCAGACTGGTCAAAAGACTACCTGCTGAGCCTGCAGCAGCGCCAAAAGTGGGCAGTGGGTCGGCCAGATCTGGAAAACGGAACGATCGTACTCGTCCACGAGGACAACGCGCCGCCTCAGCAGTGGATGCTGGGAGTCGTCCAAGAGGCGATAAAAGGCGCAGATGGAAAAGTGCGCGTGGCGATAGTACGGACGAAGGCAGGAGAATTTAAGAGGGCAATTCATCGCTTGGCGCCTCTGCCAGTCGAGCTGTTTTGAAGCGAATCGCTTCAACGCGGCCGATGTATGGGCATTTCATACCTTTATACTTAAGTATAGATTTAAGTTTGTTGAAATAATCTGAATTGTAGATATAAGTTGTTTGAATTATCATTGAATTGTAGACTTAAGCCGTTTGTAAGTAATTAGTTGTAAGCGCTCATAAATGTTAATTTGGTCGCTGTTAAGTTAATGTCCACATTATGTTATGCCTATGCTAAGCCTTGCATGGCTAGCAATAAAGCACTTGAAAATTGGAAGTCGATTTGTGCAGTTTACTTTCTTTCGTTTCGGTGCTCTTCAGTGCATACACAAGCCAGTGCGTTCGTGCATATAAGTACAAGGGTACTTATATACACACATACATCTTTGATTGGATCGTCGCGACGAGGGACCCCTTCACTTTGCCTACCGGCAACTTTGGATGATCTGAACGATCAAACTTCTTCGCAGCGTCGACTATAGCAAAAATGTATTTATATTGCTTCGCTGTGGCGTCCATATGTCCGAGATGGTCAAAATGGTCTCGACGGGATGAAGAAAGCCTTCCTGGGGACAATACATTTAATACAATTGGCGATAACATGAGCAACTTTTCCTTAAAATGTGGTATCCAATAGCTTTGCTTGATCAAGTCTTTTGAACAGCCCAGTGTCCAACATTGTGAGCGTCGACAATTATTTCTCGCTCCATCGACTTCGGTATAACCAGCAGATCAGTTCCTTCTATCGACTTAAACAGCAATCCTCCTTTGATTTTAAAATTGTCATAGGGGCGGCTGCTTAGAATCTCAAAAATAGCTTTGATCATACAATCTTTTTGTTGAGCTGCTTTTATACGGGCTGACTTCTGACGTGACCACCATTACTTGCTGTGGGTAGCGACGGATTTTCATCACCCTGATCCTCAACGTCATCGTGGCCCTCATCTACATTGTTCATATCGCCAAGGTCCATTTCCTCTGGCTCTGGTGGCTCCTCAAGCTCATTGTGAAAGACATTCGTTTGCTCTTCGTCCACTACGGGACTCCTAATATCATCAATGTCCTTAGCTTGCTCCTTACGTTTATCCTCGGAGTTTGGCTCGTTGGTGGCGTCTAGCCCATCTTTTTCATGCTCATCCTGTCCATCTTCATTGGCCGCATCATTTTTTGTGTCCAAATCGTTATGAGCATCCTTTTCGTCTTTAGTGCCCTTGCATTGATCCTCATCATTTATTTCGTCCTGCTCATTTTTTTCTTCTTCATTGTCACCCCAAATCTGCTCGTCCAGTTTTTCAGCACCATCCTCGGTTCCGCCCATTTCTTCATTAAGATCCTCCTCGTCTTCGGATTCGCCACTATCGTCCTCCAAAACTATTTTGAGTTCGATCGGACACTCAACAGTCTTCTCGGTCGCCTTGAGCTCGGATATCATTGACTGTACAGCAGATTTTAACTGAGGAGGTATTTCAGGATCAGTATTTGTCTCAACTACATTATAAATACTTATCTGATTATTCTCCTGAGTCTTCTCCCCAGCAGAGGGATTGTTTGTTTGGTACAAACTGTTTTCTCTCTGCGTACACTATCTCGCTTGTTTCCGCTACACTTTCGTAAACTTTATATTTCTCTCGCAACTCTTTGAACGATGTGCAGCTATACAAATTGTATTTAAAATAAGTTTTAAGATTTAGCCCATCCACAACATATCGAATTAACGATTCAGTATCCATCGCTCTAAGGGCTGCAATGCTCTTCATTTGCAACAAATACTCATGAAAATGTTCATCTTTGCGCTTTGTGCGAGCACTTAATTGTTTGTGAATTTCGGCACTGCCAATTTTGCCTCGTTGAAATTCATCGATCACCTGTTCACGCAACGATTTGTACTCGTATATGAACGTAGACTCCAAAAACATGCGCGTCATCTTGGCGCATGCCTGAACATACTTTTGTTTTTCGTTCAAACCGTACGCGTCTGCACTTAATTCAAAATTTGTGAACCACTTTTCCACTTGCATATTTTCACCGTCAAACTCCGGAATAATTTTAGAAAAATTTTCCACCACCAATTTGCCTCCTTCTTTGCTGCTGTCTTCCGTTTGGCATTTCAGGGTCAATAGTTGCACTAGCTGTTGCATGGTAACGCTGTTTTCGGCTGTTGTGGTTCTATTCGTTTCTTCATGCATTTTCTCTTGTTTTTCTCTGTTGCCCTCGGACCTTTCTGGCAACATCGCCTCATATGATATTGTCAGTGCGTGCTCACTTGTAACGGTTTCTTTGTCCTCTTCGTTATTCATTTTCGTGAGCGTCGACCGCGTTGAAACTGACGGCTTCTTTGTCCTTGAGACTACTGGCGTCTTTCCTTTTAGAATAAACTGACTCACTCGCACTGGCTTCGGCTTTGAAACTGTGGGTGTTGGCGCCGGCTTTGGTTTGTAGCCTGATCTCGTTTTTCTGGCACTCATGCAACTTCAATTGAATTTAATGTACATATGAGTGTGCATGCCACTTTTCACGCACTTTTTGTCACTTTCTTCACAGCCTGTTTTTTCCACAGCTTTCAAAATTTTTCGGTTGAGCCCCCAAATGTGATCTTGTGTATCATAGAATGTTTATTATTTGTAACGATACCAAGATATATGATATAGTTTAAAATAGAAATATAAGGTAAAATGAAGATGGCGAATATTAGCATATGCATATGACTTCTCTGCATATGCACTCTGGTTCGACGGCTGACTTCTCTGACGGCTTCTCTCTGCTTCTTCTTCTGACTGTTGACTTCTGCTTCTTTCTTTACGGCTGACGACTGTGTTTGTAGTGCGGCTGACAACTTACTACTGACAACTAAGTACATTTCTACTGACTGCTTAAAACCAAAATGAGTACCGAGTACTGATGGCGATGCTGCTTCTTGGTGTTCCGCCATTCTCACAATCCTGCCTTCCCATCACACATACATATATATATATACAAGGTGCGTTCGAAAGTAAACAGGACTTTTTAAATCTAGCGCCCCCTGGTGCGTTAGAATCTGCTATCTTTCTCGATTGTCCAGTGAGAATTTCATGACATTTCATCGATTGGAAGTGAAGTTATTGCGTTTTAAGTGTCAGTATGTTTATGTTATCGGTGCGAAAATGAGCTTCGAACAAAGAGCCAACATTAAATTTTGTTTTAAAATTGGTAAAACTTTTACCGAAACGTTTCAATTGATGGAACAAGTTTATGGCGATGATTGCCTATCCCGTAGCAGAGTGCACGAGTGGTTTCAACGTTTTCAAAGTGGTCGTGAGGACATAAATGACGATCAACATGTGGGCCAATCAAAATTCGTGATCACCGAAAATTCCATGAAAACTGTGCGTGAATTCATCAAAAATCAGCAGAAATCATCATTGAAATTGATGGAAATGGAATTGAACGTCTCCAAACCATCGATTTATCGCATTTTGACCGAATATTTGGGCTTACGAAAGGTGTGTGCACGGTTTGTTCCGGACAAATTGACTGAATTTTTTAGGAAACTTGACATGGCTTCGGTGTTGTACATATTCGGTCTGTACATATGTTAAGAATAATTATAGAAATTAAAAAAATTTATAGAATTTAATAAAAAAAAATGTGATCGATTTCACATTACTCGGTATTCGAACTCGGGGGGAAGGAAATTTCAAAATACACATTTTCTGCGTATTCACATAAGGCATCTGGGAATAAAATTTGGTGTCCCTAGATTATATGGTCTCCGATTTATAAGTGATTATACGAACTTGCCAGCTCTGACTGTGATTTTATATTGTTCATAACATAATTCACGATTCTTGGTTTAACTTTACACTTTTTAAGCTGGTCGATTGGTTGGCAAAAATCCTCTAGCTGAACCCTTCAAGAGGGAGAAGACCGGTAGTGGCACTGCAAGGGTGAGATCTGAGATCGGGGATCAGTATTAAACAACCGTTTTGAATAGCCCAGCTGTGGATTACTTACTCTCAACCTATAATAATCGGGTTCGCAAACCTTTTTTGTTCTAATTTTTCAATAAATAAATTAATTAAATGGATTACGAAATGCGTATTAATTTGTGAATATAGTTCTAATAACAATTTATTAACACGAAACTTACTCACTAAAATATGTTAATGCAAATAAGTAATAATATTACATGGACGTGCATGCACGTATTAGGGCGGAAGGGAACTTTTAGAGCACTTACTAGTTTTCTATTTTCCTTTTAATCAGAGGTGCCACAGAAATCTCTTCCGCCCAAGTTTCGCTTCAAAACCAATTCTCGGTGCCAAAGAGGAGGTTTTGGGAGGTTTCTAATCTCGTTTCTTTTGCCAGCAGCTTTGATTAAAAACACTACCAACGACATTTTTACAAATAAAAATATTCATTGGAATATAATATAGCTTTTCTGAACAATCTGCATCAAAAATATTTTCTATATGCCACGTATTATAATATTATTAAATTAGCAATATGCAAGTAAATTTAAAATAAATTCAATTTTTAATAATTAACATTCTTTTGTGGGATCAGATGCGCTTCTTAAACATTTTTGTTGTATTTTTTCAACAATTAATTGGCGTTTCCACAAATGTTCGCTAATATTGATGCAAATGGCATATTTGTTTTTTTAACATACTTGTAGTACGTTAAACGCAATTAGTCAATTGCTGACAGCTAAGTGCGTTACAGGATTTTGACGGAATTAGTCAGTCAAATGTGAGCGTCGTTGACAGCTGTTGCTGTCAGATGGCTTGGAGGGGAATTTCGAAATATGAAAGCTTTCGAGCTTGGGAGTTTTCAAAAAACAACTGCATCCGAAACCACCGGAGTTTTCTGTGGCACCCATGATTGTGCACGAATGAACTATCGATTGCGGCTATAATTCCAAAACTTTAAAACAATCGATAGTGCCATTGATACAATTTCCCATCCTCTATTGTCCATCTCTAGTACTAACTACAATTTTTAATAGTCGTAATGGCCGTAAGATTGCTACAAAAGAGCATTGCTCAAGTTTACAGTAATACTATTTTAAATCAATTTGGAAGCTCTGCAAACGTTCTACCTGTCACCCCATATACTATTTCTTATCGTAACACAAGTTTTTTTAATAAATGTGAGTTATATAATTTGATACTTTGGGAATTATGAGACAGATACATATGTATGTATGTGATGAACTGTAAATGCTATTCTATGACAAATTAGGCCCTTAAAGCTTTTTATAATTTTTTTAATTTTATTGACATGCTATAAAGTTTTTATAGTCTGTACATGAAAGCGGGAGGTGAAAAATGTAACAGGCAGAAGGAGGCATGGCAGACCCCACAAAGTATATACATGCGGTTTATTTTCAATGCTTTTTAAAATTTGTGAGCAATCCTGCCGAGAAAGCTATGGAAATCTGCCTTGATAGCTGTTTAATTCTCTTTTTCGGCGCGGTTAATGATATTATAGACTGTTCTAAGTTTAATTCGATATGTTTTGGCCAACTGTTTGGCTGTTTTCCCGTTGCTATAATGGAAAAACACTAGCTGTATCAAATTGTCATAAGTGCGTTTGCAAAAATGGTCAAAGTGACAGATACGTTACCAAACTGAAGCAAATTTTACAAGGAATTAGTGGAAGGAATACTAGTAAAAAAATGCGATCGGTCCTTTTCGTTTTGGCCGTCCTGTTACTTTTTCTATGGTCTTCTTTCAACCAGTGTTTGCATTTTGCAAACAATTAATTGACAGTGTCGTAAATGTCGTTGTTTAGTTTTCTTCGTTTCTTTTACGTTTTACATGGAAATTCGTCTCTTTTTTTTGACATACCCATAGCTAATACATATCTTAATAATAATTGATAAGCAAAATATTCCCAAATAATGCCATTATTTATAAATTTAATGTTAAAGTTGAAATTTGGTGACAAATTTCATTTTGCAAACAATTAGTTGACAGACTGTACATATATTCTTGATCAGCATGACGAGTCGATCTACATATGTATGTCTGTCCGTCCGTATAAACACCTGGTTCTCAGAGACTATAAGAGCTAGAGGCTAAATTTTGCACAAAGATGCATTATGTGTGAACGCTATGAAATTTTGTTTTATTTTTGTTTTTACCCCCAATATACCAAGTCTCATTATGATACGCCGATTTTAGAGCAAGTTATAGCCATAAATATAATATTTGGCCAATTGCTGCCCGCAGCTGTTGTTGCTGCTGCTTTGGTTCAACATGTTACTGCATACATGCTTATACACAGACACGAATAGACATGCATACACTCACATATCCACAATTCCTATGTAAATGTGCAGTTATAAACCCTTAACAAGGGAGGTAAACCAGTCAACATTTTTTTAATGTTTTTTTAATTTCCATAATTATAACTAATTAATATAATTAATATATACAGTTGTGTTCAATGAAATAGTAGTGCCGCACCTCATCACTTTGAAAACTCTTTTTGAAACCCTTACAGTCTTCCAAAATTAGCACTTGATGTTTTGTTGGAAATCCTAGAATACAAACTGCAGATATCCAGACAAATTTCGATAGATTAGCACTTCTTTTCTTTAATTTCGATGGTTTTCCGCGTATACACACAAAATACGCTGTTCATTGAAATAGTAGTGCTGGGAGTAAATACATCAAAAAGGTGAAAAAACCAAACAAATGTATAAAGTAAAGATGTAATCAGTAAGTTCGCTTTAATTATTGATTATTTTGATGAACAACATTTTTGGAAAATTGCATTAATTTTATTTTCAGTGGGTGGAAGAAAACATTGCTCGGTCAAGAAGAGAAATCTGATAGCTTAAAAAATTGTGGCAAAACATATAAAGAGATTAAAAATATAGTTCCATACAGTGTCACTGTGGTATTCAATGCTATCAACTATAAAAAAGAAGGCAGAGAAGCGAGTTTGTGAGCTTAAGCCGACTGTTTTAGAGGATAGACGAATTGTGCGGTACAGCAGGATTAAGCCGTTAACATCGTTTAAAATGATAACAAGAGAGAACGCTACAGTCGAGCAAGCCCGACAGTGTAATACCCTGTACCCAGGTAAACTTCCGTCACTGAGTTATATGCGCCTATAGCAGCAGCAAAAAGAGGAAGAAGAAGAGCGAACTTGTTGCTGCAGTTTGGAGGGGTTGTACTGGCGAGAATTTGTTTCGCTAATAACTTTTCTTAGAATTGACCGAATTGAATAAAATTTTATACAACAGTATATATATAAATTATGTGTGCAAAGTTTGGTTTAGGTAGCATTTGAAATATAGACGCTATTGACGAAATTCTGTAGCGGGGGAAGGGGGGGAAAATTCCAAAAAATAAAATAAACTCGTCCTTACTCGGACCTAGGAGAATCTGGATGCCAACTTTGGTTATTCTAGCTTTTATAGTTTCTGAGATCCTTGCGTTCATCCAGACGGACGGACATGTCTAGATCGATTTCTCTCGTCATGCTGATCAAGAATATATATACCTTATGGGGTCGGAGATGCTTCCTTCAGTATGTTACATACTTTGCACAAACCTAATATACCCTTTTTACCCTACGGGTACAGGGTATAAAAAAGGATTTGAATCGGTCGAATAGTGAAGTGACAGTGCTATGTCGGTTCTTTAGTCATAACTAAAATGCAAGAAGTCCCAGGAAGGTACCCCTTTTGACGCGAAAGCACATAGTCGCACCGTTGAAGTTTGCCAAAATGCATGTAGACTGGGCCGTCGAACGGTGGTGAAACATATTTTGTTCGGACGAGGGCAAAATAGTTTTATTTGGTGAAACAGGCTCCAGACAATATGTTTGTCTTCCACCAAACACAAAATATAAGCCAAGAATATTGGTGTCGGTCCTATTCATATGATTAACGGCATCATGGACAAAACCGTCGATGTGGAAATATGCAAGAATACACTGTTACCATATGCCAATTGGAAAATGCCTTCAAATAGGACATTTCTACAGGATAATTATCCAAAACACACTAGTAAACTCGCCAAATCCTGGTTTGCGTATGAGAAGATCGATGTAATGCCATGTCCAAGGCAGTCTCCGGAACTAAATCAAATCGAAAATTTGTGGGGAGATGTTAAAAACAGCAAATCCTTCAAGTAAAGCTCATCTTTGGAATGTGGTTCAAGAGCCATAGGCCCAAATCCCTATGAAACGTTGCCAGAACATCATTAATTCCATGCCTCGTCGGTGGCAGGCTGTATTGAATAACAAAGGATTCACAAATCAATATTACGCTCTAATAAATATGTAAAACATGAATAATGAAGATTAGTTTAAGTTTTGTTGGTTTTTTACAAATATGAAAAAGGCACTACTATTTCTATGAACAGCACTTTTAATGGGTATTTGTGTAAAATCATGAAAAACAAGAAGGCGTTTAAATGTTGCGGGATTTTTTCGGATTAATAATGCTTACATTACAGCCATTCTAAAAAGATATCGGTTGTTTAATTTGGATGACTGGAAGTGTCTCGAAAAGAGTTTTGAAAGAAGACAGATGTATGTCTAGAGTATTTCAATGTCGGGACACCCGACTTTAGCTTCTCCACTTGTTTCAGTAGTAGCAGGTACACATACTCATGTACATGGAAAATTACAAATTGGAGCAGTCCCGTTTCGAAAGACGTGCATTCGATTATTCTTAGATTAGATTATCCTTAAGTCCTAGATTCTTAACCTTGAGCTTCATTCTGCTATGTTCCTACCGTGAATGTTGTACTTTCAGAAAGTCCTCCGCGAAACTAATTTAGTCCTATTATGTTGTGCGGGAAATGGCAGATTCTTTTTGCAAAGGGTTACAGGTTTAATTTATTAAGAGAAATGGATATTAAGAAGAATTTGTACATTGAATACTTTTAAAAGATCAGTTATAGTATTATGTAGTAACCAACGACGTAGGCAGGTAGCAAGGCGTCGAAAACAGATCAAATAGTTTTTTCGGCAAAATCAATTTATTTTATTCAAAATAGTCTCCTTCTGCTTCAATACAGCTTTTTGCGCGATCCAAAAGCATGTCGAACGAGTGTTTTAGCTCGTTGGCTGGCCATATGCCGGTGCAAGCCTTTTGAATGGCCTCTACGTCTGCATAACGCTTTCCTTTCATGGGCAAATGCATTTTCCGAAAAGGTGGTGCGAGTGGTTAATGGTTAAAATGTGATTTTTGGTCAAATAATCGGTCACAAGCGTCGATCGAATGTTGGATTCTGAGCAGTTTTTGGTCGTCAGTCAATTTGTGCGGAACAAACCGTACACACACCTTTCGTAAGCCCAAATGTTCGGTCAAAATGCGATAAGTCGATGTTTTGGAGACGTTCAATTTCAATGATGATTTCTGCTGATTTTTGATGAATTCACGCACAGTTTCCATGGAATTTTCGGTGATCACGAATTTTGATTGGCCCACATGTTGATCGTCATTTATGTCCTCACGACCCCTTTAAAAACGTTGAAACCACTCGTGCACTTTATTACGGGATAGGCAATCATCGCCATAAACTTGTTCCATCAATTGAAACGTTTCGGTGAAAGTTTTACCAATTTTAAAAAACACGTAAAAAAGCTAAAGTCGGGTGTCCCGACTTTGAAATACTCTGTACATATGTTTAGAATAAATATAGAAATTAAAAAAAGTAAGAGAATTAAAAAAATTATAATTGCACATATACAAAGCCATTGCGTCTATAGTATGTCAGTGTATGTATGTTTATGCGCGTCTATTCGTATCTGTGTAAGCATGTTCGCAGTCAACCAAACAGCAACATCAACAACAGCCGCGGGCAGCACTTGGGCAGCGCTGCAGCAGCAAATAAATTTATGGCTATAACTTCTTGTTAAATCGGTCTATTATGATGGCGTACGGACACATAGTTACGAACTGGGGGTAATTCCTAAATTTTAGTTCGAAATTCCAGGAATTACGGGAGTTAGAGAAAATCGCGATTTGCATCCGAGATATAGGCGATTATACGAATGGAAAATCGGGAAAACCCCCATAGGGGGAAGTGGGGGAAAAATCAAAAAAAAAATAAAACAAACTTGCATAGCGTACACACATAAGGCATATTTGTGCAAAGTTTGGTATCTCTACCTCTTATAGTCTCTGAGATCCAGGTGTTCATACGGACAGACTGACAGGGCTAGATCGACTCGTCTCGTCATGCTGATCAAGAATATATATACTTTGTGGGGTCTGCCACGCCTCCTTCTGCCTGTTACATTTTCAGCTCCCGCAAAGCTATTATACTCTTGTACATTTTATGTACAGAGTATAAAAATTTTGATCGATTTTACCTTTCTCGGTATTCGAACTCATGTAAATGGTGTATAATTTCACATTTACATAGCAATTGCGTCTGTGTGAGTGTATGAATGCCTGTGTGCATCTATTCGTGTCTGTGTAAACATGTTAGCAGTCAACCAAACAGCAACATCAACAACAGCCGCGGGCAGCGCTGCAGCAGCAAATATATTTATGGCTATAACTTCTTGTTAAATTGGTCTATCATAGTGAAACTTGGCATACGGACACATAATAACTAACTGGGGGTATTTGCAAAATTTTAGTTCGAAATTCCAAGAATTACGGGAGTTGGGTGACACATCCAGTTAGTGATTACATATCCGTATACCAAGTTTCATTATGATAGGTTGATCAGAAAGAAAGTTATAGCCATATAACCAGGCCAATGCACACGTATGTATATGTACAAGAACACAAACACGCAGAGACACGATTCTGATGTAAATGTATGTATGCATGTATGGAATATTTTATATTTAATTTAGTTAATTATTTAAATTAATTTAATTAAATTAAATAATTAATTAAATTTAATTAATTTATTTTTTGTGGGGTGGTACAGGGTATTTAAGAGTTGAGCCTGCTCGACTTTAGCATTCCTTTCTTGTTAATGTTGGCTCTTTGTTCGAAGCTCATTTTCGCATCGATAACACAAACATACTTAAAAAGCAATAACTTCACTTCCAATGGATGAAATGTCATGAAATGTCTCACTGGACAATCAATAAAGATAGCAGATTCTAACGCACTAGTCGACATATAGATAACGCCACCAGGGGGCGCTAGATTCAAAAAATCCTGTTTACTTTCGAACGCACCTTGTATAGGGTATAAAAATAACAATCATTTGAAAAATATTTTTTTATACTATTTGGGTACAAAAATACTATTAGTTTAGTGCGAGTGAATGAAATGTATGTAGATTAGTTTTGTGAGTATACATTATACATTATACATTATTATTATACGGCAAGTCAACGCGCAACTTAGACTTAGTTGTTACCTTGTATTATGTATCAAAATGTATATGTTTGTATAAATTTCAGTACCTGCTGATGAAATATGGCGTGGAGTTACTGCAGTTAGTAATGCTGGAAAAAAGAGAGGCCGTGGGAAAGGCTCTGGAAAGAAAATTGCAAAGGATCTAAATAAAGGACAAACTATTGGACTCGGAAAGAAAAATGTCATTTGGCCTGGACTAAATGCACCTATTGTACGTGGTAATGACCTAATTCGTCAACAAAAACTTCCAGAATGCTTGGACAGGGAGAAACATATAATAAACCTTCGCGATTCAATGGGACGTTTTCGAATGATGAGACTAAGCCCTATAGATCGGGGATGGTCCGGTACCAAAATCCCCGGGCGCAGCATTGGACCTCCCGATACAGTTGGCGAAGAATATGACTTTTTTGACACTAGAGTTTTGGAAAATAAAATAGTATTTATTATGAAGGGGAATATGGGAAGGAAAAGAAGGTACTCAGTTTTATCCATCACTGGAAACGGAAATGGATTGGGTGGATTTGCTACTGCGAAAGCTCCAGAAGTGCGGACCGCCCTTCGTAAATCAAAAAATCGGGCAGGACAAAAACTAATGAATATTAATCTCTGCGAAAACAGAACTATATTTCATGACTTTTATACAGGGTTTGGTAAAACTAAAATTTTCGTTTGCAAAAAACCTGATGGTTATGGTTTAATATGCCACCGTGCTATACAAACGATATGTAAAGTAATTGGGATAAAGGACTTGTATGCAAAAATAGAAGGATCAACAAATCTACAGCATATTGTCAAAGCTTTTTTTATAGGCTTACTGCAACAAAAATCTTACCAAAATATTTCTGATGTAACTAATTTTCATATTGTTGAATATCAGAAGGAAAAAAATGGGTTTACTGAGATAAAAGCTATCCCACATTCAACTTCAAAAATACCAAATAAAAATCATGTAATAGATTTAGCTCAATACGTTTTGGAAAAAAGAAACGTATTAAGGAAAAAAGCAATTCCAACATTCTATCTACATTCGAAGGGTCATAACTTGTTTGTAACTAAACAAGAACGATTTCGAAATCATGAAACTGTACGTTTGTACAAATCATTACATGGGAAATAATTGTATAGTAATACATTGAATTATTTGGCGTCGGCCGATTCAATTAAAAAAGCCAACAAAATGTTATTTATATAATTATTACGTACTAAATAATTTTATTGCAATAAATTGATTTTACTTGCTAAAAACAAATATGTTTAATTCCTAATCGGATTTTGAATGTTTATAATTTTAGTTCAATTCTCTACGGCATGCTTTTTTACCCGTGTGCAATGTTTAATATACGATATTTTCAATACTAATGTGAATAACACATTAAATATTTTCTGCTGAAAAAAGAAATGGTTGTACTTCCAACAACAAAAACATTAATTATACTCTGTACATGAAATGTACAAGACTATAAAAAACTATAAAAGCTAGAGACATCAAATTTTGCGTAAGGATGCCATTTGTGTGTACGCTATACAAGTTTGTTTTATTTTGCCCAGGGTTCGTAAAACGAGCACACTGCACACACATGCAGCGCTGCCTTGAGCAGTATAAGCAGGCAGTGGCCAAGCGCTCGATCGTGCTAGGAAGGCATATGTAGGTATGTGTGATGTATGAAATTTGTATGATGGCATGCTTGTGTGTATAAATTTCAAGGCAGAATGTCCGCGACACGTTTCATCCCTTATAGCTACACTCAGTTGGTATAGCCTGTACCCAAAGGATAAAAGGCTATACTAGTTTTGTGTATGTAACACACAGAAGGAGGCGTATATATTGTTGATCAGGGTGACAAGCCGAGTCGATATAGACATGTCCGTATGTTCGTCTGTAGCGCAAGGATCTCAGAAGGTACAAGAGCTGGAATAACCAAACCAATAACCGGTATCCAGATTCCCATAAGCCGTAGGCAGGTCAAGTTTTTTTTTATTCTGATATAACCCCCCACTCCCCCGCAATTCGTGTTTTTTTCCATAACTCTCGTAGTTCTTGGAATTTCGAACTAAAATTCGGTAACTACATCCCGTTAGTGATTATGTGTCTGCCAAGTTTCATCATTCATAGGTCAATTCTGAAGAAAGTTATAGGCATAAATAAAATCGCTGCCCATGCTATGCTTGTAGCGCTGCCCGGAGCTGCTATTGTTGTTGCTGCTTTGGCTGAACTTTGTACTGCATACATTCTTACACAAACACGAATAGACATGCAAAAACTCTCATAGACACAATTGCTATGTATGTATGTAAATTTGCAATTATGCAATATTTACGTGAGTTCGAATGCCAAGGCAGGTAAAATCGATCAAATTTTATTTTTATAACCTGTACCCAAAGGGTGAAAGGCTATACTAGTTTTGTGCGATTGTATGTAACAGGCAGAAGGAGGCGTGGCAGACCTCACAAAGTATATATGTATATTCTTGATCAGTATAACAAGACAAGTCGATATAGCCATGTCCCTCTGTCTGTCTGTATGAGCGCAAGGATCTCAGAACGTACAAACTAGAGCTAGAGTCACCAAACTTGTTATCCCTGAGCCAGTGGCAGATCAAATTTGATCCTTTTTTCTGATGCGCACCGTCCACTCATCCGCTATTAATGATTTTTTTTATAAATAACAAGAAAGGAATGCTTAAGTAGAGCGAGCTCAACTCTTAAATGCCCTGTAAATCCGACAAAAAAGAAAAAAAAAATTAATAACTTTAAAAAATAAACAAGTAAAAAACCTAAAGTCGGGTGTCCCGACTTTGAAATACTCTGTACATATGTTTAGAATAATTATAGAAATTAAAAAAAGTAAGAGAATTAAAAACAAGTAGAGAAGCTAAAGTCGGGTATCCCGACTTTTAAATACTCTGTACATATGTGTAGAATAATTATGCGTGTATGTGTGTGTGTCTGTGTATGTCTCGTGTGCCTGAGCAAAGCAGTAACAACAACAACAGCTGCGGGCACTACTTGGTCTTATGTACATATATAACTATATATCCTGTTAAATCGGCCTATCATTATGAGACTTGGCATTTGGACTTATTATAACTAAATGGAGGTATTTGCCAAGTTTGAGTTCGAAATACCGATTTGCGGTGGAGAGGGGGGAGAGAGGGAAATTCCAAAATATATGCGTATTCACATAACATGCGTACATACATGCGTATTCACATAAGGCATCTTGGACTAAAATTTGGTGTCTCTAGGTCTTATAGTCTCCGAGATATAGGCGATAATACGAATGGAAAATCGGAAAAAGGCCCATAGGGGGGAAGTGCGGGGGAAAATAAAAAAAAAAATAAAACAAACTTGCACAGCGTACACACATAAGGCATCTTTGTGCAAAGTTTGGTGTCTCTATCTCTTATAGTCTCTGAGATCCAGGTGTTCATACGGACAGACTGACAGGGCTAGATCGACTCGTCTCGTCATGCTGATCAAGAATATATATACTTTGTGGGGTCTGCCACGCCTCCTTCTGCCTGTTACATTTTCAGCTCCCGCAAACCTAATATACTCTTGTACATTTTATGTACAGAGTATTGTTTGGTCAAGCAGGAGACGCATAATTATTCATATATACAAATTGTACCTTGCTCTGCGAAGCAAGAAGCGCTAAACGTTTAATAACTCTTATAATGTTTGCTTTGATCGCGCTCAATATTTGCTCTCCTTGTACATTTCCTTTTATTATCCTTTTCTTAGTCTCTGCAGCTGCCAGTGCAGCTGCAATCGAAGTTAGTTGACCTAGATTCGCCGTGCCAATCTAACGCTTCTCGCTGTGCTGTTGTACGAGACAACGCACTTCTACTTTTGCGCATATTGCTTAAAGGCTCAACTATTTGAGTTGGTGGCCTCTTAAATTCGTGTATATCAATTCGGTTTATAGACAAACATAATTGGCCCTGCGCGGCAAAGTATACATTACATTTGAAAAGAAATCGTTCTTGTTTTAATTGTCGTGTCTGACGCCCGCATCAGACAAAACCCATAAACTAAACAAGACAGAACGCTACAGTCGAGCAAGCCCGACAGTAAAATAGCCTATACTCTCCACAAAAAGGAAAAATTAAAAAAAAAATTAAATTATTAAAAAAAATGAATGAATCAATTAATTAAAATAATTAATTTAATTAAATTAGAATACATGTTTATGTTCAGTTTAAACAGCATACATTTACATCACGTACCTATGCGTGTTTATATGCGTGTATGTATGCAGCACAAAGTTGAACAAAAGCAGCAACAACAACAACAGCTGCGGGCAGCGCTGCCGACAGAGCTGCAGGCAGCGCATGAGCAGCGATTTTACTTATGGCTATAACTTTCTTCAGAATTGACCTATCATGATGAAATTTGGCACACGGACACATTAGTACTAACTGGATGTACCGACCAAAATGATTTTAAAATTACGAGAATTACGGAAGTTATAAGAAAAAATACGAATTGCGGGGGAGTGGGGGGTGTATCAGAAAAAATAAACAAACTCGTTCTGCCTAGGGCTTATAGGAACCTTGATACCAATTTTGGTTATCCTAGCTCTTGTACTTACTGAGATCCTTGCGCTCATACAGACAGACGGACATGGCTATATCGACTCGTCTTCTCATCCTGATCAAGAATATATATACTTTGTGGGGTCTGCCACGCCTCCTTCTGTGTGTTACATAAATGCGCACAAAACTAGTATAGCCTTTCACCCTTTGGGTACAGGCTATAAAAAGGCTCCCGAAAAAGCTCGGTGCCTTAACAAGTATAATTATATTAATGAAATTAAATACAAATTATTCAATACATATATACAAAAGTGAAGACATGTTCATGTACACTTTCAACAGCATACATTTACATCCGAATCGTGTCTGCGTGTATGTATGTAGCACAAAGTTGAACCAAAGCAGCAACAACAACAGCTGCGGGCAAAACTTCGGCAGAGGTTATGTTTATCCTTATAACTTCCTTCAAAATTGACCTATCACGATGAAACTAGGCGTACGGCCAGATAACCACAACTGGATTCTAAATATTACGGGAGTTATGAAAACAAAAACACGAATTGCGGGGGAGTAATGGAGGTGTAGCGGAATAAAAAAAATGAACTTGACCTGCATAGGCCTTAGGGGAACCTCGATACCAGGTTTGGTAATTCTAGTTCTTGTACCTTCTGAGATCCTCGCGCTCAAACAGACACACAGACAGACATGGCTATATCGACTCGTCTTGTCACCCTGATCAAGAATATATGTATATTCTTTATGTGGTCTGCCACGCCTCCTTTTGCCTGTTACATTCGCACAAAAAGCATAGCGTACACACATAAGGCATCTTTGTGCAACATTTGGTATCCTTATCTCTTATAGTCATACGGACATGTCCGTCCATCTGGATGGACGCCTGGATTTCGAAAACGGCTGAGCGCACATTAACCAAACCTGGTATGTAGACGCTCCTTTGTTGTTCTTTAGGTACACTTGTTTAGTGCGAATGTATATTACAGGGAAGTGTGGCAGACCACCTAAACTCGATATCTTCTTGATCAGAATAAAAAGACGTCCGTCTGTATGAACACAAAGATCTCAGAAAGTATAAGAGCTAGAATACCCAAACTTGTTATCCAGATTCTCCCATGCCCAAGAAAGTTCGAGTTTGAGTTGTTTGTCTTTTTCCCACACTTTCTAGGTATAAGTGAATTTCCTTAAGTCCTTTAAATTTTTGAACATTTTTTTTAAATTTGGTAATTACATCTGGTTAGTGCTTAAGTGTCCTCGAATCTATATTCACTATCTGGACGTAATTATAAAATTTGAGTTCGAGATTCTAAACATTGAGATTTTATAGCATGTACCCCCAAAGGGTAAAAAGCTATACTAGTTTTGTGCGAACGTATGTAACAGGCAGAAAGAGGCTTGGCAGACCCCACAAAGTATATATATTCTTGATCAGCATGACAAAACGAGTCAATATAACCATGTCAGTCCGTCTAGCTCTTGTACCTGGTCCTTGCGCTCATACGTACATGACTACATCGACTCGCCATACTGATCAATAATATAAATTAAATATTGATCACATTAATGAAAATGTTAAAACTTCCTTGTGTTCATGCAGAAACATGGACATATGTATGTATATCAACTAATCTTATAAAACAATAACAAATTATCTGTTTTTTTTTTGTGGTATAAGTGTACTTGAAAAATAATTTAAGCAAGCGCACAAATTTCAAAATATTAGATTTTACATACTAATAATAGGTGAACTTTAAACTTAGCAAGACACAACACAATGTTGTTGCACATTTCGCACTGGAAAAAATCTTCTTTGTCGTTGTCCTATTTTAAGGTGGCGCAAATTGCTAATAGAAAATCAGAAAGCTAGCGCATACGGTATGTATTCGTTTCATGAATCTCCGATAGCTCACCCTTGAAATTTATATCAATTACAAAGTCCAAATCACGATTGTTCCTTTCATTCGGTTTCATTTGAAACGTGCCAGTTATTTCTTCATTTTTCTTCGCAGTCATGTGATCATCCAAATAAAAGACAGTCTGCTTCCAGTGTGTGTATGTAGAGTCTGGCGATGTGCTGAATCCAAGTCGCTTGTGGCACTTTGTAAACTCAATGTTGAAAAATGTGACCAATGCTTGAACAAAATCATTTCGCTTAATGGTTAGACTAAATTTTGACGAAAAGTTCAGATCTGCCTTCTGCACGGTGTACAGGTCAACTTCCTTTACCATACAGGCCGTCGATACCACTTGTTTTGGATCAACGACATCCACGAGGGGCTCAGTGACAGCAACTTTTCGAATGCAACTCATGTCAAAACCATACACATCGTCCCACCAATTAATCTTCTCATCCTTATACTGACGATCCTCTATGGCAGTAATAAAAAGCGTACCTCTGTCAGGAAACATCATTCCACTAGGTTTAAGCCATTTATCTCGCGCGTAGAGCACTGTATCCAACATAGACTCATAGAAGAGGCAGTACCTTTTGAGAGCAAAACCTATATAAGTCGACCGAAGTTTAATTGATTGTAGAGCTCCTACACTTACCCCATCCACTCTGATATTATTATATCAACCTTGTCGATTCCATTTGGTAGTTCTATTTCTTCGATTTTTCCTTTTACCACTTTTATAATGTCTTGCAAGTTGTTGTCTATAACAACCTGTCGTGCAAATTCTATAATATTTGAACAGTCCACCGCAATGACTTTAGATGCACCAGCTTTAGCAGCAAACATTGAAAGGATACCTGTCCCACAGCCAACATCAAGTACAATCTGAAACAAATACAAAGTAATATCGCTTCTATATTACCAAATCCTTGCATACCTTCCCCTGAAAAAGATGCTTATTGTGGTACATAGCGTTGCGGTATGTGACAGTCCGAACCTCATCTTTAAGCATCTCCTCGTGAATACCAAAATGTGCATAGGAGTCAAAGTAGTAGTCCCGTGAGGTCATCTCATCAGCATTGGCTCTTACATCGCTAGGTACTACAGCTTCGTCTTCATTAGCAACACCGGTGTGAGGAAGCTTTTTCAATACATTGTTCACAGTTGTGTTCTCGTTGCTGGATTCCATTTTAATATCTGTAGTTGACTTTAACGACGAGGTAGGGCTTTTAGCGCTTAATATTGTATTTATTTACATACATACCATTTCCTATTTCACTTCACGTTTGCTTAAAACCAAAAAAGACGGGGAAATCTTCAGTCGTATAAAATCGCTTTCGATGCCCACACACATGCGAAAATATCGTGTTATTTTATTGAATATCGATATTTTCGCATTTAGCTGTAAGTCGATATTCGTAGAGTCGATAGCAATACCAATATACATACATACATGGAATACATTAGCTAATAATAGTGCATGTGTATTAACACGAGGTTTCTCCCATAATTTGCTATGTAAGATTGCTATCTGGTTGACACCAGAAAATCAAACGTAGCTGTTAAAAGGTCCGTGGACTAGGGATTTAGGGGTTTTCTTTAAATTTCAGATGCATCTACGCCGTTTAAATGTTGTAGGGTTTGTTCGCGTGCAATCGATGTCAATTATATTTGTTTCACATTAATCTGTATAATTCTTTCTGAGGGTTTTCAGTGAATGAAAATATATGGAGTGTAAATAATGTAAATAAATTAAAAATTAACTGATAATCAAAAATACAACAATGTAACCGATAGTGTAAATAAATTAAAAATTAACTGATAATCAAAAATACAACAATGTAACCGATTGTCTTAAGAAACACATTGTATCGATATGTTAAAGAAAAACGAGGAATAATAAAGATGTGCCACTTATTCTAGGGATGTAAGTCGAAGGGAAAACATCGATGTTGATGTACATCGATGTCTCGTTATAAAACATCGATGCATGGTCGATGCATCGCAAAAAAACATCGATGCATCGATGTTTTAAAAAATTAACTTTCCATAGAAAAAAAGCTATTATTAGGAAGCTAATCAGCAGAGAAGCTTGAAATAAAAAGTGTTTATATATCAAAAGAGACTGTCATAGCATTTTACTTAATGTTGTTAATCAAAATAGTACTCGTAATATTGACTTTTGATGAACTTGTAACTTATTATAACAGTTTTTAAAATAACGACGCGTTGCAGCTACACCTCTTAGGCATATTAAGTGTGACATTACATACGAAAAAAAGAAGATCAAATACTTAACAATCTAAAATTTATATTATAAAATACACATTTTAACGAAAACATCAAATAATTTATGATATAAATATACATACCATTTTCGGTAAACCACACAAAGAAATGTGACCGTCAAACAAAACATGTATAATGTTCGATGTTTGGACAAACGTCGATGGATCGACGATGCATCGTTAGCAAAAAAACATCGGAAAACATCGATGCATCGTGGTAAAAAACATTGTCGATGCTCGATACATCGATGTTTTTTACATCCCTAACTTATTCTAGAGTGGCCGGAGAGTAAAGAACATAGTCGGTTATTAATGTTTTTACAGGAGCAAAGAAATGGTAAAAAAAAGTGGGTTCTTTTTTTATATTTTAACTAGCAGGTATTGCCCGTCTTAACCCGGCTCAATATAATGTTTCCAATTGTATTTATTTTGTGTGTGCATAACCTACCCATATGTTTTCACCTTATAAGTTACCAGTAGGAAGGCATTTAAGGTATTTAAATGAACATTTTCTGTTCTTGACAAAAAATTGTTCAGTAGTCCGTTACATTTTTGTTCTTGCCAAACTATTTCGTTCAACGAACATGACCACTATAACTAATATTTTTTAAAGCTCGTTTTCCCCCCTTTGGAGCTAGAATTTTCCAAAAGCCTTTCTTAGTGTGCTCCTACACTATGATGGATACTATGAAAAGATACTTGAGTCCAAATTTCATCTTTTACCGTTTGGGCTGTGCGTTGATCACCAATTAGTCAGGACAAACTGTTTTATATATAGAGATAACGCAACGTTTTAAGATAGACGATTTGCAAAAAAGGGGGAATAATTATAAGGGTATATCCTAATTTGAAATTCACATTTGAGCCTTTTCGTGTCATATTGAGTCAATACGGTCACGCACAAACTCGGAATATGAAACACGGCATTCGTGTCAATGCCGTGCCGCGATGAGCCACGATCAAAAAGCACTGACAATTCTCATCTCAATTTGCTAGAGTAAAACTTTCGATAGTTGAAGCCACCGATACCATCAAAATATCGAAGTTTGAATGCAATAAGCAGAATATTTAAATAATGAAAAATAAAAAATGTACTAAACAAAGAAAAAATAACATAAAAATGTTTATGTTATAATGTTAATAATTTTTAATTAATTAACATTTCTTGCCCTGTCAGTGCAAGACGAATGTACTTTTATACATATGTATGTATGTATATATGTACATACATTTGTACAAATGAACATTCACACATTAGTGTCTCACATTTTGCTTTGGCTACTTCAACCGTTTGCACGCAACTACACGAACAGCTGCTTGTATATATGTATGTCTGTGTGTATGTATACTTAGTTGTCCCCAACTGTTTGATATTTTGTATTGTTTGTTCTGCCTGCATTTGTAAAATGCATATTTTAAAAATCGTTAAATGCAAAGTTGTAATTTTAGTTACGTAGATTATATTACCCAAATTTGAAATCGATCGGACAAAATTTATAACACAAACTTTTCATTTGAAAAAATGAATAAATATTAAAACCCCAATAATTCAAGCTCCAACACCAATTTCGAAAAACCGAGTATGCAGTTTTGTTTGTATTCTTTTATAGATTATAAAAACCAAATTTAAAGTTGATCGATTCAGAAATGCAGAATTTTCGAACAAACTTTGGAGCTACTTTTCCCCCCTTTGGAGCTCGAATTTTCCAAAATCCCTTCTTAGTGCCCATCTACACCATGATAGGATACTTGAGCCCAGTTTTCAGTTTCCTAGCTTTTACCGTTTGGGCTGTGGGGTGTTGATTGTGTTTCAATTTTTCCACGGAAAACCCCCTCTTTTTCATGCCCCAGGAAAAATGGTGAAAAACCAAGTATACAGTTTTTCTTGTATTCTTTTTGAGAGTATACAAACTAAGTTTAAAGTTAATTGGATGAAAATTGTAGATTTTTCATACAAACGTTGGAGCCCGTTTTCCCCCTTTGGCGTTCGAATTTTCCAAAACCGCTTCTTAGTGCTCACCTACACCACTGAAGACAACATGTGTCCAATTTTCAGCCTCCTAGCTCTAACCGTTTGGGCTGTGCGTTGATTGCACATAGCTTTTCGTTTACCGAATTTTCCACGGAAAAATCATTATTATTCAGGCCGCAGGAAAAATATTGAAAATCCAAGTATACAGTTTTTTTTGTATTCTTTGTGAGAGTATACAAACTAAGTTTGAAGTTAATCGGATAAAAATTGTAGATTTTTCATACAAACGTTGGAGCTCGTTTTCCCCCCTTTGGAGCTCGAATTTTCCGAAACCCCTTCTTAGTGCTCACTTTCACTATAAGAGGGATCTTGTGTCCAAATTTCAGCTTCCTAGCTCTTACCGTTTGGGCTGTGCGTTGATTGCCAATCAGTCAGTCAGTCAGTCAGTCAGTCAGTCAGTCAGTCAGTCAGGACAAACTGTTTTATATATATAGATTAAGTTTTACAATATGCTATTTCTCTGCCGACATTCTCTAAATTTTCTAAAGGAACTTCCAAATAGCAAATTACTTTGGTACGTTCCGAGAACTTGGGCATAAAATACAATACATAAATACGGATTTATTTGGCAAGTCGGTATTTTCAAACCTTTTGAGTTTAAAATCAGGATTCCTTGGCTGAAAGCGGGACATAGTGAAAAAAAGTATATAAGTATATTGAGTTCATATTAGGTTTACGTGACAGTAGATAGCAAAAATAGCAATAAACAAAATTTATTTTTATAAAATTATAATATTTTAAACCATACCCTACCGTTAAATAATCCAGCCAATCCATACTTGTCTGGGCCACCTGGCCTAGGGGAGTGTCCGGTTGAGAGGATACATAGAAATTTTTTCAATTATTTGTTTATTTAAATTGTTTTTATGATTTATGTAAATAATTACATATAAAAATCAAAAATGAAGATCAAAATTTAATAGTTTTATGTTTATATGCATTTATATCCATAGACCCAAAACTATATTTTGAACCTTATGTAAGTTTTTTCCTTAAAATCCATTTTCTGAGTTAATGCGCGCCATTCAGAAGTGCTGTGCTTGGCTTCATCCATAGTAGAAAACAAGTAGAGAAGCTAAAGTCGGGTGTCCCGACTTTGAAATACTCTGTACATATGTGAATGTGTGTGTTTGTGTGTGTCTGTGTACGTACGTTCACTGCTTGATAATATAAACATATATGGCCTTGACTTCCTGTTAAATCGGCCTATCTTATGAAATTTGGCATACGGACTTATAATCACTAACTGGAGATATTTGGAGATATTGCAATGAAAAATTTCTATAAATACGGGAGTTATGAAAAATCAAAGATTAGGGGGGGAGGGAGAGGGGGGATGGAAGGAAATTCCAAAATATACATTTTCTGTGTATTCACATAAAGCACCTTGGACTTTGGTGTCCCTTGTTCTTATAGTCTCCGAGACATAGCTGATTATACGAATGGAAATCTCGAAATCCCCCATAGGGGGAAGTGGAGGGGGAAATCCAAACTTGCACAGCATCTTTGTGCAAAATTTGGTGTCTCTATCTCTTATAGTCTCTGAGATCCAGGTATTCATACGGACAGACGGACAGGCAAATAGACATAGATCGACTCGTCTTGACATGCTGATCAAGAATATATATACTTTGTGGGGTCTGCCATGCCTCCTTCTGCGTGTTACATTTTTCAGCTCCGGCAAACCTAATATACATACTCTCTTCCAAATTATTATGCAATTAAAATATTTTCCGTTTGCAACCATTCCTGAGCTAAATAACAACACATATAATTTAATTTGCAATATTTGTTCAATAACTACTATTATTTGTATTATATCTTGCAAATCTGAGCATAACTGTGAAATAATTAAATAAAAATAATAACATGTGCACAAATCGCGGAAGTTACGATATTTTATAAAAATCTTGTAGTAGGAATATGAAACTATTTTGCATGCATTTGAAACTTCCATTACCGAAAAATACGCGTCCGGCCAAGAGAGGTTTTCGTTCAAATTTGATGTGTTAATTCATGTCAGCGTCCGTTAACACGAGGTTCGCGTCCAGCCATGAGAGGTTTTAGTTGGTATTTCTCGAAAAATAGTGTCCGCGTCCAGTCAAGAGAGTGTCCGATCTTGCTCTAAAAAGTACACCAAAAAGAATGTTCTAGAAAAACTGTCCCCCTAAGAGGGGTGTCCGGTTAAAAGAAGTGTCCGTTAAGGGAGTTTTCACTGTATTTATGTAATATGATAATGATATACAGGGCATGTAATTTCTAGACTTAAAGGCTGTAAAATTTGGAAAAATATTTGGTGAACTTATGCAACTGCACATCTCTATATATATAAAACAGTTTGCCCTGACTGACTGATTGGCAATCAATGCACAGCCCAAACGGTAAGAGCTAGGAAGCTGAAATTTGGACACAAGATCCCTCTTATAGTGAAAGTGAGCACTAAGAAGGGGTTTCGGAAAATTCGAGCTCCAAAGGGGGGAAAACGAGCTCCAACGTTTGTATGAAAAATCTACAATTTTTATCCAATTAACTTCAAACTTAGTTTGTATACTCTCACAAAGAACACAAAAAAACTGTATACTTGGATTTTCAATATTTTTCCTGCGGCCTGAAAAATAATGATTTTCCGGTGGAAAATTCGGTAAACGAAAAGCTATTTGCAATCAACGCACAGCCCAAACGGTAAGAGCTAGGAGGCTGAAAATTGGACACATGTTGTCTTCAGTGGTGTAGGTGAGCACTAAGAAGCGGTTTCTAACGCCAAAGGGGGGAAAACGAGCTCCAACGTTTGTATGAAAAATCTACAATTTTCATCCAATTAACTTCAAACTTAGTTTGTATACTCTCAAAAAGAATACAAGAAAAACTGTATATTTGGTAAACCAACCAAACCAAACGGTAAAAGCTAGGAAACTGAAATTTGGGCTCAATTATCCTATCATGGTGTAGATGCGCACTAAGAAGGGATTTTGGAAAATTCGAGCTCCAAAGGGGGGAAAAGTAGCTCCAAAGTTTGTTTGAAAATTCTGCATTTCTGAATCGATCAACTTTAAATTTGGTTTTTATAATCTATAAAAGAATACAAACAAAACTGCATACTCGGTTTTTCGAAATTTGTGTTGGAGCTTGAATTATTGGGGTTTTAATATTTATGCATTTTTTCAAATGAAAAGTTTGTGTTATAAATTTTGTCCGATCGATTTCAAATTTGGGTAATATATTCTACGTAACTAAAATTACAACTTTGCATTTAACGATTTTTAACACATGCATTTTACAAATGCAGGCAGAACAAACAATACAAAATATCAAACAGTTGGGGACAACTAAGTATACATACACACACACACACACACACACACATACAAGCAGCTGTTCGTGTAGTTGCGTGCAATTGATTGAAATAGCCAAAGCAAAATGTGAGACACTAATGTGTGAATGTTCATTTGTACACATGTATGTACATACATACATACATATGTATAAAAGTACATTCGTCTTGCACTGACAGGGCAAGAAATGTTAATTAATTAAAAATTATTAACATTATAACATAAACATTTTTATGTTATTTTTTTTTTGTTTAGTACATTTGGCATAAGGGGTTTTTAGGACAACGGACTACAAGGGCGTACGCAGGTTGGGCAGGGGGGACATTTCTCCCCTTAGAAAGAATTTCGCATTATGAATTACACCAGCACCATATGTATTACATACGTACATACATATGTACAACGTCTGTATGTATAGTATGTACATATGTACATCAATAAGTATGTATGTACGTACATACATTCTTATATACATATGTATATAGGTTTGTATGTATGCAGTGGGCCATCGAACACTGTTGTTTAATTGTAATAAATAGTGTTCTTTGGTTTCAAATCGAAATTTTTAAAACAACAACAACAAGTTATTGGCTCGCAAATCTTATTTCGTTTTAATCATTTACGGCTGTTAATTGCATACGCAAAATGCCAAAAGTTTGCAGTTACCGTACACATGCAAATACATTTGCATGTATTTATGTACATATGTGTACAGTGAACAATCGAATACAGTATTATAATCAATAACTCTCAAACGATGTTTTTCGTTGTATTTGTATTCGACATGTATTACGATATATCAACACAAGTATCGATATTTTCGATATATCGCATTTTATTTTATTTTTGGGGTTTTAATATTTATTCACTTTTTCAAATGAATAGTTTGTGTTATAAATTTTGTCCGATCGATTTCAAATTTGGGTAATGTAATCAACATAACTATATCAATAAATTGGCATTCAACGATTAAAATATAGCAATATGTTTTTTACTTGCTATATATCAAATATCAAATAGTTGGGGACATCACATACACACACTCACACTTACATACAACAAGCAACAGTTCGTGTCTATGTGTGCCCATGCATACATACATATGTACATGCATATGTATGTATGCCTGTATATGTAAGTAGCATGTACATACAAAACAACAACAACAACTGCAAGTCATTGGCTCGCTCTTCTTTCGTTGTGACCATTTAATGTTAATTGCAAAGGCAAAACGCCAAAAGTTTACAGTTACCGTCGCTAGGCAACGACTGCGTAAGCGATAGTAATGCAGAAACCGAATAACGGAGCTACGTATATTCTGATTCGCATTGCCGGCAGATGTATATATGTATGTATATGATTTGTTCTTATTGATCTCAATAAATAATTAGATTTTATTATTTAAATATTCTGCTTATTGCATTCAAACTTCGATATTTTGATGGTATCGGTGGCTTCAACTATCGAAAGTTTTACTCTAGCAAATTGAGATGAGAATTGTCAGTGCTTTTTGATCGTGGCTCATCGCGGCACGGCATTGACACGAATGCCGTGTTTCATATTCCGAGGTTGTGCGTGACCGTATTGACTCAATATGGCACGAAAAGGCTCAAATGTGAATTTAAAATTAGGATATTATCTTAAAACTTTGCGTTATCTCTATATATAAAACAGTTTGTCCTGACTAATTGGTGATCAACGCACAGCCCAAACGGTAAAAGATGAAATTTGGACTCAAGTATCCTTTCATAGTATCCATCATAGTGTAGGAGCACACTAAGAAAGGCTTTTGGAAAATTCGAGCTCCAAAGGGGGGAAAACGAGCTTTAAAAAATATTAGTTATAGTGGTCATGTTCGTTTAACGAAATAGTTTGGCAAGAACAAAAATGTAACGGGCTACTGAACAATTTTTTGTCAAGAACAGAAAATGTTCATTTAAATACCTTAAATGCCTTCCTACTGGTAACTTATAAGGTGAAAACATATGGGTAGGTTATGCACACACAAAATAAATACAATTGGAAACATTATATTGAGCCGGGTTAAGACGGGCAATACCTGCTAGTACATTCATATGGATGTACAAATAATATGTATGTATGTAAATATGTGTGTTGGAGGAGAATCGAGCATATTAGCATAATTATTTTGTTTAATTTAAATTTCACATTTGCTGTTAAAAACTATGTAAGCTTTCTGGCAACATTATTAATTACTTATAAGCACAACAAAAATGCACCCCTGTAATGAGAAAGCGGAGTGACTGGATGTAATATACTCTCGCTCTCTCACTTCGCTTGCAGCCATAAAAGAAGATACATGTATGAATAAAGAAACCCACTAAAGTTAAATCGTGCGCGCTACAATCAATCCGTCGCATTTGCAAAATAAGAAAGAGGATTTAGGAACACTTACGTCCATTGGAGTATCATTGCGAAACGCAATTCCATCCAGAGGCAGGTCTGGAAGCATTTGGCGACCATGACAGGACACCTCCAATAGATAAGTCTCGTTCCAACCTCAAATTTGGAGTTCGTCCATTTCATAGCTTTTTCTACAGCTTTAGCAAAAATGAATGTACGTTTTGTATGTTTCTGTGCAACGATAATCAACTGTAACGATCTGGACTGTTAAATGCCAGAGCCTCGCTAACCACGCAGAATGGTTAGGGCTTCGCTGGACAACGCTTGTATATTCCCGTGTAACGATCATCGCCATAAGTGCCAGAGCCTCGCTAACCACGTAGACTGGTTAGGGCTTCGCTGGACAACGCTTGTACATTCCCGTGTAACGATCTGGACTGTTAAGTGCGAAAGCTTCGCTAACCACACCGACTGGTTAGGGCTTCGCTGGACAATGCTAGTTCCAGTGCTTCGCTTCGCTGGACAAAGCTATCGCCAGAGCTTCGCTAACCACGCGCTGATAAAAGCTCAATCAGTTATATATACATACATACAATATGACATGCATAGGCGCTGCATGTAATAATTCAGAGTGAGTGAGACATTGCAAACATAACAGTACCCTATCAGCATCTACTCTTTATCAACTGCTGCCAGCGTTTTGTTGGTAGACTTTAAAGCTCGCTGTGATTCTTGCTGTTTCCCATTTAGTTAGCGCCAAAATCATTACGTAGGTACACAAACATTGCACAGTGGTACAACTGTTATTGAACATTGTGCAAATTTAAAGTTTACGTTATCGTTTAGTTAATGAAGAAGTTGTTATTTACGTTCAAAAACACTGCACAGTGGTGCAACTGTGAGTCAACACTGTACACATAACATACGTTATTATTGGGAAAATTTAAGAAATTTTATACATTGCGTAGTCAATTAAATAATCATGAGCAATCCAGAACCAAAGCCATCACCTAGCGATGGTGACCAGGCTACACGAGTAGTACTCGCTGATGCAAACAACGCAGGGCTAATAAAATTGCGGCTACAACGCCAAACGATGGCACGGAATATGGCAAATGTTAAAGTTAGAATAATCTCGCTTGGTGACCAAGCTGATGCCTCAGAGCTCGAGTGCAATCTGCAAATTTTGGTAGGCTACTTTAACGATATATGCCAAACACAATCCAAAATTGAGGACCTTGCAACTACAGACAATGGTAGAACAGCTATTGAAAATCTGTACATTGAAACAAAGGCAAGGATTGTGAAGGTGCTCAACAAAACGTCAAAGGTAAACTTGTGCAACTCTAGTTTTTTGAGCTCGACAGCAGCGCCAGCTCAGCACAATCGATTGCCAAAAATGAAACTTCCTTCCTTCGAGGGACAGTATTCCGATTATAAACGCTTCATAAGTGCATTCAATAATCTGGATGACCAAGACCAAGGATTTTCTGTGATAGATAAGTTCAACTACTTGCTTAACTGTTTATCTGGACCAGCATTAGAGGTCATACAGACGTTTCAAGTCACCGAAGATAACTACCCCAAGGCTCTTCAACAGCTTAAGTCTCGATATGACAACGACGTCCTAATCTTTCTTTCAAACCTGTTTTGTTTACCACCAATGCGGAAGTCGGACGCAATAACACTTCAAAGACTGTTGGATTCTGCTTCTGCCATTAGGGGTCATTAATGCAACAATGATTCATATTACTTTATCAAAGGTGGATGCTGACACCAAGCTACAGTATTATGAAAAGCAACTTTTCGAGACACTTCCATCTTGGGAAGACTACTGCAAGTTTATTACGCATCGATGCCAATTTTTGCAGAGTCGTGCAAAGGGCGTCACATTCGGAAACCTTCACGAAACAAGGCAAGGTTCTAAACAAGGGAAGACGTCCAAGTTATTCGTCACAACCTCCTATAGGGTCTGTGACCATTGCCACTCCAATGACCATTACATCTCAACATGCACATCATTCGCTGCCTTAACTCTCGATCAACGAAAGGAATTCGTCAAAAATCACCAACTTTGCTTTAATTGTTTGAGAAGAAACCACTCTCAAAAACAATGTCCGTCGAGGTCTCGCTGCAGAGTGTGCCACGCAGCACATCATTCTCTACTATACAATTTTACTAAGGTGGTTACTCCACAAGCTGGCAACAATTGCTCGAATCTGAATGCGCAAATGAACTCTTCCTTTCAGGACTCGCCAAACTTGTCCATGGTAATGCACTCTACTGAGCGTGGCATTTTACCGACCGCAATTGTAAGAGTAAAGGACAGGTTCGGAAACTATCTGAAGTCAATCTGATCACAGGGGAGACTGCAAAGCGCTTACAGCTGGAAAAATGCCGAGTCTCACAAGCCGTGAGCGGTATAACAAATAATGTTCAGCGTATACACTATCACGTGTCAACGACGATAAGGTCCCGCACATCAGACTTCGAATAGACATCGACGTTCGCAGTCATCAAAGCAATCTGCTCCAGCAAAGCCAGCACCGACATTGACATAAATCAGTGGCATCTTTCCCAGGATGTTGTACTTGCTGATCCACTGTTTTATGAATCAAACAAGATAAATATTCTTATAAACACCGATGGATTTTTTGACGCTATCCGAACTGGAAAAATCTCTTTAGGGCCAGGCAACCCGTGCCTTTTAAATACCGCATTTCGTTGGATAGTGGGAGGAAACACAGATGCGTCTCCACCATCAAACCAGCATTACCAATGTACGCTAGTACAGGAGTCTCCTACACTCGATAGGATAATGGAACGATTTTGGAAACTTGAAGAGTTCCACACACCAGCATCCAAGCTTACCACAGAGGAACAACTCTGCGAGGATCACTTCAGTAACAATATATCTCTTTGCAACGATGGTCGTATACAAGTGCGCTTACCATTCAAAGAAGCACAAACGAATTTGGGACATTCTTACGATACCGCCTACCAACGCTTTATGGCACTCGAGCGACGATTTAACAGAAACGATGAATTGAAGAGTGCATATGCAAGCTTCATAAATGAGTATTTAACTTTAGGGCATATGTCACTGCGTCAGACTCGAGATGAAACTCAACCGCATTTCTTTATACCCCACCATTGTGTATTAAGGCCTCAAAGCTTGACTACGAACTTACGTGTCGTTTTTGACGGTTCAGCAAATCATCCTCCGGCAAGTCTTTGAATGATATATTAATGGTGGGCCCAACAATACAACAGGATCTAGTTACAACACTGTTAAAGTTCCGGTTACATAAATTTGTTCTTACTGGCGACATTACGAAAATGTACCGACAGTTCATGATAGACCCTCGTGACAGATCCTTTCAGTTTATACTTTGGAGAAGTAATCCAACAGACGAAATTCAAATTTACCAATTAAACACGGTCTATCATCAGCACCATTCTTAGCGATTCGAAGTCTGCATCATCTCGCAAGTCTATTCGAATCAGAATTTCCTGTTGGCGCATCGGTTCTTCGCACAGACTTATACGTCGACGATGTACTTACAGGTGCAGACACCATGAAGGAACTACAAGAGAAGAAAGATCAGATCACGGATTTATTAGGTAAAGCGCATTTACAGATGACCAAATTTAACAGCAATACGAAGCATTTCATTAATCCATCCACGAATGAAGTTCCTATTAAAGTTGAGGAAATAGATACAGCAAAGACTCTTGGCTTATCTTGGCGGCCAAAGCAAGACAGCTTTGTTTATCGGTACGATTTGCAACCTAAACAACAAAATACCAAACGAATGGTATTATCGGCAATTGCAAAGATGTTTGACGCTCTTGGCTTGATGAGTCCAATCGTAATTAGATGCAAAATACTCTTGCAGGATCTACACATTTAAAAGCTGGGATGGGATGAACGTCTCCCTGAAACGTTAAATCAATTATGGGACGAAATGAAAGCTGATCTTCAGAACACTCACGTGCTACAAATTCCTCGGTTCGTACACACTTCATTATCACTTAAGGGCGAAGTACACGGCTTTGCTGATGCCTCAGAGCGCGCTTATGGCTGTTGTATTTACATCCGAGTGCAAATCGATTCTCAAGTACACACAAATTTGTTGATAGCAAAATCTAGAGTCGCGCCTATTAAGGTCCAATCTCTACCGAGGTTAGAACTATGTGCAGCTGTACTACTTAACAAAACATTCCGAAAATTTCATCACAAAATTCTTCCCTACATAAGCAGTATCACCTTTTGGACAGACTCCAGGATTGTGCTCCAATGGTTGACAATGCATTCATCTAAATTAAACTGCTTCGTTGCCAATCGAATTTCTGAACTACAAGAACACGAAGGCAGTATACAGTGGCGACACGTCCCATCCTCTAAGAATCCTGCTGACATCGTATCAAGAGGATGCCGCACATTTGAACTGGAAACCAATATGTGGCTAACAGGGCCAGAGTTTTTGAAAAGACCGCATGGCGAGTGGCCAACTTTAAATCAATCATTACCGGAACCGATAGAAGTTCGCAAACAAGCATTTGTAATATGCAACGAAACGTCTCCAGATTTGCATGCAACACACATCAAACTTATCAGCACAGAACCAGAATCAATCATTGACAAGCTCATCGAAACCTCATCTTCGCACATGCGCACTCTACGAATTTTATCATTTATATACAGAGCATTTAATAGAATTCAAGCAAATCATCTCCTCAAAGTTAGCGATATCGTAAACGTACCAGCTACTGAGCTAAGCGTTACATTTTGGCGTCTAATAGGGCATATACAGCAGTCAGCGTTTTGTGAGGAGATTAAGTCAATACGCAAGGGAAAACGTATTAAACACAGCATGCAGAGCTTAGCTCCATTTATTCAAGAAATGTCAGTGGGCGGAAGAACTGTGGAAATACTTAGAGTTGGTGGGAGGCTAGCCAGATCAGAGTTACCATTCGATGCCAAGTTTCCAGCCATTATACCCTCATCTCATCGTTTTACTCGTACCTACATACAGTTTTTGCATCATCAGCACTTACATGCCAACCCCAAGGTTCTCATTTCCATAGTAAGGGAGAAAGTATGGGTGATAAATGCTAGAGCAATCGTTCGCCAGGTCGTCCGCTCTTGTATTCACTGCTTCCATTGCAAACCTCGTTTAATGGGGCAGCTGATGGGAGATCTACCGGCGGACCGCCTGCGAGGTGAACGTCCTTTTTTGATAACGGGAGTCGATTTTTGTGGACCCCTTATGACGACTCATCGACTGCGTGGACGATCAACGTATAAAACTCAGCTATTTTTGTATGTTTCGCAACAAAGGCGGTTCATATCGAACTCGTCTCAGAGCTATCAACCAATGCATTCCTTCTCTGCTTTCGAAGATTTGTCGGGCGTCGTGGACTGCCTCAAAAGCTGTATTGCGACAATGCAACAAATTTTGTTGGCGCTGCTGCAAGACTTGCAGAGTTTAAGCAAGCCGCATTGGATTCAGAGGCGATCAGCCAAATAAGACACTACAGCGCTTGCAAGGGCTTTGAGTTTCACTTCAACCCATCTCGAGCGCCACATTTTGGTGGGCTTTGGGAGGCCACAGTCAAATCAGCAAAGGCATTATTGATTAAAAACATGAGCGAAGCTAATTTGACTTTTGAAGAGCTGCAAACTCTGCTAACCGAAGTGGAAGCCATACTTAACTCACGGCCAATTGCTCCACAATCAGATGATCCCAACGACGGATGTGCTTTGACACCAGCCCATTTGATAGTCGGATCTTCGCTACTTACAGCTCCCGAAGAACTATTATACAAGCCAGAGTCTTCCACTCATCTTCGTTACCTCGACCGCTGGCAAAAGGTGACTTTCTTAAAACAACAATTCTGGCAAATGTGGTACCGCGATTATATCCACACACTACAACGTCGATCCAAATGGACTTCAAACCAGGCAAACATTCGTGAAGGACAACTTGTGATTGTCCATGAAGACAATACACCTTCTCAAATATGGATCCTTGCTCGCGTGACCGCAGCCATCGCTGGAAAGGATGGAAAGGTCCGAGTAGTCGATCTCCAGACTAGCAAGGGTACGCTACGCCACCCAATCCACAAACTAGCACCACTGCCCCTCGATTAGTTTAAAGGAATCTAGATCCTTTCAACGGGGGGAGGATGTTGGAGGAGAATCGACCATATTAGCATAATTATTTTGTTTAATTTAAATTTCACATTTGCTGTTGAAAACTATGTAAGCTTTCTGGCAACATTATTAATTACAAAATGCACCCCTGTAATGAGAAAGCGGAGTGACTGGATATAATATACTTTCGCTCTCTCACTTCGCTTGCAGCCATAAAAGAAGATACATGTATGAATAAAGAAACCCACTGAAGTTAAATCGTGCGCGCTACAATCAATCCGTCGCATTTGCAAAATAAGAAAGAGGATTTAGGAACACTTACGTCCATTGGAGTATCATTGCGAAACGCAATTCCATCCAAAGGCAGGTCTGGAAACAATGTGTATGTATCTACATTTTCATTTCTTCTATGCATGATGGGCCATGGCCCGCACATTTATATCCTCATTCAGAGTGTGCTTGCGACCAGTGACGGGCGGCAGAGGCAGAACAGCACATGTGCGGGATGTGAAGGCATTAGGTTCATACGCACCAACGCCGACGAGGGCAGCGACAGCGGCGAAACGACGAGCGCGGTGATGCATCCGCAGCAGCCGCAGCCACAACAACATAACGACAGCGGCGTTGATGTGGACGGCAGATGCATACCACTGGTACATAATCAGCCGACGCGTACTGCAGGTCGTCTATCATCAGCAGCAATTAGAGGCAGGTCGAGCGAGCTCCGACTAAGAGAAATATTTATTAATTTCGGCGCGGGATGCAGCACGTTGCCCAGAAATTACCAAAAATATTCCGCGCACCGGAATTTGAATTCGAACACGCGGCGAAAAGGGCGAACTACCAGAGTGAAGGGTTGCTATCGACAACAAAGCGACAGGATGGCAGCGCTAGAGGCTGGCTGTTAAAAAAAAGGTAAAAGAGATAAAAGATGGACGTAAAGATAAGGGCTTTGAAGTCAAAATGGCAATGAACATAATAAATAGAAATAAAATTCCCCAACCAATGTTCAAGGTAGAACTGACGCCTGACTGTATGCCTATAAGTAAAAGTTAAAATCACCCAATTTACAAGATACAATATCTATTACACCGTAGAATCACCGTTGAGGAACCGCACAAACGAAATGGACGTGCCCAATGCACAAACTATCAGGAATATGGACACACAAAAACCTATTGCACCCTAACCGCAGTCTGTGTTGCCTACGGGGATGTACCTGCCCTGTAAATAAGGAGGACTCCTCAGCGAAAAAATGTAGCAACTGTGGGTGAAACCACACTGCCAACTTTAGAGGTTGCCCTGCCTAAAAGGAATTAAAAAGTCGCATAAGCCTGCAAAAATCCGCAGCTCGAAACTCAGTCATCCGACAAAATTGCTGTACTTACCATCAACTACGATTCCAGGAGTATCTTTCGCTAAGACGTTAAGTTAAAACCAACGAGTGGTACGTCTCAGTCTCTCAACAAACCACTGCAGGAATAATGAATCCCATCTGGCAACTCTAACAAATACAATGGTAACAATACAACAAACGATGCAGGAAATTATGCACAATCAAAATCTCGTCCTGGAACTACTAATCAAACAGAAATCTACTTAAATGGCTTCACTAAAAATATGTTTTTGGAATGCGAATAGCATTTCACGGCACAAATACGAGCTCTTGCAATTCTTCAATCAACACGACATTGACGCCATGCTCATATCAGAGACTCACCTAACAAACACAAATTATTTTCATCTCAAGGGCTACAACTTCTATACGACCAATCATTCCGATGGTAAGGCTCATGGAGGTACTGGTATCCTGATAAAGCGTCACATAAGGCACTATCCGTTGCCTTCATTTGCCTCAACTTATCTACAGGCCACAGCAATTAATATCGAAACACAAAGCGGCTATTTAAGCCTACTCGCAGTATACTGTCCATCGCGCTTCTCCGTTTTCTGAGGCAGAATTTGTACATTTCTTCGACCTACTAGGTGACCGCTTCATAGCAGCTGGTGACTACAATGCCAAACACACACATTGGGGATCCCGACTCATCAACCCAAAAGGAAGACAACTGTATAACGCTATAATAACACCACGAAACAAGCTTGACTTTATTTCTCCGGGCGGGCCCACATATTGGCCCACAGATCCAAAGAAGCAACCAGACTTGATTGATTTTTCTGTTACCACAGACTCAGATTTGTGTGGAGCACTTAACAGATCTATCATCGGATCACTCGCCAATCCTTGTTCACCTTTCTGGCCACACACAGTACTCGGAGCGCCCACACTTAACTTCTAGAAAAACTGACTAGTTTAATTACAGGAAGTATGTAAGTTCCCATATTGATGGCAGCCCAAACACATACTGCAAAGGCGACATTGATACAGTTGAAGCATTAGAGTCTGTGATGTCACTGGCGGCAAAACATTCCACTCCAGAAATCACAGATATTACGTTACAAAAGCAGTTGTGTTCCCAGGCATATTGAAGAGCTGCTACGAAATAAGAGAAGGCTTCGGCGGGAGTGGCAAGTGCACAGATCACCTGACTCAAAGGAGCGGTTAAAAATAGTCAACCATCTACTACGCATATCCCTAGAAGATGAGAAACACCGAGCTCAAATGGAATATATGGAGGAACTCTCCCCAAACAGCAAACGATTCCCATTGTGGAAAGCCAAATCAGATGTATGTCCACCAATCGAGAGTAAATCACTATTACGTACACAAAGAGGAAAGTGGGCTCGCATCAACAAAGAGAAGGCAAATCTATTTGCCGCTCATTTAGAAAAAGTCTTTAAACCACATCCAGCAACAAATAGCTTTGTGCTCCCACTACCCAATCATCTTGAAGCTACCACGCCTATCGTATTCCAAGCAAGAGAATTTCCAAGTGTCGTTAAGGGCCAAGTTTCAAAGCAAAAAAAGGCCACGATTTAAAGTCGGAAAGGACAAGTCTCAGCCATAATATATAGACCCATCAGTCTCCTGCCGTGCCTATCGAAGATATTCGAAAAACTACTCCTGATTCGCATCAAGCAGCACGTACAGGGTGCGCCATCTTTTATGTCGGTATGCAAACATTGAATATCCTTGAAAATAAACAACCGATTTTCAAGTATGAGATATTTTTATTTAATTTGGTTCTGTACAATTTCTTGAACTGAGGTTTTTCAAACTGGTCTACTCAAGTCAATCGGTTCACTAATGACAAAGTTATTCAATATCTACATACCGACATAAAAGATGGCGCACCCTGTACATACCAACAGTGCAATCCTAATTTGGTTTTCGCGAAAAACATGGAACCATTGAACAAGTCAACCGAATAACCTCTGAGATACGAAATGCATTTGAAAAACGAGAGTATTGCTGCGCTGTTTTTCTGAATGTCGCCAGAGACTTTGACCGCGTTTGACTGGATGGCTTAGTTCACAAAATCAAAATATTACTTCCACAGAACATCCATAAAATACTGGAGTTATACCTTCAGTAAAGAAATTTTTAGTTAGTTGCAAAGTTAGATGCAAAGATTTCCTCTCCCAATAACATCCAATTGAAGCTGGTCTACCCCAAGGGAGCGTGCTTGGACCGACACTGTATATCATATACACAGCAGATATACCGACAAACACTCATACTACAATTTCGACCTTTGCTGATAATACTGCCATCCTAAGTCGCTCCAAGTGCCCAACAAGAGCTACAGAACTCTTATCATCTCACCTCGTGGCCATAGAAGAATGACTAGCAAACTGGCGCATACATGTAAACGAGCAAAAGTGCAAACCTTTACCCTAAACAAACAAAACTGTCCTCCATTGTCGCTAAAAAATATCAATATTCCACAAAAAACCGATGTAACATACTGTAAAAAATATATTACTGTTTTATGCCCGGAACTCAAATAAGAGCGACTGTATGCTGCGTGTGTTCCTTTATTACTAGTTTTATATGTACAATGGATATATGTATTAGTTATTATTCGTGTGTATGAGTATAAGAGTAAGGTTTACAAGGTAGAACGTTTGAAATGAAACGATTAGTTCTTGTGTGCTTATTTTAGGGTATTTTGTTAGTAAATTTTCACATCCTCGGCCCCGGCAAGCTCGATTGGATTTCCAAAGGGTAGAGAAGTTGAACAGGCCGGCGCAGGATTTGTTGATTCTTTGATCTGATGTCGCAAGCTCTAGTTCTTCCATCTCGTCCAGTGTATGTTTTGACTACTACACCAAGTTTCCATAGTAGTCGCGCCTGATTATCATCGTGCACCAGTACGACGTCACCTTCAGTTAAGCTTCGACTCGGTTTTGACCTGTTAAAATAAAGAGTTCGTAATTGAGCGAGGTATTCCTCGCGCCAACGCTTTATGTAGCGCTGCATCAAATTGGTTCTGTGGTGCCACATTTGCGCCAAATTGCTTCCACCTGTCGTGAAGCCTTCGCCACCTAGTAGTTTGGCCTCTCCCATAAAGTGGGCTGGTGTGAGAGGCTCTAAATCGTTAGAGTCAGTGGTGATGTACGTAAGAGGTCTTTGGTTAACTACGCATTCCACTTCGGTGAGCAGTATCTCCAAGTTTGTTTTGCTAAGGCTAGCTTTTCCAATGGCAGCTCTTAGGCAGCCTTTTACAGTGCGCACAAGTCTTTCCCAGAATCCGCCCCACCAGGCTGCTCGTTCTGGGATGAACTGCCAATTTATACCTCCATTGGCCGCATATTGCTGAATCTTGCTGTTTTCCATCAACTTCTCCAGTTTCTGCAGTTCCAGGCTGGCTCTTTTGAACGTCTTTGCATTGTCGGATATTATAGTTTTGACCGGTCCTCGCCTTGCTACAAATTTACGAAGCGCACCTATGCAGCTTTCGACAGTCATATCCGCTACCAGCTCCAAATGTACACCGCGTATAGCAGCGCAAGTAAATAGCATAATGTAGACTTTACGATTGCTTGGTCCCTCTTCTGTTGCTATATAAAGCGGACCAGCAAAATCCAGTCCTGTTGTTTCGAATGCTTTGCTTGTAGTCAATTGATTCGTTGGTAGAGTTGTCCAAGGTTCGGATGCGCTCTTGCCATGTAGCCGTCTGCACACCACACACCTGCCCAGTACGTTCTTGATCAGCTGGCGCCCTTTTATTATCCAAAATCTTTTGCGAATTTGTGTTAATGTAGCGTTTATACCACAATGCATTATTCTCTGATGAGCATCTCTAATAACCAATTCTGAAAAATGTGAATTTTTCGGTAAAATTATTGGATTATATAGCGTTTCAAAATTAGGGTTGGGTAAACGCCCTGTAAGCCTCAATACTCCATCAGTCATGGCTGGACTTAAGCAGATGATCCTTGAGTCTCTTGGTAAGTCTTTGCCGGATTTCAGTGCTTCAATTTCGGGTAAGAATTCTTTTCCTTGTATAAAACGAATCCAACATAGCTCGGCTGCCTGTAGCTCTGCAAATGATAGCGCCTCGTTGATCTCGTTGTGTGTGTCTACTCCGTTAGTTGTGCGTTTTCGGAGACGTTCTATAAAACGTAACACAAAGCCGGTTACACTAAGCATTTTTCGCAGTGTGCTATATCGTTGAACAGGAAATAGTGGTTCCGCTTTGCTGCCAAGATCGTCTTCTTTCTCCCCTACGATAGTTAAAATTGTATTTATGGTTGGCCATTCGTAGATTGTCAATTCAAGCCATTTTGGGCCTCGCTTCCAAAGTTCTGATCCTAGGAGCCTTTTAGCTGTTATACCGCGTGTCAGAAGATCAGCTGGGTTGCAATTTCCTTGACAATGTCGCCACTCGTATATATTTGTGAGTTTGTTTATTTCGGCCACCATTGATTTAATTGAAGACATTGGCTGCCCGCATCCTGAAATCCAGTTTAGCACAATGCTTGAGTTCGACCACATGTAGGTCGAAGAGACGCCGAGCTTTAGCTCCTTCTTTAGATATTGAGCAAGTCTAGAGGCCACCAATGCTGCCGTAAGTTCAAGCTTCGGTAAGGCGGCTCCACTACTCTCTTTGATTGGGCTTACTCTATTTTTGGAACAAACAAATTTTATTTGTATTTCGCCATTCATCCCCACTTCTCTTAAGTAAGCGACTGCTCCATAAGCAGCAGGGCTTGCGTCTGCGAAAATGTGCTGTTCTAGGTCCTCCATATTTCCCGACACCATACACCGTTGCAGGGAAAAATCTTCAAGCAATGCCATATCCTCTCGCCAGGCCATAAACTCGTCTGATAGTCCCGTGGTGAGTGTTGCATCCCATTTTAGATTCTCCTTCCATTTTTTTTTTTGGACAAAATTTTTATGTTTATTGTAAATGGACTGAGAATGCCCAATGGATCATAAATTCTGGCCAAAGCTCGAAATACGTTGCGTTTTGTTGGACGTAGAGTCTGAACATACGTTATGATCGGTTTTAGGTCTACACTCAATTCGTCCGTTATAGTGTCCCATTGGAATCCAAGCACCTTTTGAACTGTTGCTAAATTTACATCAGTTCCTTTAAATTTCCCTTTAAGTTCTGCATCGTTAGAGTTCCATTTTCGCAAGTTAAAGCTTGCGCCTTGCATGATGATCTTTGATTGGTAGTAAAGATCCTCTGCATCCCTTAATGTAGCCACACTGGTTACCAAGTCGTCAACATAAAATGAGTCTTGCAGTTTCTGGCATATGGCTGCATGCGCCGGATCCTGCATTTGCAAGTGCTGCTGAATTGTTGACGTCAATAAAAATGGGCTGCATGTTACTCCAAATGTAACACGTGTCATTCGATACTCCGCAATTTTCGGATATGGTGTGCCAATAGATGCTACTGATGCATACCAAAAGAACCGGTGGTAATCACGATCGGATTCATCTATAGATATTTGCAGAAACGCCTTTTCGATATCCGCAACGATAGCAATTCTATGGCAACGAAATCTTATTAAAACAGCAGTTAAATCTGTTAATAAATTGATACCTGGGCTAAGATGATCATTCAATGAAGAAGCTCCATGTTCGCTGGCTGAGGCATCGAAAACAATGCGCACCTTAGTTGTCGCTTTGTCGAGCCGATAGACCGGATGATGGGGCATATAGTATGCCTTCTGGGTTTCACCCAAAACAGGCGCTGCTTCAGCCACGCCACTACTCAATAGCTCTCTGATGCCAGCATCGTATTCCTCTAATTTATCAGAATTTTTGAGCAATTTATTGCCCAAACTGCTTAGCCGATTCTTTGCATTTTGTTTGTTGTCATGCAAATTGTCCTTTGGAAGCTTCCATGGTAAGAGCACTGAGTAGCGCCCGTCTATATGGCGTATTTCGGCTGCCTGTACTGCAGCTTGCTGTTCGGAGTACGACGATATGCCAATACTCTCCAAATTCCAAAATTGCTCAATGTCGAATGCTTCGCGATGCTCCAGAATATTTAAAACGCACCTTGATTCGCCTTGACCTTCCCCATAATGACCTTGTATTGTCCAACCGAAGAAAGTTTCTACTGCGACTAAGTTTCCTGCTAATAGTTCACGATTATTGTTATTAAATTTCCAGTAGTTGTCTTGACCAATCAGTAAATTAATGCCTGGAATTAGCTTTTCTTGGGCTACAATGCTTTCAGCCATATTTTTGTTTGATTGTTTATTTAAACGCGGCACAGGCAATACATCTTCGCATATGTTCGGCACTATAGTTGCATAAATCTCCACGGTTTCATCCGAGTACTGACTCTTTACATTAATAATTGTGCGTTTGAATTGTGTGGCCCGTGATTGTTTACCAGTTTGGCCGAATGCGACGATTCTAGTTCTTTCCGTACCTACGACCGGCAACTTTAAATGTTTTGCTAAACGTTCCGTCACGTAGGTGCATTGGCTCCCGTTATCCATTATAATCCGGGACAACACCTTTATTTCACCACTTATAAGAACCGCCTTGGCTGTTTGTAAATAAATCTCATTGTTTACGCGATGCACCATTGTACTGAGTGTCGCCGTCTCTGTGTGTTGTTCTTGTTCACCGCCTTGTTTCTGATTTGCCTTGCCATCGCACATAGCTGTAATGTGCCGCCCGCTACAAATTGAACATTTTAAATGCTGATTTTTACAAAATCTTGCCGTATGATTTGGTTTAGCGCACCTGAAACAGCTTCCCTTACTACGCAATATCTTTTTTCGCAACTCAATGCCTACTGTCTTATCTTTACACTCCTTTGTGTCGTGATTCGTACGTTTGCAAAATATGCATTGTTTTTGTTTCGCTTGTTCGACAGCATATAGCCCTACTGCCGTCGCATTGCCAGCTGCTCGCGTGATTTTGGTTTCCTTGCCGTCTCGTTCTCTCTTATCCCTATTTCCAACTTAGCGACTGTACTTACAGCTCGGTCATCATATTCAATAATTACGTCATAATCTCTTTCCTTTTCATCTTCGCCAAATGGCGCTGACAAAGCTTGCTCATCTGCACATTTTAGGTTTGCGTGTGCGTTTTTTAGTCGTTGCACGTACACGCTCAAGCCCTCCTCAGTGACATCCTCGGCCACCTTGAGGTATTTGTCGATATTATTACACAACTTGGTTAGTTGTGTTCTGCATGTGGATCTATAAGCGGGATCCATCTTTTTGATTATATATTTAATCAACGCCTTGAGTAACTGAAACACGCCCGTTAGTTATTCTTCTTGATTATATATGTCTAATCAACCTCATTAATTTTAGAATAACGACAGACACTTCGTTCCCGGGTTTCGGCACCATGTAAAAAATATATTACTGTTTTATGCCCGGAACTCAAATAAGAGCGACTGTATGCTGCGTGTGTTCCTTTATTACTAGTTTTATATGTACAATGGATATATGTATTAGTTATTATTCGTGTGTATGAGTATAAGAGTAAGGTTTACAAGGTAGAACGTTTGAAATGAAACGATTAGTTCTTGTGTGCTTATTTTAGGGTATTTTGTTAGTAAATTTTCACACATACCTTGGTGTCCATTTGGGTAGACGGCTTACTTGGCGCAAACACATCGAAGCGAAGAGAGATCAACTGAAACTAAAAGCTATTAATCTACATTGGCTTATAAACGTCCGTTCACCACTAAAACTGGAGTACAAAGTACTCTTGTAGAATGCAGTTCTCAAACCAATTTGGACATATGGCTCTGAGCTATGGGGAAACGCTTAGTAATTTAGAGTTAATCGAGAGAGCTCAATCGAAAATACTGAGAACCATCACTGGGTCACCCAGGTACATACGGAGTGGAAGTATACGGAAAGATTTAAATGTGGGATCTGTTAAAGACGAAATCGCCAGGGTGAAAGCAAAGTACCAGCTTAACCCTGACCGGAACCATCCAAATAGACTTGCGCAGAATTTAACTTGGCAGACTAGCCATACACGACTCCAGCGAAGAGACTTCCCAACCCAGCAATAACAGTTAGGGCCATAATTCAAATATTTAATTGTAATTAATTAAAGAACTATATTAGATTAAGATTTGACTACTTATCGTAAGTCTCCGAGAGAGAAGATTCGATAAATAAATAAAACTTGAAAAAAAAGTTACAGGTAGCGTCGACAGGTGGAGGACACGAGGAACGACAACTCTGCCACTCAGCTGTAATTTTTAATTGTCATTCAATTTTTGGCGCAACAAATTGATGAGGCGACTGCTGATATGCGCAAGAAGCAGATTGCATATGATTGTGACTCAGCGAGTTGTCGCATTCGTGAAGGTGCAAAAGGAGGTTCTGCTTTAGAGAACATGGACATCAGCACGCAGACGTGAGATCCGATTTTGTTATATGTCAAACTCATACGCTGTATGAACAATCCGTATCGGATACCCGACAACTACAGTCGATCAAGGATTATCTTTCCTTCCTAGAGCACCGCTTTTTGGCATTGGAGGCCATCGGAAAAGAGCAGGACCCGAAAGAGAAACACAAATCGTGCACAGCTGCTACAACTGATGCAGATACAACATGCCCATTTTGCAAACAACGCAACCACCGCATATTTCAATGCGAAAGGTTTCAGTCGATGTCAGACCCACAACGCCTAACCTGGGCACAACAAAAAAGGTTATGCGTTAACTGTTTTGGGACAAAACATAGAACTCAAGAATACCGTTCCCGAGGATGTTTTCAATGCAATAAAAAACACAATACGTTATTGCATCTACAGTTGCATCTACAACCAGGAGCTGCCACCAACCGCCCGGGTCATCGTTCAGAGCCAAAATGGGATCCCTGCCAACCGACATATCGCTGGCAAACCCACATTTTCACAAGCCTGGGAAGATTGACTTGATCCTGGGTGCTGAGCATTATTTCGCATTAATGTGGCCCGAAACTATGCAAGTCGGGACACAGCTGCCGTCACTACAAAACTTCCACCTTGGATGGATTGTAGCTGGAAAGGTTAACATGACATCCAAGGATAGAACAACCTGTTCAGTTCCGAGAAGCCCTAATGATATGCATGGATTAATAAAGCGTTTTGGGAAAGACAAAATCCTAGAAGCCGCCAAGCCACAGCCCACACACACTGAAAAACGGTGTAAAGAACACATCGTCCAGAATCGTCCAAAAGGTATCAAGGGAAGACTAAAGTCACAAATTCCTGAAAACATTTCAGTCGGGGGGAGCCTTGTGCCTTGGGGTATATGGAGAAGGAGCAGAAACGGAAGATATCAGCACCACATCACTGCGCCGGAAAACGAGACAGTCATACTACTAAGCTAAGAGTAGTAGTGGACTCGGCAGCTACAAATAACGGACCAGTTAAAATACCCAAACCATTGGGTCTACAATCAATAGCTACTATTCTGCTAGCAAATATTACAAAGTCAGCCAGATTCTCAATCCTAGCACCACAGTTACATAAATGCTGACCTAACTACTGATCGTCAACATACAATACGTCGCTGTCGTAGCATTTATTACACCTAAGCCACTGCTTTTGTCAGCCGTCTCTGCTACCGCTGTTTTTCGCTGCTGCTGTCCGATACCGCTGATATGGCGGAACTGAGCAACTTCATTTAGATATAAATAGCGTAATTATCTTTAAGCAAATCATTTGTAGAAATATCGAATAAACAATAAAGACATTCGTAGCGAACTCTACGTGTTCTTTGTCACTACAACTCATAGTTCACCTGGTTACAAGTCGGTTGCCGGTTGCGACAATAATACTGTTGCTAGTTTATGTGCTAGCAGCAACAAGCACTCAACTATAAATTAATGTTGGCCAAATTTGCATAAAATAAATTAATATTTTAACGAAAAGTAATATCATGTACATATATCGGTCCTTGGAAATTGGACTACCATATACACATGCATACAAATAAATTAAATATTAAATATCGACATTCTCCTAACTATTCGATTTACAAAGAAAAATTTGTGTATCCATTCACTGTGCATCGTGATCGCTCTGTGACGGGACGAAAAAACCGACACATGCCCATCTCTAGCATCTCAGCTGATCGCATATTTACAAGCGATTTACCGTTTGTGCTAAACAGTTGCGTCAGCTAACAACGCTACAAATGTATTTTGAAGAATGTTATAAGCGTTAAGCTTATTCCGTGAATGTATTCTTACGATTTACAAAAGCAGAAACATGCCTTTTACACTCACAACATTCATATTCAAAAAACACATATGGATAAGTGTTGAACTGAATACATACACTTATATGTATATGTATGTACATGCATATGAGGATAGATAGCGCCTGCATCAACAAATAAGATCTACATATCAGCGTTGCCAGACGTCCGAATTTTGGACGTCCCGATTTGTAAATCGAAATGAAATGACGCGCGCGGGACAGGCTCAGTCCCGCTTTTCGGGAATAACTCGACCATGCGTGCAGCGTGCTGAGGAATTTCGGACGAGTTGCACTTATAAGTGAGGACTGTATGTTAAATTTTACAGTGTTTAATTCTAGAAACTACTGGCCCTCAATGTCACAATCTATATATTTATGCATATGTACATATATATCTATTTAATGTAAATACATGTTTATGTATGTACATATGTACATACATATATGTATATAAAATAGTTTGTATTTTTTGTATTGGGGCTTTATTGGTGCACGAAATAAATTGTATGAATTTATGTAAATATCTATGTGTGCATGTAAGTATGTGCAATCAACGCACAGCCCAAATAGTAAGCGTTAAGAAGCTGTCAAAGTGTGGGTGAGTACCAAGAAGTCGTTTACGAAATTTGGAAATCCGATTAACTTTAGACTTGGTTTTATGTATTTACTCTGAGAAAGAATACAAGACAAACTCCGTTATATTTTTGTAACTTTTCATTAAAGAGTAGAAGAAATAATTATGATATATGTATATACATATGTATGTATGCTCATTCAAATGTTGTGCAGTTGCATAAGTTGACCAATTAACTTTGCCAAATTGTACAGCTTTTAATTCTAGAGATTACTTGCCTTGATGTATCGATATCATCTCTATATATATAAAACAGTCCTGACTGACTGACAACGTACAGCCCAAACGGTAAAAGCTAGGAAGCTGAAATTTGGACTCAAGTATCCTTTCATAGTGTAGGTGCCCTAAGAAGGGATTTTGGAAAATTAGAGCTCCAAAGGGGGGAAACGAGCTCCAAAGTTTGTCTGAAAATTCTGCATTTCTACATTTTTTATAATCTATACAAGAATACAAACAAAACTGCATACTCGAAATTTGTGGTGGAGCTTGAATTATCGGGGTTTTAATATTTATTCACCTTTTCAAATGAAAAGTTTGTGTTATAAATTTTTTCCGATCGATTTCAAATTTGGGGACTGTAATCTACGTAACTAGGATGAGAGGACGAAAGATATATCAAATCCCATGATTTGGAAGAACATTCACCTTTTTGAGTCTTTAAAACGCTTCACCAACTTCTGAACAAAATTCTCTGTCTATCTTATATATAAGAGGATATTTGAGGTTATGTCTCAAAACGCTTAGTCAACGGGGCATACATTGCAAAACCCGTGCCCATACGTCTGTTAAGAAGTGCACAGTGTTGCTCTTCACTTGTATATTTCGTTTTGTAGGCAATTAAGGACTCACTCTTGTTACAGAAAAAAGTATAAAAGGCTAAGGTGGGAGAGAGAGAAGGCGCTGCCGTGAACGCACTCTCTGCATTTAGCCCTACTGCAACAGGAAACCGATGAGCAGATCTATTTGCGAGCTTCGGTAGAAGGAAGGGTCGGCCAGCTCTAAGTTTGGTAGGTCTTCCAAAGCGTTGGACGGGATCGTACATACCCTGCCAAATTTGAAAGAATGAAGGCTGACATGTCGACTAGTAGCGTTGGAAGACGAGACAAACTTCAGGCTGTACAGTTTGCACACTGGATTGTGGATTCATAGTTGCTGACTGTATATTACGATTGGATGTAATGGCAGCCACAACATGCGAGGATACGCTTGTAGCTGGGAACGATGGTGGAGAAGTATCACGATGCAGAAGTGTATTGTGGCGCTTTTTGCACGTGAAGCAGTTGTGGACACTTGTGCAATCTTTCAACGGATGCCCTCTGGCAAAACAGTTGAGGTAGAGTTTCTGCAGTTTAGTAGCCGCTGCCCTCTCGTTGACGAACATCTGGAGGAAACGAGGACAAAAGCGGATCGGACGATTTTCCGTTGAGCACAGCATGCACTTCTCTGCTTTAATGCTGATGTTGGCTTTAAAGGTATTTAGCATTCTGGGTACATTTTCTTTACTGTGTAAAGGTTTAAAATCGTCAATTGCCTCGTTCGGTGGCGCTCTATCAGAAATGCGTTCAGCTCAAGCCAGGTCGGAATTTCGGATTTATTATCTAAAGATTGTTCCCACAGTGAAAGAGTTAACTTTGGAAGCTTCACGGACAAATGTTTTTCGGTGGCCTTTTCACGATCGCTTGACATGCTGGGAGCCTCCTTGAGGCTTATTGGATGAACACGGCAGAGATGTAGGCAGAGTCCAAATAGGTGGCGTTTTGGACGGCGCCACTTGTGGATTTAAATTTTAATTAAATTTATATATTTATGGCAAATTCAGCCACCAATTGTATTTTTTAATGAATTTTAATAGTTCAGCAGACATAATGTGAAGGGGTTGGCTGCTTGATTATTGTAGGGGGCCGTTTTTCTTCCAAAATGAAGACGGCTGGTACGTGTGATGGGTGCTGGCTTATTGTAAACTTTATGTGCAATGTTTGGGGTTAATGTAATGCACAGTGATTTGTGTATATGTGTGTGTTTGTGACCGAAACTGCACTGGGGGCACTTGCGGTGTGTAGCGTCGCGCGTAAGTTTTCCAACTAAACCTAGAGCTCAGCGGAGGCTGCGCTCGCAGCTTAAACGTTCGCGTGGGAGGAGGCTTCGGCTGTGGTGGATTTTTCCCTTACTGCTCGCGTGCATTGAAGAACGCATATCGGGATGCTCTCAGTACCGCGCTTGCAGTTGTTTATGCCTACGCGGAAGCAGCTGTTGTAGGATACGGCCCATGCAGCTATTAAATATGCGGACACCGTCGTGCGTGCCTGCATGATGGGGGTGCTCCACTGTCAAATGAGGTGGGCACTAGCGAAGAGTGTGGTTCTTCTGGTGGAGCGGTATGCGGCAGGCTGGAGAGTGTACGAATGCGCCGACGCAATGAGATGCGGGTTCTTTGCTCATTGAAATTCTTGTAGACAAAGACACAATGGATTTCCGCTCCGAAATGCCCACCGGTCCGGTCAAAATCCATCCAAAAATAGTCTCTTGGCCCAGTAAGCTACCGCAAATGTTTGTTCGGACACTATCCAGTAGGATTGATGGCAGCGTATCTGCTCCGATAAGCAGATCTATCGGCGAGCTTCGGAAGAAAGAGGGGTCAGCCAATTGTAGGTTTGGCAAGTCTTTCAAGGTGTCGTGGGGGTATTGTGGAAGATGGTAGAGTCCCTGCCAAACTTGGAAGAACAAAGGCTGAAATCTCAATTTGCAGCCTTGGTTTTGAGAGCGACACAAGCATGAAATTGCACATCTTGTGTACGTCGCCGGAAATGGCTTGGTTGAGCCCGTTTACTTCGACCTGTATATTCTGGAACGACAAGTTGATCGTGTTAAGCAAGCGTTCGAATATGAATGTGCCCCCTGATCCAGAGTCGATTAGGGTACGTGCGGTGTGAATCGTGCCCAATAAAGAATATTCACTACGGCGGTGCCCAAAAGTACACCTTGAATGTTGGAAGCGAAGTAGCTTTGAACGTTGGACGAAGTGGGCTGAATGTTCGGATTCGGATTTTTGGCAGCCGTAGCGTGCGTGGATGCACTTGTAGCTGGAAAGGATGTTGAGTGAGCATCATGTGGATGTAGACCTGTGGACTGAATTTGGAAGTTGATGGAGCAGCTACAGCGTGTGTGGGTGCGCTTGTAGCTGGAGGAACCGAGGGCATAATCGGATTGGATGGTTTTCCTTAGCTCATAGCGAGCACGTTGGTGCTTTGACGCTAATCTGCGCCTCGAAAGAGTTCACCCTTTTGAGTTCAAACGCTTTCCGTGCAATGGGTTTGGATTGATACTGCGCGTTGCGAGAACGTTTTGATTCCTCCATGGACTCCAGAGCCCGACAGCGCTCTGTAAGGAATGAATTTATTTCAGCCCAAACTGGAATATCGGGTTTTCCTTTAAGGAATGCTCCCATAAAGATAAAGTCATGTCCGGTAGCTTGGATGCGCACAAGAACACCAGAACACAATCCCACTGGCTGGTGTCAAACTTTGTATGCTCTAGAGCTGTCAAGCACCCTTAGATCGTGCTTTGAAGTTCCTTTATTGCCGTCCCGGACTCTTGAGTTATAGGGGAAAGGTCGAGCAGGATGGTCAGCTGGCTATTCACTTAAAGTCCTCTATTTTCAAACCGCCTCTTTAAATTCGCCCATGCGAATTCAAAACTATTGTTGGTAAGGGGGGATTTGGCGACAATTTCTTGTCTTGAGTGTGAAGACGGACGCGTCGGTCGAAGAAGCGGCGCTAATTTTAGCTTCGTACTGGCTCAACCTATCGGACACTGCTATGAATTCATTCACATAGGTGGGGCCGCATTCTGCCTTCGGCGACATCGTCCGGGTAGTCCGTTTATCACCGGCAGGAGGGATGGTCCCGTGGCCACTTCCGATTTCGGAGCTTCTCCTTCCATATTTAATAATGCGGATTTAGAAATTTATTGCGAATGAAGCGGAAATAATCTTCAACTTGCTGACCAAATACAAGTTCGATAACGGAACGACTGAAAAACTTTTTCTCTTTGGCATAGCTAAAAATTCTTTGGAAGTAATTAAATTGCTTTGAATTTTCTTTATTAATTGATTAGGAAAAAATATATATATTATATTTTGTCAATTTAGCAAATGGGCTATTAATATAATTTTGGAACAAGCGGGAAAAATGGAACGATGAAAATGCACAGGAACAACGGGTTGAGTTTCCGCTGGTTGGCACTCACGTATTGAATACCGACGGTGACGAAAAAAAACTTCTTGCCAAAAGCTTCGGAAAATGTGTATACCCTTGATAGACAGGGTATAAAAAACGGCGCACCTGTTTTGGCTCCTCTCTCGATGCGTGCCGTTAGCACCGTTCGATGTCGTTCGCTTGTGCTGAGCTGCGCGCTGGAAATTGTATGAAGCGACAAAACAACAGGAGGCCAACAATATATGCAAACGTATGGGCAATGAAATAATTTTTTGCTACAAATTTGCACGGAAGCTTTATTGTGTGCAATATAATTATGGAAAACGGAAAATAATAAAGTAAGATGATACATTTTCAATCTACTACTTTTATTATAAGTTTAGAAATTGTGCAAGAGCAGTGCGCGGCAACACAAAATAAAAAGAAATTAAAATTAAATAGAATTACAATAATTTTTTTAGGTATAGATATTAAAGAGCAACAAAAGTGTTATTCAGACCTTAAGAAATAAGGTATGCATGATTTAATCGAACTGACAGAGCTCTCATGGCCAAAGAGATGGCTCAATTGATTATATTTGCAACATAGAGCCCGAAACGAACTGTGCAAATCGTAGTTGATGGTACAGCTACTAAGGTTTAAGGGAGCAAAAAAACTTGTAGGTCTTTGAGGAACCGTAAAGTTAATTTGGCTAACAAGCACCGAAGACTCGGTTTCGCCAGAAATTAATTATTTATAAAAACAACACCTAATGAGATCCGGCGATTAGCAAGTGATGGAAGACTTAACAATTGTAGCCTGTGAGAATATGGTGGTAGAGGGTCAGCTCTACTCCATCCAAGACCACGTAAGGCAAACAAAAGAAATTGTTTTTGAAAAACTTCAATGCGATCTTTATGAATTGCATATTGCGGGCACCAGATATTACAACAATATTCTAAGGTAGGCCGCACAAGAGCCGTATACAAAATTAGAGTTGTGTAGGGGTCCTAGAGTGCCCTTTGTTTTATTAACAACTAGCAGGTCTGTCCCGTCTTTGCTGGGCTAAGTAAAATGTGCTTATAATTATAAGTTTATTACTATATGATATTCTTCTTTAGACGCTCTCTAAAGTTTAAAGAATTCATTTCATTCAATAGCAAATATAGTAAAATAATTACTATGTATGGTTATACGTACATACATACATATGTACATATGTATCTTCGTTACTCACCGGGCGTTCTACCAATCCTGACTTAACTGTGTGCTTCCTCAGCATGTTCTACGCACGGTCGAGTTATTCCCGAAAAGTCCGACGCGAGACATTTAATTTTGATTTATAAATCGGGACGTCCCGCCAAAATTGGAGCATTCGGTAACGCTGATATGTACATACATTTAAATTTTTCATGCAGGCGTTTTCCGCTTATATACATACATACATACATATATGAATAAGTATGTATTAAATTTTTTAATTCAACACTAATTTGTGTCTTTAATTCCAAATATGATTGTTGTGAATGTAAAAGGTGTGTTTCTGCTTTTGTAAATCGCATGAATACACTCACAAAATAGGCTTTACGGTAAATGACTCTAAATCTTAAGCATCAACACTATCGATAGTTGAATCCGTCGATACAATCAATAATTACATCGAAGTTTGAATGCAATTAACAGAAAATTTAAATAATAACATCTTATAATTTATTGAGATCAATTAGAACAAATCATATAGAAACATACATATGTACATCTGCCCGCAACGCGAAGCAGAATATGCGTAGGTCCGCATTCGGTTTCTGCTTTACTATCGCTTACGCAGTCGTTGCCTAGCGACGGTAACTGTAAACTTTTGGCATTTTGCCTTTGAAATTAACAGGTGTAAGTGATCAAAACGAAAGAAGAAGCGCGAGCCAATGACTTGCAGTTGTTGTTGTTTTTCGTTTTAAAAAATTGATTTAAAACCATAGAACATTATTTATTACAATCAAACAACAGTGCTCGATTGTCCAATGTATACATTCATACGAATGTACATGCATGCTATATATGTATGTACGTACACAGGCATACATACATATGTACATATGCATGCATGTTTGTCTTTACTTTTTCAACCGTACGTAGAGAACCGCACACATAGACACGAACTGTTGCTTGTTCTGTGTGTGAGTGTGTGTATATGATGTCCCCAACTATTTGATATTTGCGTTCTTTGTAATTTGTTGTTGCTGCATAAAGTTACTAATGAAAATCCTAATGCCAAATGTACTAAACAAAGAAGAAATTACTTTTAAAAATGTTAAATAATTTGTAATTAATTAACATTTCTTGCTCTGTCAGTGCAAGATGAATGAACATACATACATACATAGATGTGTACATGTACATAGATGTGTACATATGTATGTATGTGTGTACATTCAAACATTAGTGTCTCACATTTTGCTTTGGCTATTTCAATCGTTTGCACGCAACTTAAGGAACAGCTGCTTGTATGTGTGTGTGTGTGTGTATGTATACTTAGTTCTCCCCAACTGTTTGATATTTTGTATTGTTTATTCTGCCTGGTTTTGTAAAATGCATATTTTGAAAATCCTTGAATGCAAAGTTGTAGATTTAGTTACGTAGATTACATTACCCAAGTTTTAAATCGATCGGACTAAATTTATAACACAAACATTTCATTTGAAAAGGTGAATAAATATTAAAACCCCAATAATTCAAGCTCCAACACAAATTTCGTTTGTTTGTATTCATTAATTGATTTTAGAAACTAAGTTTTAAGTCGATCGGTTGAAAAATGCGGATTTTTCAAACAAACTTTGGAGCTACTTTTCCCCCATTTGGAGCTTGAATTTTCCAAAATCCCTTCTTAATGCACATTTACACTATGATAGGATACTTGACCCCGAATTTCAGCTTCATAGCTCTTGCCGTGTGGGCTGTGGGCTGTTGACGCGGTTTGCTTTTGTGCCCCAACATTTTTTTACAGGAAAACTCCCATATTTTAGGCTCAAAAAAAATATCAAAAAACCAAGTATACAGTTTTTCTTGGAATTGTTCTGAGAGTATACAAACTAAGTTTGATTAATCAGATGAAAACTGTAGATTTTTCATACAAATGTTGGGGCCTGTTTCCCCCCTTTGGAGCTCGAATTTTGCAAAATCCCTTCTTAGTGTGCACCTACTCTATGAAAGGATACTTGAGTCCAAATTTCAGCTTCTTAGCTTTTAGCGTTTGGGCTGTACGTAGAACACCAATCAGTCAGTCAGGACAAACTGTTTTATATATATAAGAGATGGTGGAGATGTGATCACCTATGTCGTTAACAGTGTAAATCCGTTCTAAAGGAATGTTATTTAAATAATATGAAACGAAGTAAGGCTTGCATCGGTGGAACGTCATTAGCTTACATTTAACAAAATTTAGGTTTAACAGATTCCGAGAACACCACAATTGGAGGGCATTGAGATCAAACTGTAAATTATTATGAAACTGAACATCATTATAAGAAAGGCAAAGTTTTACGTCATCGGCATACATTAGGACACGAGAGTGAGTTAAGGATGAGGACCTAAATGACTACCCTGTGGGACCCCCGAAGTAACTTTGATAGCTTTTGATAGTACGCCGTTATAAAAAAACACGCTGTGTTCTGCCATCAAATAACTAGATATCCATACAATAAGATTTTTGGGAAATCCCAAACGCCCCAACTTGTGGATCAATGATTGGCAGAATCAAAAGCTTTTCTAAAGTCAGTGTAGACTACATCCGTCTGGCACTTAGCTAAAAACCCATTCGATACAAATGATGAGAACTCGAGGAGATTCGTTGAAGTAGAGCGGCGTTTCATAAATCCATGTTGAAACGGGGAAATTATGAACCTGCAATGATGTTGTAACTGGGTGGTCATCAGTTTTTCCAGAAGCTTAGGGATAACTGAAAGTTTAGCCATTCCACTGTAATTTTCAATATCAGATTTACATCCTTTTTTGAAGAGAGAGCAAATGTAAGATCCTTCTAGATATCGGGAAAGCAGCAACTGTCAAGTGACAAGGAAAAAAGCTTGAAAAGTGGTTTACTAATGGCAACAGCACTGAATTTCAACACGCAATTTGGTATACCATCCGGACCGGGTGCAAAACTTTGCTTAAGTGTTTAAAGGTTTGACAAAATGGAAGGTTCATCAACAACAGGCATGAATATGCAATTAGCCTCAGGAATATTGCCGTAAAAGTGGATGTTGGAAGACGAGAAACAATTTGTGTAAGTATTTTGGAAAAAAGTGGAAAAAAGTTCAGCAATACCAGCATCTGTGTTAGCAGAAAGTCCTTTAAAAGACAACATTGATGGAAACCCAGTCGCATTTCTTTAAGAGTTAACAAAACTATAAAATTGCTTTGGGTCTTGAGTAAAATTAAGTCTGCATCGTGTTAAGTACTCGGCATAACATTGATTGATTATATTAGAAACTGAAAACGAGCTACGCTGAACTTGTAAAAATCGGAATTGGGCCCAGAGTTTTTAAAACGCTTTTACAACCTGGACTTAACATTTTTCAAATTGGGAAACTCTTTAGTGAACCAAGGCACACGTAGAGCCATAGAGTACAAATAGGAACGCAAGCGTCAAGCGCAAAGTTAAGAGCACCATAAAATATATTAATGGCTACGTCCATATTGTTACACGCATATAAATGAGACCAATCTAACTGTGCTAAAATACAATTAAATTGCATAAAATTTGCTTCTTAAAGCATCGTACCCGCGTGTTTTGGATACGAGGCACGGCGGAGTACATTTCAATATTAACAACATATTTGACACATCATTTACGAATACAAGGTCTAGAAGTTTCTTTGACGAGTTTGACACAGCATTAACTTGAAAAAGAGGCATATCAAGCATACCATCTAAAAATTGACAGGCAGAAGAAGGAGTTAGGAAATTTGCATCATCTAATACTGACCATGATACATCAGGCAAGTTAAAATCACCAAAAACGATCATATAGTCTTTATCTTTAAGAATACTGCATATGCGTTGTATTGCAGAGCAGTGAAGAAGGTAAGTTTCATTTTCGGATGGTGGTGGAATGTAAGAACAAGTAGCAAATATAGAAAAACCCGCAAATACAAGCTTTACGAACATAAACTCTATTGAAAATGGATTTTCAAAAGAGACAATTGCAGACGAAAAAAGAGAGTCTACAGCGATAAGAACACCACCCCCTTTGCGGTGCATAAGGTCCTACCTGTAAATAGAATATTTCTGAATTTAACACTTTAGGTTTAAGCCACGTTCCAGTAAATATGATAACATTTGATACGAATGATGTACTGCTTGAGTAAAGCTTTTGATGTTTAGTGAGCAATCCCCGCACATTCTGATAATGAAATATCAGGGAAGAGGAAAGATTTAGTTCAAGAGGCGGAGTTGTGGAAGAAGAGTTAGTATTTGCATTATTGCGTTTTTGGGTGAATTTGTGAGCAACTACATCCCTTGGCCAAAAAGCAGGGTCAACGATTATTCTTGGCATGTATAGGTAAATTATATGCGGAAATATGCTATTAAATGCCTTCTGCACTTTTTAACAAATTTAGGTTGGCCCATTTGGATATGCGGCGCAACACAATAAATTCTCTTATACACTTTCGAACTTAAGACTTTTGGAACATGCACACGGCCAAGTTTAACTTGAAATTTCGGAGTTCGGAAACGCTTGGAAACGAGAGTCTCTCTCTCAAAGGACGGAAAAACAAGAGAGAACGCTACAGTCGAGCAAGCCCGACAGTAAAATAGCCTGTACTCTCCACAAAAAAGGAAAATTAAAAAAAAATATATTAAAAAAAAAATTAAATTATTTTAAAAAATTGAATTAATTTAAAAAAATGTATTTAATACATACATAGAAGACATGTGTAAAAGGGCGCAGGGCGTCAGGGCTGAGAGGTCAAAGGTCCACAGGCAAATAAAATGGTGGCTTTTCAATTTTACTGTGCTCTTCCGCACGTATGTATTATTCACTGTCACAATTTTCAGACTGACCTTAACCTAGTTACATTTTATGCCCTTAACTACCGCGTGGGAGAGAGAGGGAGCTGACGCCAGCAGATGTGCCAGCAGATGTTGCTGGCAGGTGTTGCCAACCGGCCAGGAATGTTGCCAGCAGAGCGCTGCCACACCAACATCCTCGCCCCCTGGAGGATGCAAAGCAGGTGCCTTCTAGGGGAGCGCGCCAGCGAGGACCCAGCCCATCTGGGTCTGGAATGCTGCAGGGAATCCGTGGCAGGCCGGCAGAACGCCCAGTAAGAGGATCTGTTGGTAAATCTCTGCCCCGAGCACGACGGATATCGTGCTTGGGGTGTTAAAGCGTTCGTCCGCCAGGCGCACATTGCCATATTGGCCATCCGCTGGCTCTGTAACGCGCCGCTGGGGGTGCGATGTGCGAGGTCCGCCACGTCGTGACGCCAGCTGGACGCCCTGGACTCGACCTCAGCACGGCACACTTCGGTCCCGTCCGAGTAGAATGATGTCCAACCGAGCTCCCGCATGAGTGCCCTGCAAATGGTGCTGGTCGGTGAGCAGGCGTTGAGTAGAACCTTCACCTCCCATCGCTTACTCCTGCTCGTCATGAACACCGAGGCGGTAGGCAGGACACTGGTGCCCCACAAGTTTGGGCGCTGGACCGGCGCTTGAACATATCGCGGGGTGCGATCTGGCGACGGCGTGCGGGGATGAGCTGATGCTGCTGTAAGCCAGAGCGTGTGGAGGCGACGGCGAGCTGGTGTCTGGTGACGATGGAGGAGGTGCTGTGTTGCGGCTCGGTGGTTGGCGCGGCGACGAGCCGACGTGCAGCAAAGTGTGGTGCGAGGCCCCAGACGCTGCCCGAGTGCTCGTGTGCGAGGCAGTTCCGGCAGTACTGGTTGATGCCCACTGCACGGGCACGTTTGACGGGAGGCAGGTTCAGGAACCGCGGGCACTTCTTAAGGGCGTGTACACCACGACACATTCTGCATCGGTAGGAGTTCAGTCCCCTTGGCTGACGAGTGGCAGAGGAACGGACTGGGCGATGAAATGGCATGTTGGTAGTCTGTGGGTGTAAAGAAAGTATGAGTGCTTCTGTCAAAAACGGAAAGGGAAGTGGCAAGCAGTGTGTTAGTGGGGATTAAGGAAAGCATAGGGAGTAGGACGAGTTTCGCGACGGGCCGTTGGATGACGCCGCGCGCCGTTCGGATGTCGACCACCCGGAGCTTGCCATCTGGACCTGGGTGCGACGCTTGGACCCTACCGAGGCGCCATTCGTTCGCAGGAATATTGTCCTCTTTGACAATGACCATGGCGCCCGGTTTGAGGTCCTCCTGCAGCTGCTGCCATTTGTGGCGCTTCTGCAACTCCTTCAGATACTCTCCCTTCCAGCGGAGGCACAGCTGCTGATTGAGCGATTTGAGGCGCTGCCATCGATTGATAATGGATAGCGCGTCCTGCGCAATTTCTGGCTCAGCAATGGAGAGGAGGGGCCCGCCGGTGAGGAAGTGGCCTGGCGTTAGCGCCTGGATCGGCATCTTCCGACATGGGCGCGATCGGACGTGAATTAAGAACCGGCTCAATCTTGCACAGGAGTGTGGAGAGCTCTTAAAAGGTGAAGTTTGAGGCGGCCTTGTAGAACAGCGCCTTGAAACTTTTTACGCCGGCTTCCCATAAGCCGCCCATGTGGGGTGCACCTGGCGGGATGGAACGCCGTGACACGATTTGGTGCCCTTAGGATCCGACTATCCCTGCCCGGGCTGGAGCCGTGAATAGGCGCAGCTGTACGGCAAAATAACCGGATGTCGCTCGTCGTAGGTGAGCGCGTCGGAGGAAGACAGTCGGCCGCATGCCCGGATGATACCGAGATTATCCATAAACGGATTTAAGTTGAGAATGGAGCTGCCGGGGGATATCTTCATTCGGTTTGTACAAGGCACCGTATTCGAGGGGGTATTCCTTCCTACTTAGCGGAAGGTGTAGCAGGATCGAAGCACACATGTCGGCCAATAGGACTGCGCCATATAACTCCAGACGTGGCAGTGACACCGTTTTGGTTGGGGTCACTCTCGTTTTTGCTGTAAGGAGATGGACTCGGACTTCATGGCGGACGTAGAGTGCGGCTTCGTACGCCCGCTGTGACGCGTCGCAGAAACCGTGGTATTGAAACAGGCAATCAGGGTGGAAATCGACCCATCTCGGGATTCGGATCTGGTCCAGCTCTGGGTAGGTCTGGAGAAACTCGTGCCACCGTTGGAGGAGTCCAGAGGGGAGCGGATCGTCCCATCCTATTCCGTTTAACCAAATCTCCTGCATGAATATTTTGACTGCACAATGACCGGGGGCAGCCAGCCTGCCGGATCAAACAGTTTCGAAATTTGAGACAGGACCTTGCGCTTTGAAAAATGGAGCTCCTTCTCCATGCCATTTATAACGAAGAGGAAATCGTCGGTGGTGGCCTTTCAGCAAATGCCCAGTGTTTTGGTCAAGCTGCCTTCTTCCAGATCCAAAAAGTCGGCCCGCAACAGGTGCTCTACCGGGAGACTCTGCAAAAACTCCTTCTCGTTTGCCGTCCATTTCCGTAGCGTAAAACCAGCAGCTTCAAAAGCCTTCTGAAGTTGCCCAATCGATGACAGCGTGTCCTGCCTCGAATGCGCGCCAGCTAGCACATCGTACACGTACATGAATTCATTCATGATTCGGCTGGCCAGTGGGTACTGCGCTTGTGAGTCTTCGGCGAGCCGCTGAAGCACTCGGATGGCCAAGAAAGGCGCACAGTGCACCCCAAAGGTGACTGTGTCCAATTCGTAGTCCCACAAGTCCCCATCTAGATTGCGGAACAGGATCCTCTGAAACGGAGTGTGTTCAGGGTCGACTCGTATTTGTCGATACATTTTTTGGATGTCTGTGCTGAAAACGTACCGGAAGAACCGCCACTTCAGCACCTGCAGGATCAGGTCAGACTGAAGAACCGGTCCAGGATGTAAGACATTGTTTAAACTTTTCCCATTGGAGGAGGGACTGGAGGCATTGAACACCATACGGAGCTTGGTGGTGCTGCTGTCTGGCTTGATGACTGCGTGGTGAGGGAGGTAATAATTGGAGCGGCTTGTTGGCGGACGAACTTGGCACATGTGGCCCAAATCCAGGTACTCCTGTATGACCGCGTCATATTGCGCCTTCAATTGCGCGTTCCGCTTTAAACGCGCCTCATTCTTCAAGAACTGAGCCAGCGCGATCGATATCGAATGGCCCAACTCGACGCTTTGCGGATCCTTGAAAGGAAGCGAGACCAAGTATCTCCCGTCCGCTTGTCTTCTGGTCGTGCGCTGGAACAGCTGTTCGCAGACCAGATCTTCTGCCTTGGAGTGGCTGGCTGGGACATCCTCCACCTCCTAAAACTTTGTGAGCAACTGGTCAATCGTTGGCTCATTATCCAGTGTCACCCTTTTTGCGAACGATGAGATGGAAGTTTTGCCAGCGGACGCCACCGGACCAGTCAGGATCTAGCCGAACACGGTTTCCTGAGCGCGTAGGGAGCCACATATATTGGATTTTGCTCCGGCCAAAAATATGGAAGGTAGGATGTCCGCGCCGATGAGCATGTCTACTGGCGAGCTGATGTAAAAGGCGAGGTCCGCCATAGGCAAATCTGGCAGATTTTTCAGTGCCTCTGGAGGGAACGAGCACGATGGAATATTCCCAGCCAAGTGTGGTAGGACAAAAGCCGATGTCGCTATCTCGACCATTGGGTAGGCGAGACCAGCTTAAAAGTGCATACCTTGGTGGTATGACCCGAGACCATTCTATTGAGCCCGGAAACTTGGGCTCGAATTCTTTTGCAGGGCAGCTGGAGCCTGCTGCGTAAACGCTCTGAAATGAAAGTTCCCTCGGAACCTGAATCAATCAGAGCGCGTGCTGTGTAAACGGTGCCCACGAGAAGAATGCTGACGATGGCTGTGCCTAATAGCACGCCTTGGGTCCGCAGACAGAAAGTAAGTCTGGACATTAGGAGGAGTGGACTGTATTTCGTGGAGTGACGATGGAGGAGACGATGTGGGAGGCGCGAGTGGGGTTGGGGCACCGCGATGCAATAACGTATGATGGCGCCCCTTACACGTGGAACAGGTGTACTGACTCGTGCAGTCCTTCAGCTGGTGCCCTCTGGCGAAGCAGTTCAGACACAGCTTTCGCTTCTTTATCACACACATCACTGACCTTTGCCTCAAACGAGTTGACCTTCCTCGCCGCCGGCTCCTTTTGAGCTGGCTTCGTCACGCGGACACTGGTTCATATCGGACCAGGGAGGAATCTCAGTCTTGTCTTTAACGGACTGTTCCCATAAAGAAAGAGTCAGCTGTAGGAGTCCGGTGGAGCAGAAAAAGACTAAGCCGCAATCCCAATTTGCGGTACTTATCTTCGTGTTCTCCACAGCTGTTAAGCAACCTTGAATGGTGCTCTGAAGTTCCTTAATAGAGGCGCCACACTCTGACGAAATTTGTTGTATGTTGGCAAGGTCCTTTAATTGACTATTGACGAGGAGCCGTTTGTTTTCAAAACGGACGGTCAGGTCCTCCCACGTAGTAGCGAAACCGCTATTAGTGAGCGGCGACTTTGAAACGATATCCTTCGCTTCGCTACTAGTTTTGGCGTTAAGGTGGAACAATTTCTCGACCTCGGATAGACTCGAATTGCGAATGTACACGGCCGTAAAGAGATCCCGGAACGTAGGCCATTTCAAATAATCGCCAGAGTACACCTCGGTATCCACTGGTGGAACATTGAAGCCCCGAGCTTCGACAGCAGGCGCCGGGGTATTGTGTGAGGCGGATGCCTGTTCAATCTGCCCGGATACCAGACAAACATACCGCTCGTAGACGCGATAGCAATTTTCGTATCTAGATTGCATCGCCTGCTTGTCAGGAACACCGGCCTCTACCTGGGTTGGAGCCCTAGAACACGACCGCTGTTCTTGCTCAACCCTTTCCCAAAGGACCTTGACTTGGTCTAAACGAGTCTTGAGCATGACAATCGGATCTGATACGGATGAGGAGGCCAAAAGTGCCTCGAATTGGCACAGGTTATTGCTAACCGAAATAAAGTTTTCTAAAGCCATTTGAATTTTTTGGGCCGCGATCTGGACAGCTGATCGTGTAGCAGGACTTGTTCTCGTTGCAACTGGAACTTCCAAGGAGCCCTTCTCATTATCGCTTGGCATTTTGAGATTCCACATGAGCCTGACAAACGAGAAGCAGAAGTGGGAGCGCGATAGGCGTTACGGATGGACACGGACGATATGCGCCGAATTCAACAATGGGCGTTTAGGACTACGCCTCGCTTGTTGGCGATGCAAAGCAGGACACAAAAAAATAATGGAGGTGGAAGAATCCTTAATTCGGCTTCGCTGGGTGTCCCAATATGGCTTACGCACCGTACTGCTCGTAACCAAACACCTGGAAGTACCGTTTGGCTCTTTGGTGAGTACCGCTAATACAACTGGAGACGCTGAATAATTGCGAGGAACCAGCAAGAAGAATAAAGCCGGCCACACAGAACTTCGTTTATGGCACCGAATTGACGATGGATGAATGTTTGCTACGGGAATGGCAGCCCCAATGAGATGGCGATAGAATCGTTCTATGAGAACGGTAACGGCAATAATTAAATTCTTTATTAAATTTGGTTCCCTTCTCAGGATGCGCTGAAATATTGCAACGAAAAAACCATAATGAATAACCGCAGCCAACAAAAACAATCAAAACTCCGTTTAGGTAAAGTTGAGGAAACAGCGCAGCAACCAAATATATGTGCACTTAATATGGTGAAAAACCAGCTGAAATTTGCGATGAGGATCCAAAAGAAACAAAAAGGACCCAAAAATTTAATTTGTATTTGATTTTATAAAGTTCCAGCTATGACAAAATCACTGCTGCCAGTTGCAATCGGTTCTACTGGCTTATCGGATGCTCTCGAAAAATGTAAGGCTGACATTACTGCTATCCAGGATATGCAATGGTTAGGCCAGGGCTGCATAAAGAAAAACAAATATGACATATACTACACCTGACACCCGCAACGGCATGAGTTTGGTTGTGGCTTCGTTGTTGGCGCTCAGTTACGACGCCGTGTCTCTCACTTTCAGCCAATAAAGGAGAGACTGGCAACGATCCGAATTACTGCCAAATTCTTTCACATCAGCCTTATCTGTGCGCACGCCCCCACTGAAGAAAAGGACTACGGGACCAAAGATGCCTTCTATGCGGAGCTCGACCGTGCCTACGGCCGCTGTCCAGCTCATGACATTAAAATCCTTCTTGGGGATTTAAATGCCAAGGTTGGACGAGAAGGTGTCTTTGGAGCAACAGTCGGCCGATTTAGTCTCCACGAGACCACCTCGAGCAATGGTCTGAGGTTAATCGGCTTTGCTGCAGCGCATAACATGGTAGTTAGTAGTACCAGAGTTTGTCATCCTGACATCCACAAGGCTTCCTGGCAGTCTCCTGATCGATTAACGCGGAACCAGATTGATCACGTTGTGACCGATGCAAGGCATGCATCCACCATACTCGACGTTCGTTCGTGTCGGGGTCCTAACATTGACTCGGACCATTATCTTGTTGCAGCCAAGGTACGCATGCGGCTATGTGTGCCCAAAACGCCGCGTCGAAGTATGATGAATAAGATGAACATCGGGGAGCTGCATGCTCAGCCAGCGCTCTCCCACGCCTGCAAACATCAGTGATATGTGGGTGCACATATCCCTCTCCCTACGTGCTACAGCAGAAGACGTACTTGGGTTCCAGCGCCCCCCACCACGGAATCCATGGAATCCATCCATACGACCAGGAGTGTCGTGAAGTTACAGCAGCAAAAGACGTCGCATACCGAAGAACATTGCAGGCTGGTACTACTGGAGCTGTAGTAGAGGCTTATAGAATAAAAAGAAGAGAAGCGACTTTTCAGACGGAAAAAACAGGAGCTTGAAAAGCGTGAGTGTGAGATTGTGGAGCGAAGCAGAGACAGGAATGAAGCCCGAAACTTCTCCCAGAGGGTTAAGTGTCTGACCCAGGGCTTTAGGAAGGGCGCATTTGCCTGCAAAGATGATGACGGAAACCTGGTCACGGATGCAGAGAATGTGCTAAGGCTATGGAGGGATCACTTCTCAAGTCTACTTGCAGACGGAAATGACGATCCACGAACCCCAATCGACGACGATGGTATAGAAGTACCGGTTACAAGCCAAGGTTGCAATACAGCGGCTTAACAACAACAAAGCCCCAGGTGCTGATGGACTGCCTGCTGAGTTGTTTAAATCTGGTGGTGATGATTTAGTAAAGTCCATGCACCAACTCATCTGCGAGATATGGCTTGTGGAGAATATGCCCGAAGATTGGAGCCTTATTACGATCTGCCCTACTCTGAAGAAGGGCGATGCCACGCTACGTACCAACTATCGTGGTATTAGCGTTCTTACAATCGCATATAAGATTTTTTCGAGCGTACTGTGTGAGAGATTGAAGCCACATGCAAAGACACTGATTGGACCTTATCAGTGCGGTTTCAGACCGGACAAGTCCTCCATTGACCAGATCTTCACACTGCGCCAGATCCTGGAAAAGACCTACGAAAGTCAGATCGACACCTACCACCTTTTTGTTGACTACAAGGCTGCCTTTGATAGCCCATTGCGAGATCGCCTATATGCTGCCATGTCTGAGCTTGGTATCCCTGCTAAGCTAACTCGGCTCTGCAGAATGACGTTGAGCAATACCATCAGCTCCGTTAAGGTAGGAAACGATCTCTCCGAAACCTTCACTACCAAGCGAGGTCTCAGACAAGGTGACTCGCTCTCATGTATGCTCTTCAACCTTCTTATGGAGAGCATTATAAGGAAAGCCGGAGTACATCGGACGGGCACAATATTGACAAACAGATGTGTCCAGCTCCTTGGATATGCCGATGATATTGACATCATTGGTCGGACCAAGCGTGATGTCACTGGTGCTTTTGGAGCGATCGAAAGGGAATCGGCCAATGTAGGTCTGGCGGTAAACATGAGCAAAACAAAGTTTATAGTGTGCTCTAGCAGAGAATCGCGGAGTCTTGATTCTCATCTGATAGCAGGGAACTATAACTTTGAATCTGTCAAGGAATTCATATACCTTGGCTCTGCTCTTGACAACAGCAACAATATCAGCCCGGAGATTAAGCGGCGAATAATCCTTGCCAACAGGTGCTACTATGGGCTCAGTAGACAATTGAACAGTAGAGCTCTCTCTTGGCAGACGAAAATAACGCTCTACAAGACGCTCATCCTTCCGGTGCTCTTATATGGGGCTGAGACCTGGACAACCACACAATCAGATGCAGCTGCTCTTGGCGTGTTCGAGAGGAAAATTCTCCGCAAGATCTTCGGTCCTATTTGCGTTGGCGATACATACCGTATCAGATGGAACGATGAGCTGTACGGTGACACTGACGTAGTCAGGCGAATAAATACGATGAGACTTCGCTGGCTAGGTCATGTCGTACGTATGGAAGAAGAAGCTCCAGCTCGAAAAGTATTTGATGCGGTAGTTGGAGGGCAACGGAGGAGAGGAAGACCCCGACTACGTTGGAAGGACCAAGTGACTGAAGCCCTAACATCACTTGGTGTTACCAATTGGAGGAGACGCGCGCAAAGCAGAGGCGCGTGGAGGCAAATTGTGCATCAGGCAGAGACCCAATAGGGTTGTTTATGCCAAATAATAATAATAATAATTATCTGCTACTCATGACCGCGACTAGTATTTGGTCACACTCCAATTTTCGATAGCTGTGACTTTGACTATTTCCGATAAATCCAATTCTGCGAGAATGCACATCACCTGTTGCTTAATTGGGCAATTAAAATTTTTTAGTGAAAAAAAGATCGTTGCCTCGCGTAGTAAATTGACGATGACTCGGTTCGTTTGCCCGTAGGTCTGCCAATAAATGTGTATGCCAATAGATGTGTTGGCTGATGATGGCGCGGTAAGGAAATGGTGCGAAGGTTGGGGTTGGGTTAGTGGAAATGGATAAAACGTAAACAAAACGCATATATGTATAGTAAATATGACCAGGCGCGCCAAATATATGCTGTGCCGGTATGTGGTGTTAGGGTTTAGGTTATATATGTGTGGGTAATGTGTATATAATATATATGTGTCGATGCAATATATGTAATGTATACATATATGTATGTGGAATATATGTATGTATGTATGTAAATGTAGTTAAATGTGGATTTGAACTATATACATATATGTATGTATGTAGTATGTGTAACGTGCAAGAGTATAAATATATAAATTAAGTAAGTTCGCTGTTAAGCGAATTGATGGGGTGCGCGGTGTAACACCAATGTACCGCAGGTTTTCAATGTTTAACCCTTGCAGATATGGCAGGCTCAAAATTTCTTGGTGACCAGTAATATTCAGGAATGCCGGTGCTGCTGAGGCCGGGTGTCTTCGGACGATATCCTTCCTGTTTCATTGATACGTTTCTCTGTACTATTGTCAATTTTTATTTCGGCAGTTCCCTCATTTATTATGATGATACCGTCGTCCACAACTTCTAGCGTTTTTAGATGACTGGGACGAGTGCTGCAATGTGAGTGGAGTTGTTGCGCACATGTCGCGGAGGATAGCTCCTTGCAAAAAGTTGACGGGAGAATAGCGGTGCAATTTCCGATTGGCAGGATTTTATTGCCACAGTCTGCGACATTATTATCTGCAGCAAAATGTAGTATTGTACCATTGTGTAGTACAGGAAACAGGGTGATCTTTTTACAGACTAAGCTAGGATCAGGATATTTAATTATAAAGTGCAGAAAATTATTATCTAATACAACATTGACATATGCTACTTCCATTAAATCTGTTATTGTAATAATAGTATAGTGCTCATTTAACATTTTCTCTAAATCTTTAGAATCAAGAAAAGCGGGGTTAATAATTTGGATCTTAGCAAGTGTAACAGACAGCATTAATGTCTCAAGTTCCGAAATTAAAATTCTATCCCTTGCGAGTAATGTTTCGTAGAGGTGGCCAGTTTCGATTTGTTTTTTCTTCGTATCCCTGACAATCAGATTTACAGTGTCAGTTAATTAATTTATTTTTTCTTGTACTCGAGTGTTAATAACTACCTGTCTCTTTATCGATTCAACTAAACTTTGTTGATTGTACTTTATTTTCTCGAAATCGTCGAAATCGGGGGTCCCAGCAACTAGCTTCAGAGCTGTTCCCAGAATATTTATACTTCTTGTATGTCTATTATGAATGTTAACAGTTTCTAAAATTGTTTTTATATGACCTATGTCAGATTCTAGTATTTTTTTCATATGGGACTGGGGAAAATGTTTCATGAGAAGTTGTGTTTCCTCGGCTATTTCCGAGTACATAGTCAGGTTGGATGAATGTCTGAGATACTTAAAATTCTTCCAGATGATTGCGTTTCCGTCTAGTAGTGGGATATAATCCGAATTCGAGTAGTCGGTTAGCTTGGCAGATGGTATTGTAACAAAAAGCAGCATAGGCAGAAACCTAAACAGAATAAATAAATTAAATGAAAGCTCATCGTATATTGTCCTTATGGACCTCCCTTCCACTTATCAGAACCGTTGCTCCCAATAACATATTTTTGTGGGTGTCGGTCGTATTTGGCTCTATTACAGACTTTACAGTTTGCTACTATTTCGTTTATAAGACGGGTCATTTTCGGAAAAAAATAGTCTCGAAGTATTTGTTTGCTATTTTCCTGCGCTGCTCTATGGGCCCTGTTATGTTCTGCGACTATTATTTCCTTTTGTTCATTTTTATCAAGAACGTCGATGACCATTCTTTTGGAATGCCAAAATTTTGTTGTAGGAAATGCTTCCACCAATTTATCTTGAATAAAAGCCAGGATTGGTAAGTCGCACGCAATCGCGTTGACTACGTTTTTTTTGACCGCGTCAAACACCTTTTCAAGTAAATGTTCCCTGTCAGAAAAGTGTATAATATGTCTTGTCTTTTGGCCGAACATAATTAAAGTGCGCGTTGATGAAACCACGCTTTCTTCTATAATTATCTGGTTCAATAGTATATGTTAGCGATAGTTCGCTATGTATGGTGGCCAAATCGGATGGTGCAGTTTCTCCTAAGGCGTGAAAATTCTGCCGCGATGAGGCATCAGCAACAAAGTTTTCTTTCCCTGGCTTATAAAAGATTTGAGCATTGTGCTCATCAATAAAAGCTTTCCATCTTTTAATTTTCGCGTTTGGGTTCCTATCTGAGACTGCGAATGTGAGTGGCTGATGGTCGGTGTAAATATTCAGATTTTTAAGGCCATATAAATAATTTCTAAGGGTTTTTAATGCCCACACTATAGCAAGTAACTCGCGCTCATTTGTTGCGAAGTTTTGTTTGTTATCTCTTAATGTGAAGTAATGAAGTGACTTAACGAAGAAAGGTTTATCTACTGCAATTACGTTTTTTAGCTCTGTAAGTGGTTTTATATAGTTCTTTGAGGCACCCGTGTCAATAAGTAATCTAATGGTTTTACCTGCTATCGTTCGTTCTACGTAGCAGGGAGCTATGTCCCCTGTTCTTCCTGAACAGGTTCACCTTCTTTATGCGAAAGGTAATTTACCCTTTGTAGCTTCGGACCTGTATACCTAGCAGTCCCACTATTTGGTCTTTTTGTGTCCTGATTTTGGTATGATGAGTAAGGGGGAATGCTTTTTGCATAGTTATTTGCAAATTGGAAACGCTCGTGATTTGACTCAACTTTCTGGGCTAAGGCCAGGGCTGATGCCAGGCCTTTGGGACGTGCCGAAAAAGGATGTCGCTTAAGGATTTTTTGGTGCCTGAAATAAATACTCTCAAGGCATCTGTTCTATATTTTTCGTTAAGGGAGGCAGCCAAGGTCCCATCGTACGACATTATTGTCTTATTTATGAGGAGCGTAAGCTTTCGCTCGATCTCCTCATAGTATTGTGTTATTGTCAAGTTTCCCTGACGCAGAGTCGACAACTCCTGCTCAATTAAGTAAATAGGGCGTTTATCTGCATACGTAAAGTCAAGCCTGTTCAGGATTGCTTTAAAGTTTAATGGTGTATCGTAGGAAGACAGCACCATATCGGCTGGGCCCTTTATCTTATTTCTGATTATACCTAGCGCCTGGTAATGTTTCGAACTACCTGCGTAGTTTTCGAAAATTTTATAAGCCGTATGGGCGGCTTTGCGCCATGAAACGTATGTCTCATGTTTACCCTCAAAATCGGGTACAGATTTAACAATATCCAATGTCTCACTATATTGGATGCCTGGTATTATATCGGCGTCCCTAAATATCTCTACCTCGGGTACGGTTACGCTAGAAAATTTAGTTTCAATTTCTTTCAATTTATTCTGAAAAATTTGAGCCTGATTTGCGAGTGCACTGTTTACTGCCATCTCGACTAGAATTTTTAGATCGGACTCGGTGAAAGACATTTTCGTAGTTATGTTTTGCTCGGACCACCAATTCTCGCCTTTTTTTCCCTGAATTTTTTTAGTTCTGCTGGGATCTTATCCAAACCGGATACTAGCTCCTCTAGTTCACTATCACTCATAACTACTTACATGTCTTTTACTAATTGTCGTGTAGTGTTTCTTCTTATAAAAAAGTGACCATCTGTCACTGTAGTCTTCCTTCGTTGGATCTTCTTTTTTAGTATTTGTTGTTACCGGCATGGCAATTTTTGTTGGTTTTAATATAGTTTAATTAATTGCGGATCGTGGTTTCCGTTTTGTTGGGCGCCAATTAAGCAAGTTCGCTGTTAAGCGAATTGATGGGGTGCGCGGTGTAACACTATTTTGGAAGTTTAACACTGATTCCCTGTTGAGCGAATTTATAAGATGCGCGGTGTCGCACAAATGAGTAGACTTTTTAATTAATGCTTTCACGTGGCGATGATCGACGCGGTTTATTTCCAAAAATCAACTAACTCTACGTACAGAAAAGTTCTTAAAATGAAAGCTAGCCCTGTGACCCATATTTGCTGGTATTGCACTTTCTTCAAGTGCAAGTGGAGGGTGAGTGCCCTGTAGTCGCTGACGCGCGACTATGCTACTGTGCGCGTGCACGAGCCGTACGCTTAGATTGATGACCATGCCCAAAATCGTTCTTATTCTGCATGATCGAGCGGTCACTGACTTATGACCGGCCGGATGTGTTAACTTATACGCATATATTTATTGTGCTTGGAAACATGCAAGCAATAAGAAATATGTTTGTTTTATGTGACGGTGATTGTGCAGTGGTAATGTGTTCAGGCGGCAAATCCAGTTGTGTTTTTCACTGTTGCATATGTGAGTGAATATGTCCCAAGTATGCCAAAATGCAATCGCGAACGGACAGATAAGTTTTATGTTGTGAATTAATGCACTTTATTTCTTGTATGAGCTGACCGGCGCGGTACTAGCCGTATAAAAAGTGGCCCTTGGATCAGGGACGGAAAGCGGGGTGCGGATTCCGTTTTGGGGGTCGGCGGACAGACCGACAGAGAGACCAAAAAATGGCGTGAGTATTGAGCCGAAAGTAAATCTTTACTTAGCTGTGGCTCTCCTTATAGGACTCCAACGCCAGGAACAAGCTGGGGCGACCGGATGAATTGCACAGAACGAGGGATATTGTCGGAGGTGCAATCTTGGTGATATCCGGCTCGAAGGACCATGTAAAAAGGCGCAGGGCATCAGAGCTGAGAGGTCAAAGGCCCACAGGCAAATAAAATGGCGGCTTTTCAATTTTACTGTGCTCTTCCGCACGTATGTATTATTCACTGTCACAATTTTCAGGCTGACCTTAACCTAGTTACATTTTATGCCATTAACTAGCGCGTGGGAGAGAGAGGGAGCTGACGCCAGCAGATGTGCCAGCAGATGTTGCTGGCAGGTGTTGCCAACCGGCCAGGAATGTTGCCAGCAGAGCGCTGCCACACCAACAACATGTTTATATGCAGATTTTACAGCATACATTTACATCACGTGTCTATGCGTGTTTATATGCGTGTATGTACATGGGCGTAACCAGGATTTAGGGGGGGCAAGATTTTTTGGTCGATATTATACTATCAAAATATTTGCACTATACAAAAAACACAAAAAAAATATGGAAAAATTGGAAAAAATTAAATTCAAAATAATGAAAATTTGAAAAAACAAATTTTTTAAATAAACTTGCTAAAAAACAAGAAAATAATGCTAAAGTCGAGCAAGCTCAACTCTTAAATACCCTGTACCTCCCACCAAAAAGAAAAAAATGAAAAAACATTTTTTTAAATAATTAATTTTAGTTCGAAATTCCAAGAACTACGGGATTTATGGAAAAAACACGAATTGCGGGGGAGTGGGGGGGGGGGTATCTAAATACAAATATAAACTTGACCTGCCTAGGGCTTATGGGAATCTGGATACCGAGTTTGGTTATTCTAGCTCTTGTACCTTCTGAGATCCTTGCGCTCATACAGACGGCCGGACAGACGGACATGGCTATATATATACTTTGTGGGGTCTGCCACGCCTCCTTCTGTGTGTTACATACATGCGCACCCTTTGGGTACAGGCTATAAAAATCTAAAAACGAACAAAAAATCATGAAAATAATAATATCCAAAATAAATTTCACTCCTTCTTAGTAACTCATAGCAAAAAGAAGGGTGTATGTGTGTTAAGTGTGTGTGTGTTATAAAATGTATAATTTTTAAAATTTTTGTAATATATACATAGAAGACATGCTTATGTACAATTTCAACTGCATACATCATCGGGTTTATATGCGTGTATGTATGCAGCACAAAGTTGAACCAAAGCAGCAACAACAACAAAATCTGTGGGCAGGGCTGCAGGCAGAGCATGGGCAGCGATTAAACCCTTTGAGTACACGCTATAAAAATAAACTTGACCTGCCTAGGACTTAGGGGAACCTTGATACCAAGTTTGGCTATTCTAGCTCTTGTACTTCCTGAGATCCTTGCGCTCATACAGACAGACGGACATAGCTATATCGACTTGTTTTGTCATCCTGTTCAATAATATATATACGTGCATACCCACAAAACTAGTATAGCCTTTTACCCTTTGGTTACAGGCTAAGTATGGCGACTTATACAAGTATATCTATATAAGATAGCTGCATCAATGGCAAAAAAACACATTTGAATGCACAATGCTCAAAATGAGTTGAGTGAATTAGAATGCAAAGGCAAACTGATATGAATGAATGAATATTAGCACGTACAGCTCAGTCGCACTCAGTCGAAACGTAGTAAAACGAATTGATTTTACCCTTTGAGTACAGGCTATAAAAATAAACTTGACCTGCCTAAGACTTAGGGGAACCTTGATACCAAGTTTGGCTATTCTAGCTCTTGTACTTCCTGAGATCCTTGCGCTCATACAGACAGACGGACATAGCTATATCGACTTGTTTTGTCATCCTGTTCAATAATATATATACGTGCATACCCACAAAACTAGTATAGCCTTTTACCCTTTGGTTACAGGCTAAGTATGGCGACTTATACAAGTATATCTAGTATATCTATATAAGATAGCTGCATGAATGGCAAAAAAAACCGCATTCGAATGCACAATGCTCAAAATGAGTTGAGTGAATTAGAATGCAAAGGCAAACTGATATGAATGAATATTAGCACGTACAACTCAGTCGCACTCAGTCGAAACGTAGTAAAACGAATTGAATGGAGTGAGAATACGAAAAGCTTAGACGTAGCTCTAGAATGATTCTAATGGCAAACCGGTAAAGAAGAAATAAAAACTGTTTCAAAAATGGTTGATATATATATTTTCATTTGTATTTATTTTACTTATTACTAACATAACAACATATTTATTATACTCTGCACATAAAATGTAGAAGAGTATATTAGGTTTGCGGGAGCTGAAAAATGTAACATACAGAAGGAGGAGTGGCAGACCCCACAAAGTATATATATTCTTGATCAGGATGACAAGTCGAGTTGATGTAGCCATGACCGTCTGTCTGTATGAACGAAAGGATCTCAGAAAGTATAAGAGCTAGAATAACCAAACTTGGTATCCAGATTCTCCTGAGCCCGAAAAAGAACGAGTTTGTTCATTTTTTCTGATGCCCCCCCCCCCCCCCCCAATTCGTCGCCTATTCGCGATTTTCTATAACTTCCATAATTCTTGGATTTTTCAACTAAAATTTGTCACATCCAGTTAGTGATTATATATCCGTATACCAAGTTTCATTACGATAGGTTGATTAGAAAGAAAGTTATAGCCTTATAACCAGGCCCAAGTACACAAACCGCATAGACACGATTCTGATGTAAATGTTGTAGCGGTTAAGCCACACGCACGGGACCGATGTTAGGCATGGGCGAGAGCGCATGCTATGATCCGGTTCTGGCTCGTCGGCAATTGGGTGGTGTTCAATATATCTCGCGCCATGCATGCCCTCAAAAGCCAATATTATTTAAATAAAAAGCGTGCATAGGACGAACTAGCAAACAAAAAAAAAGAGTACACACGCATATGGCCCAAAGAAAAAGATTGTTTACTGGAACATTTACAACGAACAGCAATCACAAAGAAACACTAAGGCAAAATAAAATCTACGAGCAGCTCAGCTGTTTTTGATGCTCTAGTCGCCCACCCTACCGTGGTCATTGTAATGTGCCTAAACAGCATCACCTGCTGCGGAAGTCAGACTTGGGCGGAAATCAAAAGTTACTTCTTTAGAACAACATTATAAAATTTAATTTTTCGATAAGACAACTATTTCCATCATGTAAAAATTTGTTACTAAAAAAAAAACTTAAACCTAATTTCGTAAAAATATGCGGTATATGGTATTCGATGTCGTTAAGCGAGATAAAAAAATAATAGCGCGTCTCTTCAAACCAAAAACAAATGTGCGCATGCGAGCGCCACTACATATGCAAAAACCGAAAAACTAGACAAGGCGTGTGATGCCATTGCTACAAAAAAAAATATTGCTTACGGAATCTTTTGCTTCTTTGTCTCTTTGCCTTTGCCTCTCAGTATGGCATTGCAATCAAATAATAAAAAAAAGTAACTAGGAACGCATTCACCAAACTCCACTTGTCCATCGATGAAAGCGCTTTCCGATGTCGCTGGAACTTGGCTAGGGCACAGGCACTAGTTTATAGACAATAGATTAACTAATAGTAATAAGTTTTTTTTTGTAGCGGGGTATCATCGACTTTACACTTCCAAATTACAGTGTCGCAGAAAATTTGTACATTTTGCTAAAATGAATTTAGCAGTTTTTTAGTTAATTTGAATAATTGATTATGTACACACTCATTACACCTATTATATGTAAACACTTTTGAATAAACTGACTTTTAATTTGGAAACGAAGAAGAACAGACGTGTTGGTGGAAGCCCGGTGCAAATTTAATTAAAATAACTACTGCCGCGGTAACATAAATTGGTCCTTCGAGCCGGATCGTTAACACGTAGAATACAGTCCACAATCAAAATAAAATATCAAAATGTGGCAGTGGTCAGAATTAGCGAAGATCAAAATCTGAAAATGTTATCAAGCGCGATGTCCGAAAATTCGCTGGTCTGGAATATAACCAACAATAAAAAATGCAACATGCAAAATGTATCGCAGGCGAACTTGGCGTAAACGCAATGCGACGTGTATGCGATTTCCAGGAACTGGAAGTGCCAGAAAACGAGGAAAATATCAGCATGACGTCAGTAATTGTAAACGCAATATCGTTCGAGTCTGAACATACAGCAAGGGAACATTCTGGAAATCCAGTTGAAGAGTTGGCAGTTCTACAACAAATTGAGGCCATCGATTTGGAAAATGTGCAGGTCCAAACAAAAATGTGCGACGTACAAAAAGCAATGCTCAATTCAAAGCGTCTATTAAGCGAAGCCCCAAATAAGGGCGCTTCAGAAGACCGAATAACGGAGCAAGACCACCAGATTCAGGAGATGACATCTGAGCTTAAAGTACTCCAAGCGCAGGACGCGTTAGTAAGCAGTGATAAACACAACAGCGTCACTAATACGATTTTCGTCAACGAACTCTTCCAAAACAACACTGTCGAGAGCGTCATCCGAAAATAGTTTGGGTTTTCCGGAGCCTTTATCACAAGTCCTACAAAATCAACCACCAATACTGCAGATGGAAAGAAATCTTCAAAACAGCGTCTCAAACATGTTCGCAAGGCAATCCTTCCAAAATAGGAAAATTGAGTTTGACGGGTCGTCGTACTTGGGTTGGCGACATTTCAAGATGGAATTCGAGACATCAGGAAGAGAATGTGGCTTTTCAGCTGAAGAGGACGTGTATCGCTTGAGCAACTCACTCAAAGGAGTGGCGCGTGAAAATGTGGATCTTTTGGTAATGTCGGCAAAAAATACAAACCAAATAATGACAATACTGGAAAATATATATGGATCTCCGGAAAACGTTGCACTCGAGTTAATGCAAAAGGCATCAAAAATCAAATGTGTAACAGACATAAGCGATTTCCAAGACTTCAATTGTGCAGTGCAAAATATTAACTCAGCCCTGGGACTTATCGAAGGTAACATTATCGATATTCGCAAACTGTTGGCAATTCTTATCGATGAGCTTGGCGAAAGCTACCTACCCGAATGGGGATCATTTCTAACACTGCGTAGAAAGCGGGCTGCCGAATGTGACTTCAAATTATTTGCTGAGTGGGCACAACAACAGTGCACATTGTATCAGGACATAGGATTCTATAAGAGAATGATTACAATAAACAACGTGGTGCAAACTGAAGTAAGGCAAAATGATGTACAATCTCAAAAGGAGCAACAAAGGCCAGCAGGGCGAAAAACTTCAAAATGTCCAGATTGCAACGAAGAGCGAAATCCGTTGGAAAAATGCAACTACTTCCTGAAACTAGATGTAAAGAAATGGTGGGACAGCGCCAAAAAGTATGCTGCCTGAAACAACACAAAGGGCAATGCTCAAAGCGTGAGCAATGCAAAATAAACAATTGCGAAAAATACCATCATCCTATGCTGCATAAAACACCCACATCCCAACCAATGGGTTTTAGTGGTTGTGTGCAGGAGGTCCAGAACAATATACTTCTAAAAATGATACCGGTTATAATCCATGGTCCAACAGGAGATAAAGAGGTCTTAGCATTCTTGGACGGCGGCAGTACTGCTACACTATTAGACATGCAACCAGCCCGTGATGTTGGTATAAAAGGAAAGGCCGAACCATTTTGCTTCAGCTGGACAGGCGGAGTGTTCAGGTATGAGAATACGGCCGAAACTGCAGAAGTCAACATAAGTGGTGCTGGCAAAAGGTATGTTATGGGAAATGTCCATATCATTAATAAGTTAAAACTGCCGGCGCAGTTGGTAGATTATAACACCATTCAACAACAATACCCGTACACAAAAATTGTAAAAATGCATACTTTGACAAACACACAACCAGTGCTGTTGATTGGACAACAGCATGCGCATTTGATCTCATCACATGCTGTCATTAATACAAATGACAACGGGCCTATGTTGTCAAAAACCAGATTGGGATGGGTCATGCATGGTCCCGTGAAAGCAAAAGAGTAGAAAGCTAACTTCGTGTGCTGTCAAGTTAAAAACCAAGACCTTCGAGAAATGCTGAAAGGTCAATTTAGCTTGGAAGGATTTGGAAGCTGTGCGCCAAAAGTAGACAAAACCAAGTCTATGGCGGACAAATTGGCTATTGGAAAAATTTCAAAATCTATAGCTAAATTCGGTCATCACTTTCAGATTAATTTGCCGTGGAAAACCGACAACCCAAGCCTACCGGAGAGTCGTCACATGGCAGAACAGCGGCTGAAATGTCTCGAACGTAAATTACTACGAGACCCACAACTAGCAAACGCGTGTCAACGAGAAATTGACAAACTCCTAGCAAACGGCTATGCGAGAATTGTGACAAATCCAGAGACAAATCCACACCTTGCAGTACTAAATCCAAACAAACCTGGGAAAGTAAGGCTTGTCTTTGATGCAGCAGCAGAGAGCAATGACACCTCTCTAAACAAAAACCTGCTAACGGGCCCTGATTGGTTAACCTCAATTTTTGGTGTGCTGATACGATTTCGAATGCACCCAATAGCATTTGCAGCTGATATAAAAGATATTTTTAATCAAGTACTTATTTCAGATGATGATGCTGCAGCGCAGTGTTTTTTGTGGCGTAATTTAAATCCGCAAACAGCCCACTGCTTATCAAATGAAAGCGATGATATTTGGAGCAACATCCTCACCCTTTGCAGCACAATTCGTCAAGAACTATAATGCAAGCATTAGACCCAGACGCAGTACAAACAGTCATAGGGGATCATTATGTAGACGATTATCTTCAATCGAACCCAACTGTTGGCGGAGCGGTGAAAATCATAAAGTCCGTGATAAGCATTCATGCGAATGCGCACTTTGAAATAAGAAATTTTATTTCAAGCAAATGCAAATGAAGTTTTGCAGCAGATCCCGAAGGAATTACATGGTTCAACAACTATTATGCAGTTTGGAGGCAAAGCCGATGTCTATCAGAAAATTTTAGGAATCATATGGGATGCAAAAAGCGATATATTTACATTCTCCACCACAACGATGCACAGCATAACAGAGGATCTACTCAACGGGACAAAGTTGCCTACTAAACGCAAAGTATTGGCAGCCGTAAACTCCGTGTACGACCCACTTAGCTTGGTAACACCCATTACCATAAAAGGCCGTATAATCATGCGAGAAGTGTGGCAGTCTGGCCTAAATTGGGATGACGTCATTAAAGGAGGTGTAGTTAAAAAATGGCAAGAATGGATAGCTGAGCTGAAAAATTTGGCTGAGGTAAAAATACCTAGGTGCTATTCCCAACAATATCACCAAGCTGGAAAAGTAGAGCTACATACATTTTGCGATGCCAGTAGCAAAGCATATGCCGCAGCAGCGTACTTACAAGTATGCCACATAACAGACAACACTCAACAATTCGATATATGCTTAATTGCTTCTAAAGCTAGAGTATCTCCCTTGAAGCATATAACCGTACCAAAGTTAGAGATACTGGCAGCGGTCATGGGCTGCCGATTAGCAGATGCAGTGCAAAGCGAAATGCAAATAACCTTCGACGAGCGATTCTATTGGACAGATTCAATGACGGCCCTTACTTGGATCAAAACTGATGGCCGCTTAAACTCGTTTGTGGCAAACAGAGTCGGAGAAATATGCGAGAAGTCGAACACATCCGAGTGGTACTGGGTGCCAACAGAGGACAATATTGTAGACATCATAACACGCGAAACAACACAAAAACAAAAATTATTGAGATGGCAATGCGGCCCTAAATTTTCGGACCTGGAAAGAAATTTCTGGCCTGTACAGAAGTTGAAAGCAAACGAGGAAATCGTCATGGTTGCTTGCCAACAAGACCCCGCGCTGAGTATCCTTTTATCAAGAATATCTGATTTCACAAAACTTTTGCGCTCAACAGGTTGGGTCAAGCGATTTGTAACGAACGTAAAGAGAACCCTCTCTCAACAACAGAAAAAACGTGGAGATCTCGATGTCGAAGAACTTACTTGGGCCAAAACAACTTGGTGTGAGATGGTTCAGGCTGACTCCTACGGGAACGACATAAAATTTGTCAAAAAAGGCATACGATCATCCGATCTACGTTTAAGCAAGTATTGCTTGTTTGTGGATGGCGCGGATCTACTATGCGTCGATAGCAGAATCGAACGAGCAAAAGGCATTCTACGTACTAAACTAATTGTACTAGATGGGAAACATCAATTCACAAAGAGGCTTATATACGACTTACGCTTAGCGGGCAAATCACACAGGAGTACAAGTCGTGGTGCTCAAATTTAAAGAAGAGTATTGGATGCCCAAAATGAATACATTGATCAAGGCGGTCATAAATGAGTGCCTTTTTACACAAAGGAAGGCAGAGGAAGTAGTGGCCGATACAACAAAGTCTTGCGCAAACGATATGGGGTACTTTTTACTTGCTTAACCACGAGAGCAGTACATGTAGAAGTGGCCAACTCCTTGAACACCGATTCCAGCATAATGGCAATTCGACGCATGCTTGCACGAAGAGGCAATATTGAAACACTATGGTCGGATAACGGTACCAACTTAAGGGGCGCCTGCAGAGAGCTACAAGAAGCACTTGTGGAATTGGACACTGCAGCAATTCGATCTAAACTGGCAACAATAACTACCACTGGAATTGATTGGAAATTTATTCCAGCAAGTGCGCCAAACTTCGGAGGCTGTTGGGAGCGCCTAATAGGGTGCTTCAAAAGAACTATGGAGGCGGTCATTCCAATAAACTCAAATCTGAGCGACGAGTCTCTGTGAGACAGAACATCTGGTCAATTCTCGACCATACATATTGGAATCAGATGACCCCGATGATAGCATTGGAATATGTCCAAACGACATACTCATCCAACAACAAGCAACAATACACGCTCCGTGTGCTAACAACGATGATTTGGAGAAAAGAATTTGGCGACAAGCTCAGTTGCTAGTTGAAAACTTCTGGAGACGATTTTTAAAGGAGTATCTAACAACGCTGATCACTCGCCCAAAATGGTCAAAAAACTGCGATAAAATTCGTGAAGGCGAGGTGGTGGTCATCATGCCGCAAGGTGACTGGCCACTGGGAGTAGTAATGAAAACATATCTAGGAGACGACAACGTAAACAAATTATGCCGTTTACAAATTGAATCCAGCGACATTAATGATCGTGTTGAGAAACAGATGCAACACTAGGGGGCAGAGATATGTCGCCGAAAATTTGTACATTTTGCTAAAATGAATTTAGCAGTTTTTTAGTTCATTTGAATAATTGATTATGTACAGACTTATTACACCTATTATATGTAAACACTTTTGAATAAACTGACTTGTAATTTTGAAACGAAGAAGAACAGACGTGTTGGTGGAAGCCCGGTGCAAATTTAATTAAAATAACTACTGCCGCAGTAACATACAGGTTTGAGCCGAACGCTATGAGGATTAGAGTCCTCTTTCGGCATAACAACACAATGATTTCTTTTTTTTTCTCCGTGGCTCAATGCTTAATGCATAAGGTCAAATCTAAAAAAAAAAACACTTATTGAATTTTTTCCCGCATTGACCAGATATTAACAAGATAGAACGCTACAGTCGAGCAAGCCCGACAGTAAAATAGCCTGTACTCTCCACAAAAAAGAAAAATTAAAAAAAAAAATTAAAAAAAAAATTAAATTATTAAAAAAAGTTAATGAATTAATTAATTAAATTAAATTAGAATACATGTTTATGTTCAGTTTTAACAGCATACATTTACATCACGTAACTATACGTATTTATATGCGTGTATGTATGCAGCACAAAGTTGAACCAAAGCAGCAACAACAACAACAGCTGCGGGCAGCGCTGCCGACAGAGCTGCAAGCAGCGCATTAGCAGCGATTTTACTTATGGCTATAACTTTCTTCGGAATTGACCTATCATGATAAAATTTGGCATACGGACACATTAGTACTAACTAAAATTCCGAGAATTACGGAAGTTATAAGAAAAAACACGAATTGCGGGGGAGTGGGGGGGTGCATCGAAAAAAAACTCAAACTCGTACTTTCTCGGTCTTAGGAGAATATGGAAACCAAGTTTGGTTATTCTAGCTCTTATACTTTCTGAGATCCTTTCGTTCATACGGACAGACGGACAGACAGACGGACAGACAGACGGACGGACGGACAAGGCTATATCGACTCGGCTTCTCATCCTGATCAAGAATATGTATACTTTGTGGGGTCTGCCACGCCTCCTTCTGTGTGTTACATACATGCGCACAAAACTAGTATAGCCTTTCACCCTTTGGGTACAGGCTATAAAAATAACATGGGTTGACAACCACCGCGACGGTGAAGGCGCTAAAAAGCACTAGCCATGCCCTAGCTAGAAGCTACGCTGTGGGGGTACCTATGCTGCACCGGTGTTGTTGCGCTTGCGTCCAAGAAAAGTATGTCATCAAAAGAAATGTGTGCGCGGCTGAGCCGGAGCCGGAGCCAATCAAATGCCCAATTTCACAAAATGTAACCCAAAATGGTGTTCAAATAAATTAAAGGAATCTTTAATAAAATCACAAATTAAATAAAAGTACATTCAAGCGCGAAAAACCAATCTATACAAACACAAAGATCAACACCAACACCGAGACACTGAGCTATAACCTTAATTGTAGTAACGCTCAATAATCACTAAAAAAAATCTCTCATCTGTGCTCAACAAACCACTCAATAAAACACAAACGAAAACTTACACTGAACAACATGGCACCTCAGCCCAACAAACGCGCACGAGAAAACACCGTCACTGACCTTAAGGAGGGCCGCCAGTCAGAGGGGGAATCTCGGCAAAGATAATGGCTACAATAAACCTGCGTTTTGAGGAGCAGGCCAGCCTTATCACTGCCAATATGGGAGATGCTGAGCAGCGCATCCTAAACGTGCTGCTGGAGCGTTTCGACCGCATGGCAGAAGAGATGAAGCAGCTACATGTTAGGGTGGATCAGCTTCATGAGCGGGTGGATAATATGGAGCGCGAGGTCGGAGTGTTGTCCACGCTGAGGGAGCGGATTGGAGTGCTGGAGGCGAAGCTCGCTACGCAGCTCAACGCCAATGCTGCCTGCGACTTGCGCATACACGGCGTCCCTCACATGGAGGGGGAAAATGTGCGTACTTTGTACAACACGCTCTGCTTCGCCATCGACACTACACCACCGCCTAGGATACGGGAAATTTTTCGTGTTCGGAATAAGCAGGTAGCAAATGTTGATCCCGATATCATTATAAAATTTGAAAATTTTAATGAAAAAGCCACGTTGCTGAAGGCAGCGGCAGCCTACCATCGACAAAGCAAGAAAGCACTAAGCTTAGAAATGCTGGGCTTTGACTCTCCAGCCCCCATTTACATTAATGAGCAGCTGACTAGAGATAACTACATAATCTTCAAAGAGGCGATAAAGCTTAAAAAACAGAAACGTCTTGTGACTGTGTTCTCACGTAGAGGCATAGTGCACGTGAAGCTTAGGGAGAACGAGAGTGCGCAGCCCATACAAAGCAGGGACGAGCTTTTACAGCTCTCTCACCATAATGAGAGTGGATTTCGCTCTCCCACTGCCTTTAACTCTGTGGTGTAAACATATGTTAGCTTTTAATATTAATATAAGTTTTAGGTTTAGTTTTTGGATAAATTGTTTTTGTAATATTTGTTTTCTTGTAAATGTTAATGTATTAGTAGTGTGCAGATCATCTGTTAGTGCTCTTGATCGCTGTATAATGCGTGAGCGTATGATTGTTTTATGGACTCAATGCAAGATAACTTAAGATGTGCTTCCACAGCGAACAGTAATTCTATTATTCGGGTTCTATGTAAACAAAAGAATGGTATACACATATGCCACCTTAACGCGCAGAGCTTAGTAAAAAAATGGATGAGTTTAGGTATTTGTTTGTTAATTCTAATGTAGACGTGGTTTGTGTATCTGAAACTTGGTTTGTGTCTTGTCTTAATGATAATAATATATGTTGTGATGGGTTTAGAGTTTACCGTTCAGACCGTGTGGGGCATACGGGGGGTGTAGCTATATACATATGTTAAAAATAATATCAAAGCTAATGTGATTTGCAAACAGTCAGTAGACAGCAATATTGAGTACTTGTTTTTGCAATTATCAAACAGTAGAAAGCATATTAGTCGGATGTGTGTATAGACCAAACAAAAACACTGACTACACTGATTTCTTGAGCTTTCTCTCCTCTGTGTCCCTGAAGCATAACAATATTGTCCTGGCTAGAGATTTCAATAGCAATATGCTTCTTGAACGACATTTAAAGGACGATATGGTGTCTCTTGGCATGAAGCTAGTAAACTCTACAGTACCTACACATTTCTCTAACACCTCTGATACCCTTCTTGACTTATTTTTTGTAAATGACACTGAAAAAATTCTGCTATTTGACCAGTTGTCCGTACCAGCTTTTTCCAAACATGACTTGATTTTCATAACTTACGATATTTTCCTGGACCACACTGACCACTCATTTAGTTATAGTGACTTTAGGAACATTGACCATAGACTACTGTTTGACTTTTGTGATAACTTGAATTTTGATGACATTTACCTAAAACCCACCGTAGACGAGCAGCTCCAACTGTTTAATGACAATGTTGAGCTACTGTTCAATACCTTTGTGCCGCTGCGGCACAAAGTAATCAGGCCTGTAAAACATGAATGGTTTAATAGGAATATCGAATGTGCAATAAAATGCAGGGACGACGCATATAAAAAGTGGAAAAGGTACAAGACAACGGCTCACTTATCGCAATATAAGAAACTGAGACGTAGAGTTGGGCTGAAAATTATGAATGCGAAGCGTGCTCACTTCTCCTTGAAATTTTCATCGGTCACCTCGTCCAGACAAGTTTGGGATGAAGTTAAAAAGTTAGGGATCGGAAAAAGTAGACTTTCTTTATGTATTGATTTGTACAACTAGCAGTACCTGAAGTCCTTGAAAATACGTTCCTGAATTTTACCTCGTTATTAAACTGTGATACTTCTTTTAGTTTTATGTGTGTACGTCAATGTGATGTCTTAAATGCAGTTCTTAAAGTGAAGTCCAACGCCATTGGCCTAGATGAGTTACACCCCAAATTTTTAAAATTATTGCTTCCGAAAGTCTTAAATTATATAACTCACATATTTAACTCAGTGCTTACGACATCGTGCTTTCCGTACAAGTGGAAATCAGGAAAAATTATTCCTATCCCGAAAGGAAGCAATGACTTCAGGCCAATCACAATTCTACCATTTCTATCAAAAGCACTTAAACACTTGATGACCAAACAAATTAGCAATTACATGGTAGAAAACTCACTCTTGAGTGATAAACAATCGGGCTTCAGAAGTAATAGAAGTTGTATTACATCATTAATTAAAATTACTGACGATATTAGGAAAGAAATGGACGACAGTAAGGTAACTTTCCTAACCCTACTAGACTACTCAAAAGCTTTTGACTCTGTTAATCATAACATACTGTGTACGAAATTAAAAAGACTTTATAATTTCCCTGACTCAGCTACTAATCTTGTCCAGTCATATTTGTCCTGTCGTCACCATGCAGTAGTTACCTCGCATAATTTTTCGTCTTTTTTATTCATAAAGCGTGGAGTCCCTCAGGGGTCTGTCTTAGGGCCACTATTGTTCTCAATTTATGTCAATGATCTTCCATGTTGTGTGTCTAATTCCGAGTTACGCATGTATGCTGATGATGTCGAGATGTATGTAAGTCGTCCGTTATGTAGAATAGATGAATGTATACGTGTCTGCAATGATGATCTCTTCAAAATCAGCAAATGGGTAAATATTAACGGATTGGAGGTCAACCCTAAAAAGTCAAAATGTTTAGTAATATATAAAAAAATCAACACACTCAATCTTGAGCAAGTACGCCTCAACAATGAGCCCATTGCGTATGTAGAGCAGGCAATAAACCTGGGAATAAATATAAACCAAACATTAACTTGGTGTGACCATGTCAATAAGGCAGTAGGTAGACTATATAGCGCACTAAGGCGTCTGTCTTTGACGCAGAATTTTCTTCCTATAAAACTAAAGCTCCTTATTGCCAAAACATGCCTGACACCCTTGCTATTTTATGGGATTGAACTTTTTGGATACTGCGATGCAGTAAGTCAAAACAAATTAAAAGTAGCCTTTAATAGCATAGCACGGTACATTTTCAACATTCAAAGAAGAGATTCAAAAACGACATACACCAATAAAATATTCAATCTGACCCTTGACTCCTGGATTAAGCTTAGAACCCTAATCTTCTTGCACAAAATTATTGCACGTAAAGAACCAAATTATCTGCTCGACAAAATTGCTTCCACGACATCAAGAAGAACGAACAACATAGTTTGCACTAAATTTAAATTAGCAATCTCGGAAAAACATTTCTTTATTTCTGCTGTTCGTCTGTGGAATGATCTTCCGCATAACCTAAAAACAATTAGCAGCGAGTTGAGATTCTAGCACACTTACAAAACATTAACTAAATTAACGTTACCAAAAATTATAATATTAACGACACACTTAGTTTAGTAGGAAATTTAGATTAAGTATAAAACTATTAAACTATTCAATTAAAAATATATAATTATAAAGAATAATGAAAATGTTTAATGTGAAAACTAAAACTATGATTCAATTGTAATGACTAGCGTAATAATTTAAAAGTAACCGATACTTGTAACGCTAGGATAAGGTTAATAAATAAATAAATAAATAAAAATAAATGGGTAGCCAACCTGCAATAACAGGCGAATAAAAAAAACCCAAAAACCTATAAGGTTTTCCTAACCAAATTTTGTCTAAAAAAAACTGAGACTTACCAGTCTGTTGGCTCCCACTCTTTTAATAAAAATAAATACGCAACACTCGCGTTTAATGACATTCGTTTTTACTTTTTTTTCTCAACTAGAAAATCCGGTCACTGCTATTTATGATCTTACAGCATTTATCTTGCTATGCGCTTACTAGGTCTTTAAATTCTTTTTTTTCGGTGCTGCTTGGAACGTCTGCACACTCTGACGGTCGGAAATCGAAGAGGCCGAAGGTTAGCTCCTATAGTCTGATCTAGCCCTTTCCTTTCGAAAGTGGTGAAAGCGCATTGACAGGAGGCACGCCGTGACAAGTCCTATGCCCCAAAAAATCAAATATGACCGCTAGGTGGCGCTAAGTGAAAAAAAATAATAATTTACGATCTAAGACCGTTGTTCGATCTAAGACCTCGCTACAATGTAAATGTATGTATGGAATATTTTATATTTCATTTCATTAATTAATTAAATTTATTTAATTTTTTTAATAACTTTTTTTTGTGAGGTGGTTCCGGGTATTCAAGAGTTGAGCCTGCTCGACTTTAGCTTTCCTTTCTTGTTTCTGTCTGACACCTTTTTCGGTATCTACAAGGTGTTTTCCAAAGTAAACAGGACTTTAAAAAAAAAAACAGAACAAATGGTTTTTTCGGCAAAATCAATTTCTTTTATTCAAAATAGTCTCCTTCTGCTTCAATACAGCTTTTTGCACGATCCAAAAGTATGTCGAACAAGTGTTTTAGCTCGTTGGCCGGTATGCCCGCCAGTATGCCGGTGCAAGCCTTTTGAATGGCCTTTACGTCTGCATAACGCTTTCCTTTCATGGGCATTTTTCCGAAAAGGTAGAAGTCGAACGGTGCCATATCAGGTGAATACTTGAGTGGTTAATGGTTAAAATGTGATTTTTGGTCAAATAATCGGTCACAAGCGTCGATCGAATGTTGGATTCTGAGCAATTTTTGGTCGTCAGTCAATTTGTGCGGAACAAACCGTGCACACACCATTCGTAAGCCCAAGTGTTCGGTCAAAATGCGATAAATCGATGTTTTGGAGACGTTCAATTCCATTTCCATCAATTTCAATGATGATTTCGGCTGATTTTTGATGAACTCACGCACAGTTTCGATGGAATTTTCGGTGATCACGAATTTTGATTGGCCCACATGTTGATCGCCATTTATGTCCTCACGACCATTTTGTAAACGTTGAAACCACTCGTGCACTCTACTACGGGATAGGCAATCATCGCCATAAACTTGTTCCATCAATTGAAACGTTACGGTAAAAGTTTTACCAATTTTAAAACAAAATTTAATGTTGCCTCTTTGTTCGAAGCTCATTTTCGCACCGATAACACAAACATACTGACACTTAAAACGCAATAACTTCACTTCCAATCGATGAAATGTCGTGATATATAAGCGATATTTATATACACTCAATTCCTTTTATCTATAGGGACAACAATTCGTCATTGGCACATGAATGTTAGACTATCGCGGGTCGGAGCTCCTGAACATGAATTTATTTGGATGCCATAAAATAAAATAGCATCAAATATCGCTTACAGAGAAGCACTGACTCAATAATTAATAACAAAAAAAATTTTAAAAATTACAAAAGAAATCATTACATACAATATACCATGTACCCAAAGAGTAAAAGGGTATACTAGTTTTGTGTGAATGTACTTGTATGTAACACTCAAAAGGAGACGTGGCAGACCCCACAAAGTATATGTCTTCTTGATAAGGATGACAAGACGAGTCGATATAGCCATGTCTGGCCGTCTGTATGAACGCAAGGATCGCAGATAGTATAAGAGCTTGGAATTTCGACCTCAAAATTGGAAATTACTTTCAGTTATTATGATTATGTATCCGTATGCCAAATTTCATATTGATAGGTTGATTTAACAGGAAGTTATAGGGTATTTAAGAGTTAAGCACGCTCGACTTTAGCATTTCTTGTTTCTTAGGAACTCATAGCAAAAAGAAAGGTGTAAATGTGTGTGTTGAGTTTGGGGCCAGGCGGCAACGACTTTTCAAAGCAGCCGAAACAATCAATCAACTTTTCACTAACTTCATCTTTAATTCCAGAAATAATTACATAATTTTTCCTAACTAAAAGCACATGGTTACAGAATACGTTTTGTAAAGGCATTTCACTTAGTTTTAACTGGTCATAAGTATTTAAGAGAATTTTAATTGAAATCAACGTATAGTCTTAAGAGAAAAAGTGTCGTACACTGCAGCTGCCTGCGAGCAACATAATTGCAATTGCCGCTCTTATGTTTGTGCTTACGGCGGCGGCCTTTCTACGCAGCTTCGTGTAATAGTCGCCTGCATTAAAATTAAATTTTCTACTTTTATCGCAGCTCGGTGCTACAAAATTAGCACTAGCGATAAAAAGGGCCAATATTTGTCCCAAAGCTTCAGGCCCTTATCAGCTGTATTACTCCGAAAGCTTTTGGTTGTACAGCTCTGGCTTTTGGTTGGAATACAAAGCTCAACCGATTTTACGTATTTCCCTAGAATCAGACTATAAAATGCCTGCTCGTGCTTCAAATTCCCTCTTTTGATCGACATACTTCTGGCCTAGAACCACGCCGTATCCACGCCCGCAGCCAAAATCAATTCCAAAGGGAACCAACCTTCACTGCGGCTGGTCATCCTATTGGCAACACGAAATTCCAGCGCTGAACCTAATCAGTGCGCATCCGACGCTAAATGTGAAGCATCTGGCCTAACTATTCTACATAAAGTGCAGCGAAGTTTGAGAGCCGCGGGGATAGTATCATTTTTCCTCCCCAAAGTCGCCGTCTCCATGCTGATATTCTGTTGATGTGCCGCCCATTTCGAAGAGATCCAGCAGGTCTCCAAGCCGAGCCCCCTGCTTGAAGAGGGAGCGCGAGAATCCAGAGCATTTTGCAAAGCTTGCTCTCGTTGTCGCAGAGCCATCCAGTCAGTCTTGCTTAACCGCCCACGCGATACGCCCACGGCCACGTCCATTGCGGATACGCAAATTAGCAACCGCCCTCTCCACGCCACATGCTAGTGCCCCCTTCAAAAGAGCCGAGAATGAGCTACAGTGCTTAAGTTTTTTTTTTTAGAGAAAAATTGATCTCCATGAAAATTCCATAAAAAAACAAGAAAAATTGAAACATAAGAAAATGTAAAAGTCCAGAAAGTGTGTACCTAGTTTGTAAGTACCTACATATGTATGTATGAACAAATTTATTTGGTTTATTTTTTTTTGTCGTCTCCAAAAATGATTAATTGAGCGACAGCATTGGTTTTTTTGTTTTTTTAAACCTAAAGAAAAGAAAGAAAAAAAGGAAACAAGAATATAATGCCAAAACTCAAAATCTCCACAGGCATGTGTAAAGTGAATCAAAGTCAGCACTAAATATAAAACCCCAAAGAAATACATTCAAGTGATGTATTTAAGCAAGTCAACGCTGAATATAAAAATACAACGAAATGTTAAGTGATCTAAGCATTTAAATTAAATGCATATAAGTATGTATATATGTATGTCATGCCCCTATTTATTGCACTTATTCCCAACAACAACAACACCATTGCTGGAGGGCCCTTCATCCCTGGAGTTTGCATGTAAGTTTTATATTCCGTTTTGCTATCGCTTCTTATCTGGTTTGTAAGTCACGGTTAAATTGATATACCTATAACATATATTTACTTGAGCTTATATATTGAGCTTTTGCTATAGCTGGACTCGAGTGTCAATTTAATTTCGACTACTACTAATAATTTTCTCTTATACTAGCATGTCTTTGAGAGCACCCAAATAACACTAAATTGTAACAAGCCAAGGTCAATGCACCTTGAATGCATTGATCACGGTACTGCCCTACCTCACTATCGCTAATGTGAGCTTTTTTTTTTTGTTCGTATTTAATTGCATTTTAAATCAACTTGCGGCTGCATCGGGCAGCTCACTTGTTTTGCATATTTGATACTGATAATCTGATATACAAGTAAAGTAGCAAACTAAATATTAGTTGCAATGAAGCCAGTAAACTCTATAACATTTTTTTGTTTCGATCTTTTGCTAGTTGTATAAGCTCCAATAAATAGAGTAGCAAGACACAGGTCTTTCTTTTACATAATTTTGTGAACCGTTAGATTTTGCCATACCGGCAAGTTACCGGCTTAAAGCCGTACACTTTTAATGGCAGAGTTTTCGGCGCGCTTAAAATAGTATAGTATAGTAGACAAACAAATATGCTTAACCCTAGGTGAACCGCTTTTCGGCGACAACAGTGTGTATGTTATAAAATTTATAATTTTTGAAATATTGTATAATACCCATGCGAAGCAGGGGCGGGACGCTAGTTTATATATAAACAATTAGAAATGCTAATGTCAAGTGTCCCGACTTTGAAATACTCTCTACATATGTGTAGAATCTATATATATAAATCAGTTTGCCCTGACTGATTGACTGACTGACTGATTGGTGATCAACGCACAGTCCAAACGGTAAAAACTAGGAAGCTGAAATTTGGACTTAAGTATCCTTTTGTAGCGTAGGCTACGAACTCAGTTTGTATACTCTTAGAAAATTTACAACAAAAACTGCATACTTGGTTTTTTTAAATTTTTTTTGGGCCCGAAATATGGAAGTTTTCCTGTAAAAAACATATTGGGGCACAAAAGGAAACCGCATCAACAGTCCACAGCCCAAGCGGTTAAAGCTAGGAAGCTGAAATTTGGGCTCAGTATTCTATTATAGTGTAGGTGTGCACTAAGAAGGGATTTTTAAAAATCGAGCTCCAAAGGGGGGAAAACATTTTCAACCGAGTGGTGATGGGTGATTCCACAGCTACCTCTTCCGGTTTGGTCATGATGATGGAGCAGAATTCACTTTCTGCGGGCGCGGAAACCTGACCTTTGTGAGTCCCAGGTTCGAGAGAGCGAGAAACCACCTCAACAACTGGCTAGGGGAACCGGTATCTCCAACGAATCTTATCACCAATATGATTGCGGACAAGCAATTTTGGAATGCCTGCTGCGATTTTGCTGCCACGGTCATGGGGGAGTTGCGCAGACTTGAGCGTGAACGTCAGCGAGGTCGGATGTAGTTAGGTCGACGCCCTGGTGAAGCAATGCTCCACGGCCGTACCGCCTGGGCGCTGGCCTGACTCTAGTTCTTCACAACTTTTTCTTCACTTCCTTGTCCTACCTCTAATATTATTCCTTTTCTCCTGTACTGCTTTTCAATAAAAATAATTTTAAAAAAAATAACATATGTATATGTTTGTATATATACAGTGGGCCATCGAACACTGTTGTTTAATTGTAATAGTTTTCTGTGGTTTTAAATCATAAATGAAATTTTTAAAACGAAAATCAACAACGGTAACTGCAAGTCATTGGCACGCTCTTATTCTTTCGTCCACATTTTTTGATTATCGACGCCTCTTTACCGTCGCTAGGCAACGACTGAGTAAGCGATAGTAAAGCACAAACCGAATAACGGAGCTACGCATATTCTGCTTCGCAATGTGGGCAGATGTATGTACATACATATGTATATGACTTCATCTAATTGATCTCAATAAATTATAAGATGTTATTGTCGATATCGATAGTATCGGTGGATTCAGCTATAGAAAGTTTTACTGTAGGAAATTGAGATAGGCATTGTCAGAGCTTTTTGATCGAGGCTCTTCGCTGCATGGCATTGACACGAGTGCCGTGGTTCATATTCAGAGTTCGTGCGTGATTATTGACTCAATAATGCTGGAAAAAACACAAATGTGAATTTTAAATTAAGATATACTCTTATAATTATTCCCTTCCATAAGAAAAAAATACAAACTCGTCCTTTCTCGGACTTCGGATAATCTAGATACCAAATTTGGGCTTGCTAGAACTTATACTTTCTGAGATACTTGCGTTCATACAGACGGACAGGCATGGCTATATCGACTCGTCTTGTCATCCTGATCAAGAAGACATATACTTTGTGGGGTCTGCCACGCCTCCTATTGAGTGTTACATACATTCACACAAAACTAGTATACCCTTTTACTCTTTGGGTACAGGGTATAATAATTGGAGCCTGAAAACTATTGTATCTACATATGTATGTCAGTGCAATTAACTCACAGCCCAAATGGTAAGAGTTAAGAAGCTGAAATTTGGACAAAAGTTTCCTGTTACAGTGTGGGTGAGCACTAAAAAGTGGTTTTAGATAATTAGAAATCCGATTAACTGTAAACTTGGTTTATTTACTCTAGGAAAGAACACAACATATTATTTTTGTAACTTTTCATTAAAGAGCAGAAATAATTATTATAATGAAGGTACATACATACATATGTACATACTTATGTGTGTATGCTCATTTAAATTATTATAAGCATAAATACTTAGCCTTGCAAAGACGGGCAATTATTATGTATGTTTTTAAGGGCTCACTTCAAAATTTATTTAAATTTAATGTTATAATACTTTAAATGTTATGATAAAAAGAGTTCAATATACAAAATATTTCACGGTTGTAACCCTCCAGGTAAGGTCTTCCAGCTTTCATACCGCATTCCAAAAACAAGTCAAAACAGTTTCTATGGAACCAATAATTTTGGACGTTCGAGCTTATATCAAAAGTGTTTAATTGGAAAATCCCAAAATGAAAGGTACGGCCATCCGTTTGAACGGACTGTACAACAACTGGCGTTTGAAGTGTCCCTGTTGTAATTCCATACAAATGCTTTGCGCGCGAAATAGCAGCAGCAAATGCGGTCAGCATAGTGCGGCTCTCAAATTGGGATGGTGTTAGGACAGATCTGTGCAAATTGGTTGCACCTTTTTTACAATATGTAATAACCGTCTGAGGATGGGTGCTGGTTATCTCCGTCCGAAGTGCTGGTAATTAAATGTAGGCAATTAATATTAATAAAAAGTTTTCAAAAATTTATACACTAATCGTACAATAATAGTTTTCTCCAGTGTAAATATGTTTTTTTGGAATAGATATTGTCGATTCCATTGGAAACAGATCGGGTATCGTTCCCTCGACTTTATCAGATATTGCTCCCAAGGGGCTTATTGAGGTTATCATCTTGTCAGTTGTAATTGCGAAATTGACCAAATCCTTTTTTCTAGTCAGCGATGTATTTAAAGTGACATTATCTAAAAGCCTTCGACGTGATGTCACTGATTGACCAGCTAGTTTTTCTATTTCAAACAACAGTTTGTTTACCAAAAGTCGGCTGAAAAAACATACAATTAGATATTCGAACAATAGAATTAAAAAAAAAAATCGTACTTGCACCTTTCGCTCGCAATTCCATATGTACGCGGAATATTAAATGCTGGTCGGTCAACCAGCTTTGTCTTTGGCAGTTTCGTTTGAAGCGCATGAAATACATGTGAATCTAAAATGGCATTCCTAATTCTTCGATCCACAGCGGAAGGGATTTGTTGGTTTTCAATGGCATTTTCAATCTGCCGAGGAAATCTTCTTATTTCAATGGTATTAGTGAGAACCTGGGCCTGCGCCAGCCCACCAAGAAGAACATTAGAATCACTATAATTGCGACAAGTTTCGTTATGCCACTTTTGATGTGAATCGTTCTCAACGACGGTTTCCACGACAGGTCCTATAATATGCACACTGCATGCATTCATAGTGTATATTCAAATATAATTGCTTTTCGCATTTACTCACTCTTGTCTTGCAGGACTTGGGTTTACTACTTTCTTAGCAGACTTTATGTCAAGATTGTATCGCAAGAGCTCGGCAATAGCACCTGTTTCTCTATGCACTCTTTTTCCCTGTACTTGCCAGTGTTTTTTAAAATGCCAACCTATATGCTGGGCGTAAAGTATATTTGTTGGGCGCATTTTAAAATATGAATATAAAACCGATTGATTGTTGCAAGGTTATGAAACAGTCGTAATATACAGTAGAGATTAGGGATGGGGAATCGATATGGCAATATCGATATAATATTATGATGTAAAATTTATATGCATCGAATGCACCGATTTTAAATACGATATATCTTCTCATCTTTAACATTATTTCCCCGGCTTTTTAGTTACTTCGTCGAGCTTGTTTGGTTGCCCTCTAAAGTTATGCCAAAAAAGTGTATTTGAACCTTTATATACATACATAAATATTTATTGATACGGTTTTGTTGGTTTTTTACAGAATAACCCAAAAGCAAGCCAAACAGGGGTGCCACAGAAATCTCTTCCGCCCAAATTTCGCTTCAAAACCAATTAACGGTGCCACAGGGATGTTTTAAATCTTGTTTGCTTTGCTAGGAGTTTTGATCAAATAAAAATATTCATTGGAATATAAACCTTAGTTTTTCTGAACCATCTGCATCAAATATATTTTGCATATCCCACGTAAATATTATTAAATTAGCAAATTACTAAATGTATACTTAAAACACCAGCATTCACACACAGCATTCAAAGCAACCAATCAATAGAGATGCCCCCTTGGCTCAAATAGAAAACTACATTTTTCGAACATCACATTTTGCTGAGTTAAGTCTAAAGTTGTGAGTCAAAAGGTAAAAATAGGATATATATTTTTGACGCAATTCTTGTTTCAAATAAGTACCAAATCACTGTGTATTAATTAAACAAATTTGGCGAAAATTGTGTGTCGCCGATTGGGCAAGTCTGTTTGTTAGCAAAAATGTGAATGGTCATAAAATGCCATGTAAATTTAAAGTACGGACCGGGGAAACAAAATATAAGTAAATTTTTGTAATTTCTGAATTCAACTTCATATGCTCTTTTTTGCAATCTTTTCTTTTTAGAATCGAAAGTAAATGCCTGATGAAGATTTTTCGAAAGGTCTCCCCATTTTTATACTCTGTACATGAAATGTACAAGAGTATATTAGGTTTGCGGGAGCTGAAAAATGTAACAGGCAGAAGGAGGCGTGGCAGACCCCACAAAGTATATATATTCTTGATCAGCATGACGAGGCGAGTCGATCTAGCTCTGGCTGTCTGTCTGTCCGTCTATCCGTCAGTATGAACACCTGGATCTCAGAGACTATAAGAGATAGAGACACCAAATTTTGCACAAAGATGTCTGTGTAGTTATAGGCTTTTCTATAACTAATAATACGCAAGAATTATTGTTCAACTGTGCGAAATAGTTCGATTTAATTTGCGACTGTTTGGTTGCGATTGAAAACCATATTACAAGTTCAATATTAAGCGACGAAAAGAAAACTATTATGTACCATGTATATTATGTATATTGCCGAAATGCAATTCAATTTAGTAACTATTGCCGAAGTGCAATATTAATATAGAAATTGATCGAGTAGACGGAAACTAGGGTTTACCGTACCGACACAAGCGAAAACGAACGATGCGACAGTGCAGCGCCTTAGGCAAAATTATAGCAATTTAAGAACAATGCGTAAAGAAAAATAGGAATTTGAGCGACAAAGCAAACAATGAGTTACATTACGTTAAATGGCTCAGTCCAGTGGCAGACTTCAGCTCAGCAACCCTCATCTGCTCCAGGGATCAGGTTGACGACTCGTGCCAGCGGCCATTTGAGTGATGGCAGGTTTCCGTCTTTGACGAGGACGACATCGTTGATGCAGATGCCAGGCTGGTCCTTACGCCACTTGGATCTCTACTGAAGTAGAGTCAAATACTCTTCGCGCCAGCGCGCCCAGAACACCTGCTGATAGTAGGTGACCTGCTGCCATATATCTAAGTGATTGAAATTGTGCTTGGTTATGTCCGGCTCAATGTAGGACGACAGTGGTGCAGTGCCAATAAAGTGCGCTGGAGTCAAAACATCGAGATCGCCAGGATGTTCTGAAAGCGGTAATAAAGGACGTGAATTAATAATGGTTGTGATATGGCAAACTAACGTGCGCGGCCCATCAAAATTAAGCAGCGAACTCCCAACAGCTCTGAAGAAGTGGTGCTTGGCAGTCTTCACCGCCGCCTCCCAAAGCCCACCAAAATGCGGAGAACGAGGAGGGATGAATCGCCAATCTATGTAGTCAGCCAAACAAAACTCTTGAAGCGCCTTCAAATGCTCTCTGCTCTGAAATAGTCGTTTAAGCTCAGCCATCTCGTTCTTTGCACCGACGAAGTTTGTTGCATTGTCCGACCATATGCGAGTTGGCCGACAACGCGTCAAAATAAACCTTTTTAATGCGCTCAGGAACGATCCAGTGGTTAAGTCTTTAACCAACTCCAAGTGCACGGCCTTCGTGGAGAAACAAATGAAATATAACATTTAACAGGATCCTTGTAACGCACTTCATTCTTGTAGAAGAATGGGCCACAAAAATCTACGCCTGTGGCCATGAACGGTTGCGCGATCCTCAGGAAGGTCAGCCATGGTGTGCTCCATTAGACGTGGCTTTGCTCGAAAGCATAACGTGCATTTATTAACAACACGGGCGACTGTTTTACGACCTCCGACTGGCCAATATCGCATTCGAATAGATGCCAAAAGCGAACGTGGTCCAGAATGTAGATTTTGCTCATGAAAATGAGCTATGAGTGCGAATGTGATTGGATGGCGTCTGGGCAGTATAATTGGGTGTTTGGCCTCGAAGTCAAGTGTCGAGTTTCTCAAACGCCCGCCAACGCGCATCAATCCAAAATTGTCGATGAAAGGCGATAACGAAGCGATGTTACTGGATGATTTAATAGATCGAGATTGTTGGAGGGCCTTGTAGTCATCCCAAAGATGTGCCCTCTGTATCAAACGAAGCAATATTTGCGTGCCGAGATGCACGCAATCCACAGTTAGTCCGGGAATCCGTATTCGGTGCAGGAACTTGTAGATATATCCAAATACACGTTGCAGTTTGGCAAAGCTATTGGCATATTTACACTCCTGGCTGATGTCCTGAAATGGGCAGGAACTCAGAAGCACCTTATTTCGCTGCTCCGGCAAAGTTAAAACTGTTGTGCAGGAAGTAGGCCAACAAGTTTTGTCCTCAGCAAGAAACGATGGGCCATGAAGCCATAGTGCTGACTGGACGAGCTCGCTGGGAAGTGCTCCTCGTGAGAGAATGTCCGCTGGGTTGAGATGAGTAGGTACATATCGCCATTTCATGTCCGAAGTCAACTCTTGAACGGTTGCTATCCGATTCGAGAAAAAGGTTTGGTATCGGGACGGCTCGCTGTTTATCCAGGATAATGCGATGACAGAGTCGGACCAGCAATAATACTTGCAGCTAAATATTGCCATTTGCGAGATTTCATTGACCAACTGCGCCAACAAGACAGCTCCGCACAGCTCCAATCTGGGCACAGTAATTGTCCTCAGCGGCGCCACTCGCGATCTTGAGCACAACAACTCAACCTTGCGACCGTTTGATGTAACAGATACGACGTATACGCAAGCTCCATATGCATCCATACTTGCGTCGCTAAATCCGTGTATTTCAAGTGCACCTCCGGCGAGAAGAACCAATCTGGGAAACTTCAATCTCTGCGTCTGTTGAAAGTCTGAAATTAAGTTATGCCAAGACGTGATTAGAGAAGCTGGCAAACTTTCATCCCAATCGGCCATCAGATACAAATTTGTGCATGTGAGTAGTGTCAGCTAAGTGAACGATTTCCTTATTTTGCCGACTTTAAATAATCGGCCACAACACACATTTTTTTGTGCGTGTGGAAAGTGTCAATTAATGCTCTTTGGGACGGGTTGATGAGTTGGTCAGGTCCGTACAGGGAAATAAAGGTTGAATACGATAGTGACGACGGTTGGGACGTAGATTCCATAAATAGCAATCAGATTGATACCCAGGCAGAAGCAGTCATGGATGTGAATCAGGTGCAGGCTTTGGTGGCGGTTGCCGTTAGCCAGGCCTTGGCTCAGCAGGAGGAGAGTTTCCGATCGCAGCTCGATACAGTGAGGGCTCAAATAAGTAAACTGCGTGTGGAAGTGCCGCAGATTGAAGCATACCAAAGAATTTCAGTGGACCCAGGCATTAGGTGCGATATTCCATTAGACATTATAAATTCCCGATTTTGAGGGTACACAGGATGAATATGTGGCGTGGCAGCAGTCAGTGACTGACGCATACGAGCTGTTCAGGCCGTTTAACGGCAGCAGCACACAGGCCTGATACTGCGAGGGCGTTACTCGTTTCGCACAACACTGTGCTCAATTTTGATGCCATTATAGCGAGGTTCATCGAGCGGAGCATGTTTTCAACTTCGTAAGCTAAGACCATCGAAGAAAGGACTCAAGCGATCGCGTCCAGTAAGAAACGCTCGCAGCGTAGGCAGTGAAAGAATTTCAGGGACGAAAGAGGTCAGGAGAAAACCCCTCATTTTGTCAAACGTCAGCACAACAATTTTGGCCAGGGTAGAAGGGAACAGCAGGGACAGGCCCCAGAGCCCATAGAAGTTTATTCCACTGCAAAGTTTAGACAGCGAACAGAGTTTAGGAAGCCCTAGATTAAAAGTGTGCTAGCCCAGGAGCGGCAGAACACGTCTGAGCGCATGACAAGCCCTAGGCGGCAGCGTTTTAACAATGTCGTGCAGATTGCTCCTAACAGTCAGGAGATCAGTTATGAGAGCGGTGCCACGGCAGCGGTCAATGATATAGACGACGAAAGCGACTCGGCATGTGGCAGTGAGTCGGTGAATTTTTTAAAGCAAACGCTCCCGGCTACCGCTCATTGAACGGCAGTTGGCTGGAAGAACCCTAAGAATTTTTATAGATACTGGGGCGGCAAAGAACTATGTGAAGCCCATAAAGGAGCTTAACAATGTAGTTCCTGTCGATAGACCTTTTACTGTGAGCTCAATACATGGCTCCAGTAGAATCGAAAGTAAATGCCTGATGAAGATTTTTCGAAAGGTCTCCCCATTTTTATACTCTGTACATGAAATGTACAAGAGTATATTAGGTTTGCGGGAACTGAAAAATGTAACAGGCAGAAGGAGGCGTGGCAGACCCCACAAAGTATATATATTCTTGATCAGCATGACGAGACGAGTCGATCTAGCTCTGGCTGTCTGTCTGAGATAGAGACACCAAATTTTGCACAAAGATGCCTGTGTAGTTATAGGCTTTTCTATAACTAATAATACGCAAGAATTATTGTTCAACTGTGCGAAATAGTTCGATTTAATTTGCGACTGTTTGGTTGCGATTGAAAACCATATTACAAGTTCAATATTAAGCGACGAAAAGAAAACTATTATGTACAATGTATATTATGTATATTGCCGAAATGCAATTCAATTTAGTAACTATTGCCGAAGTGCAATATCAATATAGATATTGATCGAGTAGACGGAAACTTGGGTTTACCGTACCGACACAAGCGAAAACGAACGATGCGACAGTGCAGCGCCTTAGGCAAAATTATAGCAATTTAAGAACAATGCGTAAAGAAAAATATGAATTTCAGCGACAAAGCAAACAATGAGTTACATTCGCTGCAGCAGTGCAGCGCCTTAGGCAAAATTATAGCAATTTAAGAACAATGCGTAAAGAAAAATAGGAATTTCAGCGACAAAGCAAACAATGAGTTACATTACGTTAAATGGCTCAACTTGCTGCGTAGAGTAAGATTACAAATTGAGTGATTTTATAATCGAATTAAACAAATATATTTATGATGAATTGTTGACTTTTGGCTGTGGCGACTGCATAACCAAACATTCTCCCCCCGTTGAAGAACTTGGGTCTTCAACAGAATCCTGTTTCGGTAGTGGACACAGCTTGCGAACGACTCTTCTGATTAGTCCAGTTGCAGACTTCAGCTCAGCAACCCTCACGACGCCATCTGCTCCAGGGATCAGGTTGACGACTCGTGCCAGCGGCCATTTGAGTGATGGCAGGTTTCCGTCTTTGACGAGGACGACATCGTTGATGCAGATGCCAGGCTGGTCCTTACGCCACTTGGATCTCTACTGAAGTAGAGTCAAATACTCTTCGCGCCAGCGCGCCCAGAACACCTGCTGATAGTAGGTGACCTGCTGCCATATATCTAAGTGATTGAAATTGAGCTTGGTTATGTCCGGCTCAATGTAGGACGACAGTGGTGCAGTGCCAATAAAGTGCGCTGGAGTCAAAATATCGAGATCGCCAGGATGTTCTGAAAGCGGTAATAAAGGACATAAAGTCGTTTAAGCTCAGCCATCTCGTTCTTTGCACCGACGAAGTTTGTTGCATTGTCCGACCATATGCGAGTTGGCCGACAACGCGTCAAAATAAACCTTTTTAATGCGCTCAGGAACGATCCAGTGGTTAAGTCTTTAACCAACTCCAAGTGCACGGCCTTCGTGGAGAAACAAATGAAAATGCTAATATAGCATTTAACAGGATCCTTGTAACGCACTTCATTCTTGTAGAAGAATGGGCCACAAAAATCTACGCCTGTGGCCATGAACGGTTGCGCGATCCTCAGGAAGGTCAGCCATGGTGTGCTCCATTAGACGTGGCTTTGCTCGAAAGCATAACGTACTTTTATTAACAACACGGGCGACTGTTTTACGACCTCCGACTGGCCAATATCGCATTCGAATAGATGCCAAAAGCGAACGTGGTCCAGAATGTAGATTTTGCTCATGAAAATGAGCTATGAGTGCGAATGTGATTGGATGGCGTCTGGGCAGTATAATTGGGTGTTTGGCCTCGAAGTCAAGTGTCGAGTTTCTCAAACGCCCGCCAACGCGCATCAATCCAAAATTGTCGATGAAAGGCGATAACGAAGCGATGTTACTGGATGATTTAATAGATCGAGATTGTTGGAGGGCCTTGTAGTCATCCCAAAGATGTGCCCTCTGTATCAAACGAAGCAATATTTGCGTGCCGAGATGCACGCAATCCACAGTTAGTCCGGGAATCCGTATTCGGTGCAGGAACTTGTAGATATATCCAAATACACGTTGCAGTTTGGCAAAGCTATTGGCATATTTACACTCCTGGCTGATGTCCTGAAATGGGCAGGAACTCAGAAGCACCTTATTTCGCTGCTCCGGCATAGTTAAAACTGTTGTGCAGGAAGTAGGCCAACAAGTTTTGTCCTCAGCAAGATACGATGGGCCATGAAGCCATAGTGCTGACTGGACGAGCTCGCTGGGAAGTGCTCCTCGTGAGAGAATGTCAGCTGGGTTGAGATGAGTAGGTACATATCGCCAATTCATGTCCGAAGTCAACTCTTGAACGGTTGCTATCCGATTCGAGACAAAGGTTTGGTATCGGGACGGCTCGCTGTTTATCCAGGATAATGCGACGACAGAGTCAGACCAGCAATAATACTTGCAGCTAAATAATGCCATTTGCGAGATTTCATTGACCAACTGCGCCAACAAGACAGCTCCGCACAGCTCCAATCTGGGCACAGTAATTGTCCTCAGCGGCGCCACTCGCGATCTTGAGCACGATAACTCAACCTTGCGACCTTTTGATGTAACAGATACGACGTATACGCAAGCTCCATATGCATCCATACTTGCGTCGCTAAATCCGTGTATTTCAAGTGCACCTCCGGCGAGAAGAACCAATCTGGGAAACTTCAATCTCTGCGTCTGTTGAAAGTCTGAAATTAAATTATGCCAAGACGTGATTAGAGAAGCTGGCAAACTTTCATCCCAATTAAGTTTTTCCTTCCAAAGCGTTTGAAGGAATATTTTTGCCTTTGCAATTACCGGACCGATGAGACCAAGCGGATCATAAAACCGTGCGATAGTAGATAGCACGGATCGCTTGCAAGGCTTAGTAACAGAATGAATGGGAGTAAACGAGAACATGAAGCAATCTGACGCAGGATCCCATGCAAGGCCGAGTGTCTTAGCGATATCGCTGCCATCATCGAATTTTAAAAGTGTTTCTTTGTCGGCATCGGGAATTTCCATTAAAACATTTGGAACGCTAGAGCACCATTTACGAAGCATAAATCGTCCTTTCTCCAACAGACCTGTTGTTTGCCGCATGATTTCGAGAACTTCTTCTACGGATTCTCCACCAGTAATAAGATCGTCTACGTAGAAGTCACGACGCAAAATCGTAGAGCCAATAGGGTACGAAGTCTGCTCGTCTGCAGCAAGTTGTTGCATAACGCTAACGGACAAAGAAGATGCAGGCTTTGTACCATAAGTAACAGTATCGAGTTTAAATGCCTCTATATCATCTTGAGACGAATTCCGCCATAGGATGCACTGCAAGAAATTGTCAGGTTCTGTGACCCGAACACAACGATACATTTTGCAAATATCACCCGTCAGGGCATCAGGGAATGTACGAAAGCGGCACAGTGTGTTTGCCAACTTTGGCTGGATCGTTGGGCCAGCCATGAGGATATCATTCAAAGAGTATCCCGACGAAGTAGCTGCCGAACCATCAAACACGACCCTCAACTTGGTTGTACTGCTGTCTTTTTTGAGGACGCAATGATGCGGTAGAAAATATCTACAATTTGCGAGCGATCCAGTTCCAACTTTGGACATATGTCCCAAGTCCAGGTATTCTTGAATGAATGACGAATATTTAATCTTTAAATCCGGATTTCGATCAAGCTTTCGTTCCAAATTTAAAAATCTGCGATGAGCTTGAACGTATGAATCTCCAAGCAGATCCAAACTAAGCTTGGTTGGCAAACGAACAGAATATTCGCCAGTAGACAGGCGAGTGCAATTTCCCTTAAAATGCTCTTCGCAATCAAGCTCCTCCTTTGTGTGTTTGACGACTTGATCATGGCAGGCCTCAAGCTCCAAAAAACTACGAACCATACGCTCTATTTGTGTATTAGAATCGACGTCTCTAACTGATTCTTGTGCTGCTGCAACCAAAGCTGTTTGATTATTATGTATGGATCCACCCATCCGAATTTGGTCTTTTGCAGTAATGGCAATCCAGGAGCCAATTTGATTTGGCCAACACACAACAGTTCATAGAAAAGGCTGGCACCGATGAGCATGTCAATTTGCTGAGGTCGATAGAATGCAGGATCTGCTAGCCGTAGGTTGCTAGGAATGTTCCATTTGGTAATGTCTACCGAAAAGTAAGGCTGATTTTCCGTGATGGCAGGAGCAACCAGCGCAGAAATGTCTGTAGAATAATCCGATGAATTCGATTTTAAGCAAAGTTGCAAAACTCATCCATCAGAAACGAAATTAGTGTCACCTAAACCTGACACTGAAGTGGACGAGTTTGTTTTTCGCAATTGCAAATGATGCGCAAACCGTGAGGTAATTATATGCAGCTGCGATCCAGCGTCTAGCAGTGCACGACAAGGATCCCAGGTGCATGCGTTATTTTTTACTTTAATAACCGCAGTAGTCAGGAGCACAACATCCGAAATGAGATTATGGGCAGGCTCTGACAACGATGGCGAAATAGCAGTAAGCGCGCTGCGCGACAAGAATGATTGCAAGTGGACAGGAGGCTGTGAACCAGAAACAGACGGCTGCTCAGACGAAACGAATTGCGAAGCTGCATTGTGGAAATGCAGTAAGCTATGGTGTTTGGAACCACATACTCTACATGATCCCGAGTTACATGTTCGCATTCTGTGGCTGTTGGAGCACCATGTATAGTTTTTAAGTCTCTCTGTTGCGCTCTCTATCGCGCCCTTTGCTGCGCTCTCTTTGTGCATTACCTTTTTTATGCCGGCCCGCTGACTTGTAGCGGCAGCAGGCAAAATCACTTGCTATATAATTCTCGCATATTCAACATCGTTTTGCACAATTACCAAGCCATTAAAAGCCATTTTAATAATCAAAGAACACCGCTTCTCATTTAATAAATAGTTAAATATTGTTGTCGTTTCGCTAAAAAGCTAGCGATTTTTCATTGGCGCCCGAGCAGGGACATCGGTTTTCATAAGATTATTTCCTCGTTTGTTTGCGGTCTTTGTGGCTTGGTTTTTGTGCGCGGTCGTGTGATTACCTCGGTTGATTTGGATTTGGATCTGGATACCATATACATACATTCGTTTGGACTGTGGAGCTGCTGTCTGCCCTACTTGTGGTACTGTCGTTTCGCTTGGCTAATGGGTGATCGTCGCTCGGAATCCAGGAAAGTTTCAGTGGACTCTTTTGAGAGCTTGCAGGTATTCTGTGCCAACAATTGAGCATAAAGCATTAATAAGTTTAATTACTGCAAATTCGTGCAAGTGTAAAGTGGAGAAAAATCTATTTACATACATACATACGTATGTACATATAGTACGTGTGTGCTTATGCCGACTCAATTTTTGGCACTTGATTTATTTTGTGCAACAACATTACATACACAAATTATATTATATACATACATATACACACATACACCACACCTTGCATAAATTAACATAATTATACACCCTCATAAACATAACTACTAACAAAACCTCGAGGCAAAACAAACCACAACAATTAAAAAAGGGCTACTAAGCTGATTTTTAACATAAACAAATATTTTAAAGTTATTTTGTCTCTATTGTGTTGGTTTTTTGGTGAAGATTCGTTGCATCAGCTGCACACATACAACCATAGCTTTGTTGTTGCTTGCGCCGCTAGCGTAGCAAAAGAATTTTGTCGCTCTCTCTTTTGTGCGCGCCTTTTTTCGGCTACACTTGTCGCTGGGCCAACGAACTTCCCCCTGCTACCCGTTTGGATTAGCGTTGCCTACAAGCGTGCTTGCGGTGATCGACGCCTATTTTCTGAGTACAGCTGAGATTGCTTGCAGATTTCGTTGTTGTTTGTGCGGTCGCTTGGACTGCTACTTTGCTTGCGTGCATACTGTATTGAGTGCGTGTGTACGTAATCTGTGTGCATTTCAGTTGGTCTCTTGCTGTTAGCGAGGGCTGTTAGGAAAGTTCGGTTTTCATTTTTGGTTGATTTGCAACTTGTTTAGAGTTTATTTTGGTTATACTCTACCATGTCGGAATCTGAGAAGCACCAAGTAGTAGCTAAATCTAGTTCTAAACTAGTACAATGCTTACAGAAATTTGATAAGGTTAGCGCTGATATTGCTCGTATGAGAACAGCATTTCAGTTAAAGACAATTTCGTTTGAGCAAACAGAACTTGAGTGTCGTCTCGAGCTGTTAGAAGATTACATAAAGAAAGCTATGGCGCTTCAGGCAGATTTGGATAGTCTCAATCCAAGTACCGATAGTAGAGGGCCACTTGAGGATTTGTGCATTTCAACTAAGGCGTTGTATGTGAAGGCAACGAAACAAAAAGTTGAAAGTCAGACTTCTCATGACTGTTCTATGATGGCCAGTCAACGGTCCCAGTTACCCAAAATGCGGCTGCCTACATTCAGTGGAAAGCATGCCGAATTTAAGAATTTTATGTGCTTATTTGAAAGTCTAGTTCATGACGATCCTTCGTTGACCAACGTCGAGAAGTTTAATCATTTGGTGACGTGCTTGTCAGGTGAGGCTCTAGGAGTTGTGAAACCGTTTCAGTTAACGGACTGCAATTACTTAAAAGCCATTGCTAGCCTCAAGTCTGTGTACGACAACAAATGTTTGATATTTTTCGACACTATCTCGCAATTGTTTGACATCCCGAGTATGACCAAACCTAATGCGTCTAGTTTGCGGTCCATCATTGACACTGTTTCTGCCATGTATGCGTCTTTAACTTCGTTGGGAAGTGAAAAGGACATCTCAAACGCAATGATCATACATATGGTTATGGCCAAGGTTGATCATGTAACCAAATCTCGTTTTGAGGAACAGCTCGACTATGACAAGTTGCCTTCTTGGGATGACTGCGCTAAGCAGTTAAATAGACGTTACCAATATTTAGCGGCGGAAGAGACAACTCGGGTTAAAAATAAACCGCGAGCCGAACCTGCAAGAAACAGCAAAGCTTCGTTTTCCTGCACAAAGGGTCCTTCAAAGCCTGCAAAACCGATCTCGAAGTGCACATACTGTTGTTCTGCGGAACACAATATCTATACTTGCCCTTCTTTCGGAGCTATTCCCGTTATGCAGCGATTTGAGTTCGCCAAGACTCAAAAAATGTGCCTCAATTGCTTGAATGTGGGTCATGTAGTTTCTAGTTGCAAAGCTTCCAAGTGTCGGGTGTGTTCAAAACCACACCACTCGTTGTTGCACAGATACTCTGTAGCTGTGCCAAATTCACCCGTTCTACAAGCGGTCGCACCTTCAGAACCATATTTAGGTCACGTTTTAAGTGCCGACCAAGTCATTCTTGCCACAGCATTGGTGAATATTAGAGATAGATTTGGCCACTACCATCCTGCACGTGTGTTGCTTGACGGCGGCTCGCAGTTGAATCTCATGACTGAGAACCTTGCGCAGCGCTTGCGACTAAAGCGTGAAGACACGGCAGTGAGTATTGCAATGGCAGGTGGGACCACAACTGATAGTAAGCACAAGGTGTGTGCTGCTATTCAATCTCGTTTGAATGCACACAACTTTGCCACTGATTTTTGGGTTCTTAAATCCATATCCACTTGTCAACCTTGTAACTTTTTGCCCACAACGAGCTGGAAAATACCCGAAAATCTCGAGCTGGCTGACCCAGAGTTTTACAAACCAGCCAAGGTTGACCTTCTTCTAGGCGCTGAATTCTTTTACGGCTTGTTGTGTGTTGGGCAAATCGAGCTCAATTCTGGTCTTCCGTTGTTGCAGAAGACCTTGCTGGGATGGGTTGTTCCTGGTAGGTACACAGGACAAATACCTCGTCAACAACTTAGTGCTAATGTTGCCGCTTAAGTTAGTGATTGTTCTCTCGACACATTAGTTCAACGCTTTTGGGAACTCGATCGGAGCCCAAATGAGTCGAAGGCTGTGCGCCAGACAGCTGAACAAAAGGCCTGTGAAGCACTTCACCAAATCAGTACAGCGCCTGTCTACAGGACGTTTTCAAGTCGAACTTCCGTTCAAATCCGATCCCACTGTACTAGGGCTTTCCTTTCAAACTGCTGAAAGACGATTTCTGCAACTTGAGCGCAAACTCGCAAGAGACAAAACTCTCCATGACATGTACCATGACTTCATGAGAGAGTATCGTGATCTTGGGCATATGTCTGCTCTACGGGAGGTACTAGATTCCGGAGGGTTCCCTTTGGCAAAGTGGGCATCAAATTGTCAGGCCTTGTTCGGTGATGATGGCAACATCATCGAAAAGGCAATTAAGTTTGACGACTCCACCTCAGTCAAAACGCTTGGAATGCGCTGGGCCCCTCAAGATGATGTATTTCGGTACCATCTAGATGTGGATAGCTTTATTTCGTTAAAGCCAACAAAACGAAACATCTTGTCGGTAGCGTCTCGTCTGTTTGACCCAGTTGGGCTGTTGTGCCCCATCGTCACAAAATCGAAAATTCTGTTGCAAGAGTTGTGGCGGTTAAAACTAGAGTGGGATGAAACTATTCCAACGAGTATGCATACTTCGTGGAATAAGTTCATTGAGAATCTGCGTGATCTACACAAAATTCATATTCCGCGATACGTTTGCTTAAACGTTTATGAGACAGTGCAAATTCATGGTTTCGCAGACGCCTCAAGTCAGGCATACGGTTGTTGCATATACATTAGGACTTGCAACAATGATAGCGTAGGCGTTTCGTTGCTTACAGCCAAATCCAGAGTGGCACCACTCAACGTAAAGACGATTCCTCGACTCGAGTTGTGTGCGGCACTCTTACTAGCGAAACTCTGGCAGCATGTTTGCGCCACGCTGAGTAAGTTTGTTATAGAAAGTGTAAACTTCTGGTCAGATTCTCAGATAGTGTTGTATTGGTTGGAGAGAGACTCATCCACGTTGTCCACATTCGTGGCAAATAGAGTGGCTGAGATCCAAGAGGCTTCTGAGAATACTGTTTGGCGTCATGTGCCTACAGACTGCAACCCTGCTGACCTAGTTTCTCGTGGAACTGATATAGACGAAATTGTATCGTCACTGTGGTTTAAGGGCCCTAATTTTCTAAAGCTCGGTGAAAATGATTGGCCCAATCTTCACCATGTTGAATTATCGTCAGACGTTAAGGCATCTGAAGATAAAAAGAATGCGACTGTACTTACAGTCATTCGATCAGACTTAGAGTCAAATTGCATACTGGACCTTATGTTGAAACTGTCGTCCTTTCCTAAATTAATTCGGATATTGGCATATGTTTTGCGATTTTGCTACAGGAAAAATCGCAGTGATTCTTTAATTGTGTCAGCTTTAGAACGAAGATTATCGTTTTTTAAGCTGATTGAAGTGCTGCAAGCTGATATATACAGCCGTGAGATCAAGTCTCTACAAAAGTCGGCGCCACTTCCCCCAAGCTTGCAATCTCTTAATCCCTTTATACACGAGTTCGAAGACACTGGGATTAAGTTTCGTTTGGTTCGAGTAGGTGGACGTTTGTTGCATGGTCCAATTCCTTACGACGCAAAATTTCCACTATTACTGCCTAAAGATGCACCAATGGTAGCATTGTATATTCGGCATTTACACCTCAAGCACTATCATGCAGGTGCAAAGGTATTAATTGGGCTTCTTAGGCAACAGATCTGGGTGGTGAATGCTCGTAGTGCTTGCTCAGCAGTTGTACGTAATTGTGTACACTGCTTCCGATACAAGCCCAAGTTGTTAGGGCAAATAATGGGAAATTTGCCAGGTGATCGCCTTCGAGAAGGTCGACCATTTAGGGTTTGTGGGGTCGATTTTTGCGGTCCTTTCCATGTAAGCTACCGCATACGAGGAAGACCGCCCGTTAAAAATTACGTCGCCGTGTTTGTATGTTTTGCCTCGAAGGCCGTTCACCTCGAGCTGGTAACAGACCTATCGACTGACGCCTTTCTTAATGTTTTCAAAAGGTTCATCGGGAGACGCGGCCTGCCGGAGACGGTTTACAGCGACAACGCGACCAACTTTGTAGGAGCGAGCGGCGTGCTGAAGGAGCTGACGTCGGCGTTCGAGAGGAGCAAAGCCGCCTTGATGGACTTAGCGGCAGAGCGAGGGATCGATTGGCGGTTCATTCCTCCCAGGGCTCCCCACTTCGGAGGACTGTGGGAAGCAGCGGTGAAGGCGGCGAAGGCTCGTCTAGTCAGGGGCGCAGGCAACGCGAACCTGACCAGAGACGACCTGGAAACGCACCTGGTGGACGTGGAGGCAATTCTCAACTCCAGGCCTATGGTGGCAAGCGGCAGCGATCCCAACGATGGAGAGGTGCTCACTCCGGGCCACCTGCTCATCGGACAACCGCTTCTTACTCTGCCGCACGAAGGCGTGCAAGAAGGGTCTTTGAGCAGAGCCGGGTCCGGATTTTTGAAGCGGTGGCGGCAGCTGTCGGAGCTCAAACTGCAGTTTTGGCGCAGGTGGTCCAAGGACTACCTGCTCAGCCTGCAGCAACGGACGCAGTGGGCCAAAGGCGAGGCCAACCTGGACGACGGAGGAGTGGTGCTCGTCCACGACGACAATGCCCCCCCACAGAAGTGGCTCATAGGGCGCGTGGTGGGCGTGATTTCCGGCGAGGACGGCAAGGTGCGGGTGGCCGACGTACGAACCAGGACCGGCACTATTAGGCGACCAGTCCACAAGTTGGCGGTGCTCCCAATGGACTTGAAAGACCGCTAGTCTTTCAACGGGGCCGGAATGTTGGAGCACCATGTATAGTTTTTAAGTCTCTCTGTTGCGCTCTCTATCGCGCCCTTTGCTGCGCTCTCTTTGTGCATTACCTTTTTTATGCCGGCCCGCTGACTTGTAGCGGCAGCAGGCAAAATCACTTGCTATATAATTCTCGCATATTCATCATCGTTTTGCACAATTACCAAGCCATTAAAAGCCATTTTAATAATCAAAGAACACCGCGTCTCATTTAATAAATAGTTAAATCTTGTTGTCGTTTCGCTATAGCGATTTTTCAGTGGCCTTTCTTCAGGCAATTGACGCATAAGGCCATCCGTTTACCTCCTTCAAGCGAAGGGGCGGCGATAAATTACCAAAAAGCGGGCATGTGTAAATATCATGGCCCAAATTATCACAAAACGCACAACCATTCAAAAGATTGTTAGTAGCGACAAAGGAACGTTTGGTGTTAGTATATTTCTTTCCCACCTGAGAGCTCGGCGTATACTTTGCCATAGCATGTTCCACGTTTTCCAATTTTTGGCAGCGCTCCTCTAGAAAAGTTGCAAACTTCGTCCACGATGGTATGAGATCCAACGGTGCAGTTGTCTCAGCCCTTTTAATGCCCAAAATCTCACGAATGTGTGCCTGGAAAATTAAACGTTTATTATTGAACCGCTTATCAAGTAGCTCCACTGCCACTTTATAATTTGCGCTACTTATCTCAAGCGATTTGATTGCGTCCAAGGCAGATCCTTTAAGACAGGAACGTAAATGTCGTAGCTTTTCCACGTCACTTAGATTCGGGTCGTTGGCAATAACAGCTGTAAACATCGATGAGAAATCCGCATACTCAGTGTACCCACCGCTGAACGTGGGCAACTTGTGCTCTGGGAGGCGAGACCTGTTGTGCGCCGCACCTAATGACGATTCTGCTGATGCCTCTGGCCGTAGTGGCATTGACGCCTGCATTTTATTTAGGGCACTGTTCATGCGGACGTCTAAACTGGCCAAAAGTTCAGAAAAGTTGCGATGCAGACTACTTCCAATTTCGTCAAAATCCAACTGTTCCAACTTATCATGCACCGAATCAAACGTTTACTCTCATGTTTACTTTTTGAATAAAATTCACCATAAAATAAAATTTGCATCAATTGATTGGGCCCATGTATAAAGTGACTGCAACTTGCGCTTGCAAAACAAAATGTTTTTATCAAAAGCAGGCAGCGCGCTGTCTACAGCTGTCGACACTAACGTCGAGGCTGCTCCCGGCTGCGACGCAGGCGCCGAAATGCTGGTACAGTCAACCGTGCACATATGAATGTATAGCGATTTGCACTTTGCACATATAATGTGAATATGTATGTATGTCACTTTATGCCGATTTGCACATCAATTTTTATAATATTACAACCGATTTTAGCGAATATATGCACGAATATAAATCACGTCGGGATCACCAAAATGTGTAGTTATAGGCTTTTCTATAACTAATAATACGCAAGAATTATTGTTCAACTGTGCGAAATAGTTCGATTTAATTTGCGACTGTTTGGTTGCGATTGAAAACCATATTACAAGTTCAATATTAAGCGACGAAAAGAAAACTATTATGTACAATGTATATTATGTATATTGCCGAAATGCAATTCAATTTAGTAACTATTGCCGTAGTGCAATATTAATATAGAAATTGATCGAGTAGACGGAAACTAGGGTTTACCGTACCGACACAAGCGAAAACGAACGATGCGACTTAACTATTGGTTAACAAACAAGCAAGTAATTCGGCCGCTGCAGCAGTGCAGCGCCTTAGGCAAAATTATAGCAATTTAAGAACAATGCGTTAAGAAAAATAGGAATTTGAGCGACAAAGCAAACAATGAGTTACATTACGTTAAATGGCTCAACTTGCTGCGTAGAGCAAGATTACAAATTGAGTGATTTTATAATCGAATTAAACAAATGTATTTATGATGAATTGTTGACTTTTGGCTGTGGCGACTGCATAACCAAACATTCTCCCCCCGTTGAAGAACTTGGGTCTTCAACAGAATCCTGTTTCGGTAGTGGAAACAGCTTGCGAACGGCTCTTCTGATTAGTCCAGTGGCAGACTTCAGCGCAGCAACCCTCACGACGCCATCTGCTCCAGGGATCAGGTTGACGACTCGTGCCAGCGGCCATTTGAGTGATGGCAGGTTTCCGTCTTTGACGAGGACGACATCGTTGATGCAGATGCCAGGCTGGTTCTTACGCCACTTGGATCTCTGCTGAAGTAGAGTCAAATACTCTTCGCGCCAGCGCGCCCAGAACACCTGCTGATAGTAGGTGACCTGCTGCCATATATCTAAGTGATTGAAATTGAGCTTGGTTATGTCCGGCTCAATGTAGGACGACAGTGGTGCAGTGCCAATAAAGTGCGCTGGAGTCAAAACATCGAGATCACCAGGATGTTCTGAAAGCGGTAATAAAGGACGTGAATTATTAATGGTTGTGATATGGCAAACTAACGTGCGCAGCCCATCAAAATTAAGCAGCGAACGCCCAACAGCTCTGAAGAAGTGGTGCTTGGCAGTCTTCACCGCCGCCTCCCAAAGCCCACCAAAATGCGGAGAACGAGGAGGGATGAATCGCCAATCTATGTAGTCAGCCAAACAAAACTCTTGAAGCGCCTTCAAATGCTCTCTGCTCTGAAATAGTCGTTTAAGCTCAGCCATCTCGTTCTTTGCACCGACGAAGTTTGTTGCATTGTCCGACCATATGCGAGTTGGCCGACAACGCGTCAAAATAAACCTTTTTAATGCGCTCAGGAACGATCCAGTGGTTAAGTCTTTAACCAACTCCAAGTGCACGGCCTTCGTGGAGAAACAAATGAAAATGCTAATATAGCATTTAACAGGATCCTTGTTACGCACTTTATTCTTGTAGAAGGGGCCACAAAAATCTACGCCCGTGGCCATGAACGGTTGCGCGATTCTCAGGAAGGTGTGCTCCATTAGACGTGGCTTTGCTCGAAAGCATAACGTGCATTTATTAACAACACGGGCGACTCTTTTACGACCTCCGACTGGCCAATATCGCATTCGAATATATGCCAAAAGCGAACGTGGTCCAGAATGTAGATTTTGCTCATGAAAATGAGCTATGAGTGCGAATGTGATTGGATGGCGTCTGGGCAGTATAATTGGGTGTTTGGCCTCGAAGTCAAGTGTCGAGTTTCTCAAACGCCCGCCAACGCGCATCAATCCAAAATTGTCGATGAAAGGCGATAACGAAGCGATGTTACTGGATGATTTAATAGATCGAGATTGTTGGAGGGCCTTGTAGTCATCCCAAAGATGTGCCCTCTGTATCAAACGAAGAAATATTTGCGTGCCGTGATGCACGCAATCCACAGTTAGTCCGGGAATCCGTATTCGGTGCAGGAACTTGTAGATATATCCAAATACACGTTGCAGTTTGGCAAAGCTATTGGCATATTTACACTCCTGGCTGATGTCCTGAAATGGGCAGGAACTCAGAAGCACCTTATTTCGCTGCTCCGGCAAAGTTAAAACTGTTGTGCAGGAAGTAGGCCAACAAGTTTTGTCCTCAGCAAGAAACGATGGGCCATGAAGCCATAGTGCTGACTGGACGAGCTCGCTGGGAAGTGCTCCTCGTGAGAGAATGTCCGCTGGGTTGAGATGAGTAGGTACATATCGCCAATTCATGTCCGAAGTCAACTCTTGAACGGTTGCTATCCGATTCGAGAAAAAGGTTTGGTATCGGGACGGCTCGCTGTTTATCCAGGATAATGCGACGACAGAGTCGGACCAGCAATAATACTTGCAGCTAAATAATGCCATTTGCGAGATTTGATTGACCAACTGCGCCAACAAGACAGCTCCGCACAGCTCCAATCTGGGCACAGTAATTGTCCTCAGCGGCGCCACTCGCGATCTTGAGCACAACAACTCAACCTTGCGACCTTTTGATGTAACAGATACGACGTATACACAAGCTCCATATGCATCCATACTTGCGTCGCTAAATCCGTGTATTTCAAGTGCACCTCCGGCGAGAAGAACCAATCTGGGAAACTTCAATCTCTGCGTCTGTTGAAAGTCTGAAATTAAATTATGCCAAGACGTGATTAGAGAAGCTGGCAAACTTTCATCCCAATTAAGTTTTTCCTTCCAAAGCGTTTGAAGGAATATTTTTGCCTTTGCAATTACCGGACCGATGAGACCAAGCGGATCATAAAACCGTGCGATAGTAGATAGCACGGATCGCTTGCAAGGCTTAGTAACAGAATGAATGGGAGTAAACGAGAACATGAAGCAATCTGACGCAGGATCCCATGCAAGGCCGAGTGTCTTAGCGATATCGCTGCCATCATCGAATTTTAAAAGTGTTTCTTTGTCGGCATCGGGAATTTCCATTAAAACATTTGGAACGCTAGAGCACCATTTACGAAGCATAAATCGTCCTTTCTCCAACAGACCTGTTGTTTGCCGCATGATTTCGAGAACTTCTTCTACGGATTCTCCACCAGTAATAAGATCGTCTACGTAGAAGTCACGACGCAAAATCGTAGAGCCAATAGGGTACGAAGTCTGCTCGTCTGCAGCAAGTTGTTGCATAACGCGAACGGACAAAGAAGATGCAGGCTTTGTACCATAAGTAACAGTATCGAGTTTAAATGCCTCTATATCATCTTGAGACGAATTCCGCCATAGGATGCACTGCAAGAAATTGTCAGGTTCTGTGACCCGAACACAACGATACATTTTGCAAATATCACCCGTCAGGGCATCAGGGAATGTACGAAAGCGGCACAGTGTGTTTGCCAACTTTGGCTGGATCGTTGGGCCAGCCATGAGGATATCATTCAAAGAGTATCCCGACGAAGTAGCTGCCGAACCATCAAACACGACCCTCAACTTGGTTGTACTGCTGTCTTTTTTGAGGACGCAATGATGCGGTAGAAAATATCTACAATTTGCGAGCGATCCAGTTCCAACTTTGGACATATGTCCCAAGTCCAGGTATTCTTGAATGAATGACGAATATTTAATCTTTAAATCCGGATTTCGATCAAGCTTTCGTTCCAAATTTAAAAATCTGCGATGAGCTTGAACGTATGAATCTCCAAGCAGATCCAAACTAAGCTTGGTTGGCAAACGAACAGAATATTCGCCAGTAGACAGGCGAGTGCAATTTCCCTTAAAATGCTCTTCGCAATCAAGCTCCTCCTTTGTGTGTTTGACGACTTGATCATGGCAGGCCTCAAGCTCCAAAAAACTACGAACCATACGCTCTATTTGTGTATTAGAATCGACGTCTCTAACTGATTCTTGTGCTGCTGCAACCAAAGCTGTTTGATTATTATGTATGGATCCACCCATCCGAATTTGGTCTTTTGCAGTAATGGCAATCCAGGAGCCAATTTGATTTGGCCAACACACAACAGTTCATAGAAAAGGCTGGCACCGATGAGCATGTCAATTTGCTGAGGTCGATAGAATGCAGGATCTGCTAGCCGTAGGTTGCTAGGAATGTTCCATTTGGTAATGTCTACCGAAAAGTAAGGCTGATTTTCCGTGATGGCAGGAGCAACCAGCGCAGAAATGTCTGTAGAATAATCCGATGAATTCGATTTTAAGCAAAGTTGCAAAACTCATCCATCAGAAACGAAATTAGTGTCACCTAAACCTGACACTGAAGTGGACGAGTTTGTTTTTCGCAATTGCAAATGATGCGCAAACCGTGAGGTAATTATATGCAGCTGCGATCCAGCGTCTAGCAGTGCACGACAAGGATCCCAGGTGCATGCGTTATTTTTTACTTTAATAACCGCAGTAGTCAGGAGCACAACATCCGAAATGAGATTATGGGCAGGCTCTGACAACGATGGCGAAATAGCAGTAAGCGCGCTGCGCGACAAGAATGATTGCAAGTGGACAGGAGGCTGTGAACCAGAAACAGACGGCTGCTCAGACGAAACGAATTGCGAAGCTGCATTGTGGAAATGCAGTAAGCTATGGTGTTTGGAACCACATACTCTACATGATCCCGAGTTACATGTTCGCATTCTGTGGCTGTTGGAGCACCATGTATAGTTTTTAAGTCTCTCTGTTGCGCTCTCTATCGCGCCCTTTGCTGCGCTCTCTTTGTGCATTACCTTTTTTATGCCGGCCCGCTGACTTGTAGCGGCAGCAGGCAAAATCACTTGCTATATAATTCTCGCATATTCAACATCGTTTTGCACAATTACCAAGCCATTAAAAGCCATTTTAATAATCAAAGAACACCGCGTCTCATTTAATAAATAGTTAAATATTGTTGTCGTTTCGCTAAAAAGCTAGCGATTTTTCATTGGCGCCCGAGCAGGGACATCGGTTTTCATAAGATTATTTCCTCGTTTGTTTGCGGTCTTTGTGGCTTGGTTTTTGTGCGCGGTCGTGTGATTACCTCGGTTGATTTGGATTTGGATCTGGATACCATATACATACATTCGTTTGGACTGTGGAGCTGCTGTCTGCCCTACTTGTGGTACTGTCGTTTCGCTTGGCTAATGGGTGATCGTCGCTCGGAATCCAGGAAAGTTTCAGTGGACTCTTTTGAGAGCTTGCAGGTATTCTGTGCCAACAATTGAGCATAAAGCATTAATAAGTTTAATTACTGCAAATTCGTGCAAGTGTAAAGTGGAGAAAAATCTATTTACATACATACATACGTATGTACATATAGTACGTGTGTGCTTATGCCGACTCAATTTTTGGCACTTGATTTATTTTGTGCAACAACATTACATACACAAATTATATTATATACATACATATACACACATACACCACACCTTGCATAAATTAACATAATTATACACCCTCATAAACATAACTACTAACAAAACCTCGAGGCAAAACAAACCACAACAATTAAAAAAGGGCTACTAAGCTGATTTTTAACATAAACAAATATTTTAAAGTTATTTTGTTTCTATTGTGTTGGTTTTTTGGTGAAGATTCGTTGCATCAGCTGCACACATACAACCATAGCTTTGTTGTTGCTTGCGCCGCTAGCGTAGCAAAAGAATTTTGTCGTTCTAAACTAGTGGCGCTTCAGGCAGATTTGGATAGTCTCAATCCAAGTACCGATAGTAGAGGGCCACTTGAGGATTTGTGCATTTCAACTAAGGCGTTGTATGTGAAGGCAACGAAACAAAAAGTTGAAAGTCAGACTTCTCATGACTGTTCTATGATGGCCAGTCAACGGTCCCAGTTACCCAAAATGCGGCTGCCTACATTCAGTGGAAAGCATGCCGAATTTAAGAATTTTATGTGCTTATTTGAAAGTCTAGTTCATGACGATCCTTCGTTGACCAACGTCGAGAAGTTTAATCATTTGGTGACGTGCTTGTCAGGTGAGGCTCTAGGAGTTGTGAAACCGTTTCAGTTAACGGACTGCAATTACTTAAAAGCCATTGCTAGCCTCAAGTCTGTGTACGACAACAAATGTTTGATATTTTTCGACACTATCTCGCAATTGTTTGACATCCCGAGTATGACCAAACCTAATGCGTCTAGTTTGCGGTCCATCATTGACACTGTTTCTGCCATGTATGCGTCTTTAACTTCGTTGGGAAGTGAAAAGGACATCTCAAACGCAATGATCATACATATGGTTATGGCCAAGGTTGATCATGTAACCAAATCTCGTTTTGAGGAACAGCTCGACTATGACAAGTTGCCTTCTTGGGATGACTGCGCTAAGCAGTTAAATAGACGTTACCAATATTTAGCGGCGGAAGAGACAACTCGGGTTAAAAATAAACCGCGAGCCGAACCTGCAAGAAACAGCAAAGCTTCGTTTTCCTGCACAAAGGGTCCTTCAAAGCCTGCAAAACCGATCTCGAAGTGCACATACTGTTGTTCTGCGGAACACAATATCTATACTTGCCCTTCTTTCGGAGCTATTCCCGTTATGCAGCGATTTGAGTTCGCCAAGACTCAAAAAATGTGCCTCAATTGCTTGAATGTGGGTCATGTAGTTTCTAGTTGCAAAGCTTCCAAGTGTCGGGTGTGTTCAAAACCACACCACTCGTTGTTGCACAGATACTCTGTAGCTGTGCCAAATTCACCCGTTCTACAAGCGGTCGCACCTTCAGAACCATATTTAGGTCACGTTTTAAGTGCCGACCAAGTCATTCTTGCCACAGCATTGGTGAATATTAGAGATAGATTCGGCCACTACCATCCTGCACGTGTGTTGCTTGACGGCGGCTCGCAGTTGAATCTCATGACTGAGAACCTTGCGCAGCGCTTGCGACTAAAGCGTGAAGACACGGCAGTGAGTATTGCAATGGCAGGTGGGACCACAACTGATAGTAAGCACAAGGTGTGTGCTGCTATTCAATCTCGTTTGAATGCACACAACTTTGCCACTGATTTTTGGGTTCTTAAATCCATATCCACTTGTCAACCTTGTAACTTTTTGCCCACAACGAGCTGGAAAATACCCGAAAATCTCGAGCTGGCTGACCCAGAGTTTTACAAACCAGCCAAGGTTGACCTTCTTCTAGGCGCTGAATTCTTTTACGGCTTGTTGTGTGTTGGGCAAATCGAGCTCAATTCTGGTCTTCCGTTGTTGCAGAAGACCTTGCTGGGATGGGTTGTTGCTGGTAGGTACACAGGACAAATACCTCGTCAACAACTTAGTGCTAATGTTGCCGCTTAAGTTAGTGATTGTTCTCTCGACACATTAGTTCAACGCTTTTGGGAACTCGATCGGAGCCCAAATGAGTCGAAGGCTGTGCGCCAGACAGCTGAACAAAAGGCCTGTGAAGCTCACTTCACCAAATCAGTACAGCGCCTGTCTACAGGACGTTTTCAAGTCGAACTTCCGTTCAAATCCGATCCCACTGTACTAGGGCTTTCCTTTCAAACTGCTGAAAGACGATTTCTGCAACTTGAGCGCAAACTCGCAAGAGACAAAACTCTCCATGACATGTACCATGACTTCATGAGAGAGTATCGTGATCTTGGGCATATGTCTGCTCTTGAATCTCCTCCTCCAGGACAGCACTACTATATTCCTCATCAGTGTGTCCTGAGACCTGAAAGCACCACAACCAAATTGCGTGTGGTGTTGACGCTTCTAGTAAAACGTCAACGGCCCTATCATTAAATGACACTTTAATGGTTGGGCCGACTATTCAGAGGGAGCTTTATTCAACACTTGTAAATTTTCAGTTGAATAAATATGCAATTACTGCCGACATCTCAAAGATGTACAGGCAAATAAACGTGTCTGAAAATGACAGAAATTACCAGCTCGTTCTTTGGCGAGAAAGCGCCTCTCATGAGCTGCAGTCCTTTAAGTTGAACACTGTCACATACGGGACTGCGTCAGCGCCATTTTTAGCTGTGCGCTCGTTGTTTGAATTGGCAAATATTTATGCTCGATCTCACCCTGTAGCTTCAAATGTCATTAAAAATTGTTTTTATGTTGACGACATGTTGGCAGGAGCAGATTCTGTAGGTGAGCTTAAAGAAATCTGTAATCAAGTACGGGAGGTACTAGATTCCGGAGGGTTCCCTTTGGCAAAGTGGGCATCAAATTGTCAGGCCTTGTTCGGTGATGATGGCAACATCATCGAAAAGGCAATTAAGTTTGACGACTCCACCTCAGTCAAAACGCTTGGAATGCGCTGGGCCCCTCAAGATGATGTATTTCGGTACCATCTAGATGTGGATAGCTTTATTTCGTTAAAGCCAACAAAACGAAACATCTTGTCGGTAGCGTCTCGTCTGTTTGACCCAGTTGGGCTGTTGTGCCCCATCGTCACAAAATCGAAAATTCTGTTGCAAGAGTTGTGGCGGTTAAAACTAGAGTGGGATGAAACTATTCCAACGAGTATGCATACTTCGTGGAATAAGTTCATTGAGAATCTGCGTGATCTACACAAAATTCATATTCCGCGATACGTTTGCTTAAACGTTTATGAGACAGTGCAAATTCATGGTTTCGCAGACGCCTCAAGTCAGGCATACGGTTGTTGCATATACATTAGGACTTGCAACAATGATAGCGTAGGCGTTTCGTTGCTTACAGCCAAATCCAGAGTGGCACCACTCAACGTAAAGACGATTCCTCGACTCGAGTTGTGTGCGGCACTCTTACTAGCGAAACTCTGGCAGCATGTTTGCGCCACGCTGAGTAAGTTTGTTATAGAAAGTGTAAACTTCTGGTCAGATTCTCAGATAGTGTTGTATTGGTTGGAGAGAGACTCATCCACGTTGTCCACATTCGTGGCAAATAGAGTGGCTGAGATCCAAGAGGCTTCTGAGAATACTGTTTGGCGTCATGTGCCTACAGACTGCAACCCTGCTGACCTAGTTTCTCGTGGAACTGATATAGACGAAATTGTATCGTCACTGTGGTTTAAGGGCCCTAATTTTCTAAAGCTCGGTGAAAATGATTGGCCCAATCTTCACCATGTTGAATTATCGTCAGACGTTAAGGCATCTGAAGATAAAAAGAATGCGACTGTACTTACAGTCATTCGATCAGACTTAGAGTCAAATTGCATACTGGACCTTATGTTGAAACTGTCGTCCTTTCCTAAATTAATTCGGATATTGGCATATGTTTTGCGATTTTGCTACAGGAAAAATCGCAGTGATTCTTTAATTGTGTCAGCTTTAGAACGAAGATTATCGTTTTTTAAGCTGATTGAAGTGCTGCAAGCTGATATATACAGCCGTGAGATCAAGTCTCTACAAAAGTCGGCGCCACTTCCCCCAAGCTTGCAATCTCTTAATCCCTTTATACACGAGTTCGAAGACACTGGGATTAAGTTTCGTTTGGTTCGAGTAGGTGGACGTTTGTTGCATGGTCCAATTCCTTACGACGCAAAATTTCCACTATTACTGCCTAAAGATGCACCAATGGTAGCATTGTATATTCGGCATTTACACCTCAAGCACTATCATGCAGGTGCAAAGGTATTAATTGGGCTTCTTAGGCAACAGATCTGGGTGGTGAATGCTCGTAGTGCTTGCTCAGCAGTTGTACGAAATTGTGTACACTGCTTCCGATACAAGCCCAAGTTGTTAGGGCAAATAATGGGAAATTTGCCAGGTGATCGCCTTCGAGAAGGTCGACCATTTAGGGTTTGTGGGGTCGATTTTTGCGGTCCTTTCCATGTAAGCTACCGCATACGAGGAAGACCGCCCGTTAAAAATTACGTCGCCGTGTTTGTATGTTTTGCCTCGAAGGCCGTTCACCTCGAGCTGGTAACAGACCTATCGACTGACGCCTTTCTTAATGTTTTCAAAAGGTTCATCGGGAGACGCGGCCTGCCGGAGACGATTTACAGCGACAACGCGACCAACTTTGTAGGAGCGAGCGGCGTGCTGAAGGAGCTGACGTCGGCGTTCGAGAGGAGCAAAGCCGCCTTGATGGACTTAGCGGCAGAGCGAGGGATCGATTGGCGGTTCATTCCTCCCAGGGCTCCCCACTTCGGAGGACTGTGGGAAGCAGCGGTGAAGGCGGCGAAGGCTCGTCTAGTCAGGGGCGCAGGCAACGCGAACCTGACCAGAGACGACCTGGAAACGCACCTGGTGGACGTGGAGGCAATTCTCAACTCCAGGCCTATGGTGGCAAGCGGCAGCGATCCCAACGATGGAGAGGTGCTCACTCCGGGCCACCTGCTCATCGGACAACCGCTTCTTACTCTGCCGCACGAAGGCGTGCAAGAAGGGTCTTTGAGCAGAGCCGGGTCCGGATTTTTGAAGCGGTGGCGGCAGCTGTCGGAGCTCAAACTGCAGTTTTGGCGCAGGTGGTCCAAGGACTACCTGCTCAGCCTGCAGCAACGGACGCAGTGGGCCAAAGGCGAGGCCAACCTGGACGACGGAGGAGTGGTGCTCGTCCACGACGACAATGCCCCCCCACAGAAGTGGCTCATAGGGCGCGTGGTGGGCGTGATTTCCGGCGAGGACGGCAAGGTGCGGGTGGCCGACGTACGAACCAGGACCGGCACTATTAGGCGACCAGTCCACAAGTTGGCGGTGCTCCCAATGGACTTGAAAGACCGCTAGTCTTTCAACGGGGCCGGAATGTTGGAGCACCATGTATAGTTTTTAAGTCTCTCTGTTGCGCTCTCTATCGCGCCCTTTGCTGCGCTCTCTTTGTGCATTACCTTTTTTATGCCGGCCCGCTGACTTGTAGCGGCAGCAGGCAAAATCACTTGCTATATAATTCTCGCATATTCATCATCGTTTTGCACAATTACCAAGCCATTAAAAGCCATTTTAATAATCAAAGAACACCGCGTCTCATTTAATAAATAGTTAAATCTTGTTGTCGTTTCGCTATAGCGATTTTTCAGTGGCCTTTCTTCAGGCAATTGACGCATAAGGCCATCCGTTTACCTCCTTCAAGCGAAGGGGCGGCGATAAATTACCAAAAAGCGGGCATGTGTAAATATCATGGCCCAAATTATCACAAAACGCACAACCATTCAAAAGATTGTTAGTAGCGACAAAGGAACGTTTGGTGTTATTATATTTCTTTCCCACCTGAGAGCTCGGCGTATACTTTGCCATAGCATGTTCCACGTTTTCCAATTTTTGGCAGCGCTCCTCTAGAAAAGTGGCAAACTTCGTCCACGATGGTATGAGATCCAACGGTGCAGTTGTCTCAGCCCTTTTAATGCCCAAAATCTCACGAATGTGTGCCTGGAAAATTAAACGTTTATTATTGAACCGCTTATCAAGTAGCTCCACTGCCACTTTATAATTTGCGCTACTTATCTCAAGCGATTTGATTGCGTCCAAGGCAGATCCTTTAAGACAGGAACGTAAATGTCGTAGCTTTTCCACGTCACTTAGATTCGGGTCGTTGGCAATAACAGCTGTAAACATCGATGAGAAATCCGCATACTCAGTGTACCCACCGCTGAACGTGGGCAACTTGAGCTCTGGGAGGCGAGATCTGTTGTGCGCCGCACCTAATGACGATTCTGCTGATGCCTCTGGCCGTAGTGGCATTGACGCCTGCATTTTATTTAGGGCACTGTTCATGCGGACGTCTAAACTGGCCAAAAGTTCAGAAAAGTTGCGATGCAGACTACTTCCAATTTCGTCAAAATCCAACTGTTCCAACTTATCATGCACCGAATCAAACGTGGCCTGCATACGCAGCAATATTTTCAGCTTCTCACGAATCTCATGTTTACTTTTTGAATAAAATTCACCATAAAATAAAATTTGCATCAATTGATTGGGCCCATGTATAAAGTGACTGCAACTTGCGCTTGCAAAACAAAATGTTTTTATCAAAAGCAGGCAGCGCGCTGTCTACAGCTGTCGACACTAACGTCGAGGCTGCTCCCGGCTGCGACGCAGGCGCCGACTCTGCAGCGACTTCAGCAGCAAAGCCAGTGGGAGAGTCGATACTTTCCATTTCGCTCAGCGACATTCCAACGAGGAAGTGAAGATCAAAGCGTGCGACGAGAACTAATGCGTGCGTTAGAAACTTCTCGAACAATAATGTTGGATGCTGCTGCTAAGCCTGCAGGCACCGTTAGGTGTTTAAAGAGAGACCAAAAACGAACGATGCGCGCGCGACAGCGGTCAACTGTTGTTGCCTGACGTGCGTGCCGTTATATGCGTATGCTTGTATGTGTGTGTAGGTGCGTTGACTGCGTTAGCGCGAACGAAATGCTGGTACAGTCAACCGTGCACATATGAATGTATAGCGATTTGCACTTTGCACATATAATGTGAATATGTATGTATGTCACTTTATGCCGATTTGCACATCCATTTTTATAATATTACAACCGATTTTAGCGAATATATGCACGAATATAAATCACGTCGGGATCCCCAAAATGTGTAGTTATAGGCTTTTCTATAACTAATAATACGCAAGAATTATTGTTCAACTGTGCGAAATAGTTCGATTTAATTTGCGACTGTTTGGTTGCGATTGAAAACCATATTACAAGTTCAATATTAAGCGACGAAAAGAAAACTATTATGTACAATGTATATTATGTATATTGCCGAAATGCAATTCAATTTAGTAACTATTGCCGTAGTGCAATATTAATATAGAAATTAATCGAGTAGACGGAAACTAGGGTTTACCGTACCGACACAAGCGAAAACGAACGATGCGACTTAACTATTGGTTAACAAACAAGCAAGTAATTCGGCCGCTGCAGCAGTGCAGCGCCTTTGGCAAAATTATAGCAATTTAAGAACAATGCGTTAAGAAAAATAGGAATTTGAGCGACAAAGCAAACAATGAGTTACATTACGTTAAATGGCTCAACTTGCTGCGTAGAGCAAGATTACAAATTGAGTGATTTTATAATCGAATTAAACAAATGTATTTATGATGAATTGTTGACTTTTGGCTGTGGCGACTGCATAACCAAACATTCTCCCCCCGTTGAAGAACTTGGGTCTTCAACAGAATCCTGTTTCGGTAGTGGACACAGCTTGCGAACGGCTCTTCTGATTAGTCCAGTGGCAGTCTTCAGCTCAGCAACCCTCACGACGCCATCTGCTCCAGGGATCAGGTTGACGACTCGTGCCAGCGGCCATTTGAGTGATGGCAGGTTTCCGTCTTTGACGAGGACGACATCGTTGATGCAGATGCCAGGCTGGTCCTTACGCCACTTGGATCTCTGCTGAAGTAGAGTCAAATACTCTTCGCGCCAGCGCGCCCAGAACACCTGCTGATAGTAGGTGACCTGCTGCCATATATCTAAGTGATTGAAATTGAGCTTGGTTATGTCCGGCTCAATGTAGGACGACAGTGGTGCAGTGCCAATAAAGTGCGCTGGAGTCAAAACATCGAGATCACCAGGATGTTCTGAAAGCGGTAATAAAGGACGTGAATTATTAATGGTTGTGATATGGCAAACTAACGTGCGCAGCCCATCAAAATTAAGCAGCGAACGCCCAACAGCTCTGAAGAAGTGGTGCTTGGCAGTCTTCACCGCCGCCTCCCAAAGCCCACCAAAATGCGGAGAACGAGGAGGGATGAATCGCCAATCTATGTAGTCAGCCAAACAAAACTCTTGAAGCGCCTTCAAATGCTCTCTGCTCTGAAATAGTCGTTTAAGCTCAGCCATCTCGTTCTTTGCACCGACGAAGTTTGTTGCATTGTCCGACCATATGCGAGTTGGCCGACAACGCGTTTAAATAAACCTTTTTAATGCGCTCAGGAACGATCCAGTGGTTAAGTCTTTAACCAACTCCAAGTGCACGGCCTTCGTGGAGAAACAAATGAAAATGCTAATATAGCATTTAACAGGATCCTTGTTACGCACTTTATTCTTGTAGAAGGGGCCACAAAAATCTACGCCTGTGGCCATGAACGGTTGCGCGATTCTCAGGAAGGTCAGCCATGGTGTGCTCCATTAGACGTGGCTTTGCTCGAAAGCATAACGTGCATTTATTAACAACACGGGCGACTCTTTTACGACCTCCGACTGGCCAATATCGCATTCGAATATATGCCAAAAGCGAACGTGGTCCAGAATGTAGATTTTGCTCATGAAAATGAGCTATGAGTGCGAATGTGATTGGATGGCGTCTGGGCAGTATAATTGGGTGTTTGGCCTCGAAGTCAAGTGTCGAGTTTCTCAAACGCCCGCCAACGCGCATCAATCCAAAATTGTCGATGAAAGGCGATAACGAAGCGATGTTACTGGATGATTTAATAGATCGAGATTGTTGGAGGGCCTTGTAGTCATCCCAAAGATGTGCCCTCTGTATCAAACGAAGAAATATTTGCGTGCCGTGATGCACGCAATCCACAGTTAGTCCGGGAATCCGTATTCGGTGCAGGAACTTGTAGATATATCCAAATACACGTTGCAGTTTGGCAAAGCTATTGGCATATTTACACTCCTGGCTGATGTCCTGAAATGGGCAGGAACTCAGAAGCACCTTATTTCGCTGCTCCGGCAAAGTTAAAACTGTTGTGCAGGAAGTAGGCCAACAGGTTTTGTCCTCAGCAAGAAACGATGGGCCATGAAGCCATAGTGCTGACTGGACGAGCTCGCTGGGAAGTGCTCCTCGTGAGAGAATGTCCGCTGGGTTGAGATGAGTAGGTACATATCGCCAATTCATGTCCGAAGTCAACTCTTGAACGGTTGCTATCCGATTCGAGAAAAAGGTTTGGTATCGGGACGGCTCGCTGTTTATCCAGGATAATGCGACGACAGAGTCAGACCAGCAATAATACTTGCAGCTAAATAATGCCATTTGCGAGATTTCATTGACCAACTGCGCCAACAAGACAGCTCCGCACAGCTCCAATCTGGGCACAGTAATTGTCCTCAGCGGTGCCACTCGCGATCTTGAGCACAACAACTCAACCTTGCGACCTTTTGATGTAACAGATAGGACGTATACACAAGCTCCATATGCATCCATACTTGCGTCGCTAAATCCGTGTATTTCAAGTGCACCTCCGGCGAGAAGAACCAATCTGGGAAACTTCAATCTCTGCGTCTGTTGAAAGTCTGAAATTAAATTATGCCAAGACGTGATTAGAGAAGCTGGCAAACTTTCATCCCAATTAAGTTTTTCCTTCCAAAGCGTTTGAAGGAATATTTTTGCCTTTGCAATTACCGGACCGATGAGACCAAGCGGATCATAAAACCGTGCGATAGTAGATAGCACGGATCGCTTGCAAGGCTTAGTAACAGAATGAATGGGAGTAAACGAGAACATGAAGCAATCTGACGCAGGATCCCATGCAAGGCCGAGTGTCTTAGCGATATCGCTGCCATCATCGAATTTTAAAAGTGTTTCTTTGTCGGCATCGGGAATTTCCATTAAAACATTTGGAACGCTAGAGCACCATTTACGAAGCATAAATCGTCCTTTCTCCAACAGACCTGTTGTTTGCCGCATGATTTCGAGAACTTCTTCTACGGATTCTCCACCAGTAATAAGATCGTCTACGTAGAAGTCACGAAGCAAAATCGTAGAGTCAATAGGGTACGAAGTCTGCTCGTCTGCAGCAAGTTGTTGCATAACGCTAACGGACAAAGAAGATGCAGGCTTTGTACCATAAGTAACAGTATCGAGTTTAAATGCCTCTATATCATCTTGAGACGAATTCCGCCATAGGATGCACTGCAAGAAATTGTCAGGTTCTGTGACCCGAACACAACGATACATTTTGCAAATATCACCCGTCAGGGCATCAGGGAATGTACGAAAGCGGCACAGTGTGTTTGCCAACTTTGGCTGGATCGTTGGGCCAGCCATGAGGATATCATTCAAAGAGTATCCCGACGAAGTAGCTGCCGAACCATCAAACACGACCCTCAACTTGGTTGTACTGCTGTCTTTTTTGAGGACGCAATGATGCGGTAGAAAATATCTACAATTTGCGAGCGATCCAGTTCCAACTTTGGACATATGTCCCAAGTCCAGGTATTCTTGAATGAATGACGAATATTTAATCTTTAAATCCGGATTTCGATCAAGCTAAAACTAAAAACTACGAACCATACGCTCTATTTGTGTATTAGAATCGACGTCTCTAACTGATTCTTGTGCTGCTGCAACCAAAGCTGTTTGTCTGTAGAATAATCCGATGAATTCGATTTTAAGCAAAGTTGCAAAACTCATCCATCAGAAACGAAATTAGTGTCACCTAAACCTGACACTGAAGTGGACGAGTTTGTTTTTCGCAATTGCAAATGATGCGCAAACCGTGAGGTAATTATATGCAGCTGCGATCCAGCGTCTAGCAGTGCACGACAAGGAACCCAGGTGCCTGCGTTATTTTTTACTTTAATAACCGCAGTAGTCAGGAGCACAACATCCGAAATGAGATTATGGGCAGGCTCTGACAACGATGGCGAAATAGCAGTAAGCGCGCTGCGCGACAAGAATGATTGCAAGTGGGCAGGAGGCTGTGAACCAGAAACAGACGGCTGCTCAGACGAAACGAATTGCGAAGCTGCATTGTGGAAATGCAGTAAGCTATGGTGTTTGGAACCACATACTCTACATGATCCCGAGTTACATGTTCGCATTCTGTGGCCTTTCTTCTGGCAATTGACGCATAAGGCCACCCGTTTACCTCCTTCAAGCGAAGGGGCGGCGATAAATTACCAAAAAGCGGGCATGTGTAAATATCATGGCCCAAATTATCACAAAACGCACAACCATTCAAAAGATTGTTAGTAGCGACAAAGGAACGTTTGGTGTTATTATATTTCTTTCCCACCTGAGAGCTCGGCGTATACTTTGCCATAGCATGTTCCACGTTTTCCAATTTTTGGCAGCGCTCCTCTAGAAAAGTTGCAAACTTCGTCCACGATGGTATGAGATCCAACGGTGCAGTTGTCTCAGCCCTTTTAATGCCCAAAATCTCACGAATGTGTGCCTGGAAAATTAAACGTTTATTATTGAACCGCTTATCAAGTAGCTCCACTGCCACTTTATAATTTGCGCTACTTATCTCAAGCGATTTGATTGCGTCCAAGGCAGATCCTTTAAGACAGGAACGTAAATGTCGTAGCTTTTCCACGTCACTTAGATTCGGGTCGTTGGCAATAACAGCTGTAAACATCGATGAGAAATCCGCATACTCAGTGTACCCACCGCTGAACGTGGGAAACTTGAGCTCTGGGAGGCGAGACCTGTTGTGCGCCGCACCTAATGACGATTCTGCTGATGCCTCTGGCCGTAGTGGCATTGACGCCTGCATTTTATTTAGGGCACTGTTCATGCGGACGTCTAAACTGGCCAAAAGTTCAGAAAAGTTGCGATGCAGACTACTTCCAATTTCGTCAAAATCAAACTGTTCCAACTTATCATGCACCGAATCAAACGTGGCCTGCATACGCAGCAATATTTTCAGCTTCTCACGAATCTCATGTTTACTTTTTGAATAATATTCACCATAAAATAAAATTTGCATCAATTGATTGGGCCCATGTATAAAGTGACTGCAACTTGCGCTTGCAAAACAAAATGTTTTTATCAAAAGCAGGCAGCGCGCTGTCTACAGCTGTCGACACTAACGTCGAGGCTGCTCCCGGCTGCGACGCAGGCGCCGACTCTGCAGCGACTTCAGCAGCAAAGCCAGTGGAAGAGTCGATACTTTCCATTTCGCTCAGCGACATTCCAACGAGGAAGTGAAGATCAAAGCGTGCGACGAGAACTAATGCGTGCGTTAGAAACTTCTCGAACAATAATGTTGGATGCTGCTGCTAAGCCTGCAGGCACCGTTAGGTGTTTAAAGAGAGACCAAAAACGAACGATGCGCGCGCGACAGCGGTCAACTGTTGTTGCCTGACGTGCGTGCCGTTATATGCGTATGCTTGTATGTGTGTGTAGGTGCGTTGACTGCGTTAGCGCGAACGAAATGCTGGTACAGTCAACCGTGCACATATGAATGTATAGCGATTTGCACTTTGCACATATAATGTGAATATGTATGTATGTCACTTTATGCCGATTTGCACATCCATTTTTATAATATTACAACCGATTTTAGCGAATATATGCACGAATATAAATCACGTCGGGATCACCAAAATGTGTAGTTATAGGCTTTTCTATAACTAATAATACGCAAGAATTATTGTTCAACTGTGCGAAATAGTTCGATTTAATTTGCGACTGTTTGGTTGCGATTGAAAACCATATTACAAGTTCAATATTAAGCGACGAAAAGAAAACTATTATGTACAATGTATATTATGTATATTGCCGAAATGCAATTCAATTTAGTAACTATTGCCGTAGTGCAATATTAATATAGAAATTGATCGAGTAGACGGAAACTAGGGTTTACCGTACCGACACAAGCGAAAACGAACGATGCGACTTAACTATTGGTTAACAAACAAGCAAGTAATTCGGCCGCTGCAGCAGTGCAGCGCCTTTGGCAAAATTATAGCAATTTAAGAACAATGCGTTAAGAAAAATAGGAATTTGAGCGACAAAGCAAACAATGAGTTACATTACGTTAAATGGCTCAACTTGCTGCGTAGAGCAAGATTACAAATTGAGTGATTTTATAATCGAATTAAACAAATGTATTTATGATGAATTGTTGACTTTTGGCTGTGGCGACTGCATAACCAAACATTCTCCCCCCGTTGAAGAACTTGGGTCTTCAACAGAATCCTGTTTCGGTAGTGGACACAGCTTGCGAACGGCTCTTCTGATTAGTCCAGTGGCAGTCTTCAGCTCAGCAACCCTCACGACGCCATCTGCTCCAGGGATCAGGTTGACGACTCGTGCCAGCGGCCATTTGAGTGATGGCAGGTTTCCGTCTTTGACGAGGACGACATCGTTGATGCAGATGCCAGGCTGGTTCTTACGCCACTTGGATCTCTGCTGAAGTAGAGTCAAATACTCTTCGCGCCAGCGCGCCCAGAACACCTGCTGATAGTAGGTGACCTGCTGCCATATATCTAAGTGATTGAAATTGAGCTTGGTTATGTCCGGCTCAATGTAGGACGACAGTGGTGCAGTGCCAATAAAGTGCGCTGGAGTCAAAACATCGAGATCACCAGGATGTTCTGAAAGCGGTAATAAAGGACGTGAATTAATAATGGTTGTGATATGGCAAACTAACGTGCGCAGCCCATCAAAATTAAGCAGCGAACGCCCAACAGCTCTGAAGAAGTGGTGCTTGGCAGTCTTCACCGCCGCCTCCCAAAGCCCACCAAAATGCGGAGAACGAGGAGGGATGAATCGCCAATCTATGTAGTCAGCCAAACAAAACTCTTGAAGCGCCTTCAAATGCTCTCTGCTCTGAAATAGTCGTTTAAGCTCAGCCATCTCGTTCTTTGCACCGACGAAGTTTGTTGCATTGTCCGACCATATGCGAGTTGGCCGACAACGCGTCAAAATAAACCTTTTTAATGCGCTCAGGAACGATCCAGTGGTTAAGTCTTTAACCAACTCCAAGTGCACGGCCTTCGTGGAGAAACAAATGAAAATGCTAATATAGCATTTAACAGGATCGTTGTTACGCACTTTATTCTTGTAGAAGAATGGGCCACAAAAATCTACGCCTGTGGCCATGAACGGTTGCGCGATTCTCAGGAAGGTCAGCCATGGTGTGCTCCATTAGACGTGGCTTTGCTCGAAAGCATAACGTGCATTTATTAACAACACGGGCGACTCTTTTACGACCTCCGACTGGCCAATATCGCATTCGAATATATGCCAAAAGCGAACGTGGTCCAGAATGTAGATTTTGCTCATGAAAATGAGCTATGAGTGCGAATGTGATTGGATGGCGTCTGGGCAGTATAATTGGGTGTTTGGCCTCGAAGTCAAGTGTCGAGTTTCTCAAACGCCCGCCAACGCGCATCAATCCAAAATTGTCGATGAAAGGCGATAACGAAGCGATGTTACTGGATGATTTAATAGATCGAGATTGTTGGAGGGCCTTGTAGTCATCCCAAAGATGTGCCCTCTGTATCAAACGAAGAAATATTTGCGTGCCGTGATGCACGCAATCCACAGTTAGTCCGGGAATCCGTATTCGGTGCAGGAACTTGTAGATATATCCAAATACACGTTGCAGTTTGGCAAAGCTATTGGCATATTTACACTCCTGGCTGATGTCCTGAAATGGGCAGGAACTCAGAAGCACCTTATTTCGCTGCTCCGGCAAAGTTAAAACTGTTGTGCAGGAAGTAGGCCAACAAGTTTTGTCCTCAGCAAGAAACGATGGGCCATGAAGCCATAGTGCTGACTGGACGAGCTCGCTGGGAAGTGCTCCTCGTGAGAGAATGTCCGCTGGGTTGAGATGAGTAGGTACATATCGCCAATTCATGTCCGAAGTCAACTCTTGAACGGTTGCTATCCGATTCGAGAAAAAGGTTTGGTATCGGGACGGCTCGCTGTTTATCCAGGATAATGCGACGACAGAGTCAGACCAGCAATAATACTTGCAGCTAAATAATGCCATTTGCGAGATTTCATTGACCAACTGCGCCAACAAGACAGCTCCGCACAGCTCCAATCTGGGCACAGTAATTGTCCTCAGCGGTGCCACTCGCGATCTTGAGCACAACAACTCAACCTTGCGACCTTTTGATGTAACAGATAGGACGTATACACAAGCTCCATATGCATCCATACTTGCGTCGCTAAATCCGTGTATTTCAAGTGCACCTCCGGCGAGAAGAACCAATCTGGGAAACTTCAATCTCTGCGTCTGTTGAAAGTCTGAAATTAAATTATGCCAAGACGTGATTAGAGAAGCTGGCAAACTTTCATCCCAATTAAGTTTTTCCTTCCAAAGCGTTTGAAGGAATATTTTTGCCTTTGCAATTACCGGACCGATGAGACCAAGCGGATCATAAAACCGTGCGATAGTAGATAGCACGGATCGCTTGCAAGGCTTAGTAACAGAATGAATGGGAGTAAACGAGAACATGAAGCAATCTGACGCAGGATCCCATGCAAGGCCGAGTGTCTTAGCGATATCGCTGCCATCATCGAATTTTAAAAGTGTTTCTTTGTCGGCATCGGGAATTTCCATTAAAACATTTGGAACGCTAGAGCACCATTTACGAAGCATAAATCGTCCTTTCTCCAACAGACCTGTTGTTTGCCGCATGATTTCGAGAACTTCTTCTACGGATTCTCCACCAGTAATAAGATCGTCTACGTAGAAGTCACGAAGCAAAATCGTAGAGTCAATAGGGTACGAAGTCTGCTCGTCTGCAGCAAGTTGTTGCATAATGCTAACGGACAAAGAAGATGCAGGCTTTGTACCATAAGTAACAGTATCGAGTTTAAATGCCTCTATATCATCTTGAGACGAATTCCGCCATAGGATGCACTGCAAGAAATTGTCAGGTTCTGTGACCCGAACACAACGATACATTTTGCAAATATCACCCGTCAGGGCATCAGGGAATGTACGAAAGCGGCACAGTGTGTTTGCCAACTTTGGCTGGATCGTTGGGCCAGCCATGAGGATATCATTCAAAGAGTATCCCGACGAAGTAGCTGCCGAACCATCAAACACGACCCTCAACTTGGTTGTACTGCTGTCTTTTTTGAGGACGCAATGATGCGGTAGAAAATATCTACAATTTGCGAGCGATCCAGTTCCAACTTTGGACATATGTCCCAAGTCCAGGTATTCTTGAATGAATGACGAATATTTAATCTTTAAATCCGGATTTCGATCAAGCTAAAACTAAAAACTACGAACCATACGCTCTATTTGTGTATTAGAATCGACGTCTCTAACTGATTCTTGTGCTGCTGCAACCAAAGCTGTTTGTCTGTAGAATAATCCGATGAATTCGATTTTAAGCAAAGTTGCAAAACTCATCCATCAGAAACGAAATTAGTGTCACCTAAACCTGACACTGAAGTGGACGAGTTTGTTTTTCGCAATTGCAAATGATGCGCAAACCGTGAGGTAATTATATGCAGCTGCGATCCAGCGTCTAGCAGTGCACGACAAGGAACCCAGGTGCCTGCGTTATTTTTTACTTTAATAACCGCAGTAGTCAGGAGCACAACATCCGAAATGAGATTATGGGCAGGCTCTGACAACGATGGCGAAATAGCAGTAAGCGCGCTGCGCGACAAGAATGATTGCAAGTGGGCAGGAGGCTGTGAACCAGAAACAGACGGCTGCTCAGACGAAACGAATTGCGAAGCTGCATTGTGGAAATGCAGTAAGCTATGGTGTTTGGAACCACATACTCTACATGATCCCGAGTTACATGTTCGCATTCTGTGGCCTTTCTTCTGGCAATTGACGCATAAGGCCACCCGTTTACCTCCTTCAAGCGAAGGGGCGGCGATAAATTACCAAAAAGCGGGCATGTGTAAATATCATGGCCCAAATTATCACAAAACGCACAACCATTCAAAAGATTGTTAGTAGCGACAAAGGAACGTTTGGTGTTATTATATTTCTTTCCCACCTGAGAGCTCGGCGTATACTTTGCCATAGCATGTTCCACGTTTTCCAATTTTTGGCAGCGCTCCTCTAGAAAAGTTGCAAACTTCGTCCACGATGGTATGAGATCCAACGGTGCAGTTGTCTCAGCCCTTTTAATGCCCAAAATCTCACGAATGTGTGCCTGGAAAATTAAACGTTTATTATTGAACCGCTTATCAAGTAGCTCCACTGCCACTTTATAATTTGCGCTACTTATCTCAAGCGATTTGATTGCGTCCAAGGCAGATCCTTTAAGACAGGAACGTAAATGTCGTAGCTTTTCCACGTCACTTAGATTCGGGTCGTTGGCAATAACAGCTGTAAACATCGATGAGAAATCCGCATACTCAGTGTACCCACCGCTGAACGTGGGAAACTTGAGCTCTGGGAGGCGAGACCTGTTGTGCGCCGCACCTAATGACGATTCTGCTGATGCCTCTGGCCGTAGTGGCATTGACGCCTGCATTTTATTTAGGGCACTGTTCATGCGGACGTCTAAACTGGCCAAAAGTTCAGAAAAGTTGCGATGCAGACTACTTCCAATTTCGTCAAAATCAAACTGTTCCAACTTATCATGCACCGAATCAAACGTGGCCTGCATACGCAGCAATATTTTCAGCTTCTCACGAATCTCATGTTTACTTTTTGAATAATATTCACCATAAAATAAAATTTGCATCAATTGATTGGGCCCATGTATAAAGTGACTGCAACTTGCGCTTGCAAAACAAAATGTTTTTATCAAAAGCAGGCAGCGCGCTGTCTACAGCTGTCGACACTAACGTCGAGGCTGCTCCCGGCTGCGACGCAGGCGCCGACTCTGCAGCGACTTCAGCAGCAAAGCCAGTGGGAGAGTCGATACTTTCCATTTCGCTCAGCGACATTCCAACGAGGAAGTGAAGATCAAAGCGTGCGACGAGAACTAATGCGTGCGTTAGAAACTTCTCGAACAATAATGTTGGATGCTGCTGCTAAGCCTGCAGGCACCGTTAGGTGTTTAAAGAGAGACCAAAAACAAACGATGCGCGCGCGACAGCGGTCAACTGTTGTTGCCTGACGTGCGTGCCGTTATATGCGTATGCTTGTATGTGTGTGTAGGTGCGTTGACTGCGTTAGCGCGAACGAAATGCTGGTACAGTCAACCGTGCACATATGAATGTATAGCGATTTGCACTTTGCACATATAATGTGAATATGTATGTATGTCACTTTATGCCGATTTGCACATCCATTTTTATAATATTACAACCGATTTTAGCGAATATATGCACGAATATAAATCACGTCGGGATCACCAAAATGTGTAGTTATAGGCTTTTCTATAACTAATAATACGCAAGAATTATTGTTCAACTGTGCGAAATAGTTCGATTTAATTTGCGACTGTTTGGTTGCGATTGAAAACCATATTACAAGTTCAATATTAAGCGACGAAAAGAAAACTATTATGTACAATGTATATTATGTATATTGCCGAAATGCAATTCAATTTAGTAACTATTGCCGTAGTGCAATATTAATATAGAAATTGATCGAGTAGACGGAAACTAGGGTTTACCGTACCGACACAAGCGAAAACGCTGCTGCGTAGAGCAAGATTACAAATTGAGTGATTTTATAATCGAATTAAACAAATGTATTTATGATGAATTGTTGACTTTTGGCTGTGGCGACTGCATAACCAAACATTCTCCCCCCGTTGAAGAACTTGGGTCTTCAACAGAATCCTGTTTCGGTAGTGGACACAGCTTGCGAACGGCTCTTCTGATTAGTCCAGTGGCAGTCTTCAGCTCAGCAACCCTCACGACGCCATCTGCTCCAGGGATCAGGTTGACGACTCGTGCCAGCGGCCATTTGAGTGATGGCAGGTTTCCGTCTTTGACGAGGACGACATCGTTGATGCAGATGCCAGGCTGGTCCTTACGCCACTTGGATCTCTGCTGAAGTAGAGTCAAATACTCTTCGCGCCAGCGCGCCCAGAACACCTGCTGATAGTAGGTGACCTGCTGCCATATATCTAAGTGATTGAAATTGAGCTTGGTTATGTCCGGCTCAATGTAGGACGACAGTGGTGCAGTGCCAATAAAGTGCGCTGGAGTCAAAACATCGAGATCACCAGGATGTTCTGAAAGCGGTAATAAAGGACGTGAATTAATAATGGTTGTGATATGGCAAACTAACGTGCGCAGCCCATCAAAATTAAGCAGCGAACGCCCAACAGCTCTGAAGAAGTGGTGCTTGGCAGTCTTCACCGCCGCCTCCCAAAGCCCACCAAAATGCGGAGAACGAGGAGGGATGAATCGCCAATCTATGTAGTCAGCCAAACAAAACTCTTGAAGCGCCTTCAAATGCTCTCTGCTCTGAAATAGTCGTTTAAGCTAAGCCATCTCGTTCTTTGCACCGACGAAGTTTGTTGCATTGTCCGACCATATGCGAGTTGGCCGACAACGCGTCAAAATAAACCTTTTTAATGCGCTCAGGAACGATCCAGTGGTTAAGTCTTTAACCAACTCCAAGTGCACGGCCTTACGGCATAACGTGCATTTATTAACAACACGGGCGACTGTTTTACGACCTCCGACTGGCCAATATCGCATTCGAATATATGCCAAAAGCGAACGTGGTCCAGAATGTAGATTTTGCTCATGAAAATGAGCTATGAGTGCGAATGTGATTGGATGGCCTCTGGGCAGTATAATTGGGTGTTTGGCCTCGAAGTCAAGTGTCGAGTTTCTCAAACGCCCGCCAACGCGCATCAATCCAAAATTGTCGATGAAAGGCGATAACGAAGCGATGTTACTGGATGATTTAATAGATCGAGATTGTTGGAGGGCCTTGTAGTCATCCCAAAGATGTGCCCTCTGTATCAAACGAAGAAATATTTGCGTGCCGTGATGCACGCAATCCACAGTTAGTCCGGGAATCCGTATTCGGTGCAGGAGCTTGTAGATATATCCAAAAGCTATTGGCATATTTACACTCCTGGCTGATGTCCTGAAATGGGCAGGAACTCAGAAGCACCTTATTTTGCTGCTCCGGCAAAGTTAAAACTGTTGTGCAGGAAGTAGGCCAACAAGTTTTGTCCTCAGCAAGAAACGATGGGCCATGAAGCCATAGTGCTGACTGGATGAGCTCGCTGGGAAGTGCTCCTCGTGAGAGAATGTCCGCTGGGTTGAGATGAGTAGGTACATATCGCCAATTCATGTCCGAAGTCAACTCTTGAACGGTTGCTATCCGATTCGAGAAAAAGGTTTGGTATCGGGACGGCTCGCTGTTTATCCAGGATAATGCGACGACAGAGTCAGACCAGCAATAATACTTGCAGCTAAATAATGCCATTTGCGAGATTTGATTGACCAACTGCGCCAACAAGACAGCTCCGCACAGCTCCAATCTGGGCACAGTAATTGTCCTCAGCGGCGCCACTCGCGATCTTGAGCACAACAACTCAACATTGCGACCTTTTGATGTAACAGATACGACGTATACGCAAGCTCCATATGCATCCATACTTGCGTCGCTAAATCCGTGTATTTCAAGTGCACCTCCGGCGAGAAGAACCAATCTGGGAAACTTCAATCTCTGCGTCTGTTGAAAGTCTGAAATTAAGTTATGCCAAGACGTGATTAGAGAAGCTGGCTGTAGTGTGCATACATAAGGAGTACACACTGTACGCAGTGCACTCTTAAGAACATACACTGTAACACTTTATTGCAGTGAATAAATTAATTCAAAAAGCCAAGCATAATTCGGACGCGATGTAATATGATCGCACATGCATTGGGCGACATAAGTGCAGCGTCAGTGCAACTAGTGTCAGCCACCTCAAGTGCACATAACATTCTCCCTCGCGCTCTCGCTGCCAACAGCGCTGAGTACAAATACATAAGTAAAATACATAATGCGGCCGCTCCGCTGCCGGCGTCTCTGGCAGCGCAGCTACGAGGCCTTAGCTAAGTTCACTTTAAGAAAAATGTAAGAAGTCAGTATAAGTTCAAGTTTTAAGTTTGAGTGTCGTAAATAAAATAAAGAAGAATAAAAACTCATAATGGAAACAACGTATATTATTACATGGCGACCATGACAGCTGCAATCTTCGCATAGAGAATTTGGAGTGGATCTGGATGTAGATGTGGATTGTAAAAATACAAAAGTGATAACGAGAATGCTAGCCAATCATACTAGCATTATAGACTTTGACGTGAAGCAGGACAGGATGAAAAGGATCTGGACGGAGGAAAAATACTGAGTGAGTAGAGTGCGTGAGTTATGGGTAAACGCGGAGGTGTGCACAATAAAATTAATAAGAGAATAGCACATTTAAAGTGGCTTTTATTCTCAACTGCAACACCACCCGCGTGGACAACGGCCCAAAAATTGCAGGCAGAACTTGACTATTTAAAGTCAATAAGCAAAAATGCGAAACCCGACTCCGCAACTCGCTCCACTCGTATTGAAAATATAAATAAACGTGAATTAATTTTACCTCCTTCACCCAAGCAACTGCCAAAGAACGCAAAAAGCTGCCCAACGGACTGCGAGGGACCATTGTACACCCCACACTGCGAGTACACGTGCCGCCACTGCACGATACGCAATTAGGAGCAGTAAGTGTGAAAGGCATAGGACCGCCTTTTGCACCACCGCTGGAAAAACGCCGACGACAACTGCAAGTGCGGGAGGCAGGCCGCCCCTTGCACCAACGAGGGAGCATCAGCGTGCCACACCGGCGACGCCCAGCTGATGCGGGAATACACCACATCAAATAGCGACAAGTGCGGGAGGCAAACCACCACCAGCGACAACGAGGGAGCATCAGCGTGCCACACCGGCGACGTCCAGCTGATGCGGACGCCACAAGACGACAATCCCAAAAAGGGACACCAGAGGAAAATTTAATGATTAAGCAAAGATAAAAACTTATAATGCAAAATTTGTAATGCATATTTAAGTTAAAATATATATATGTAAGAAAAATTGTAAAAAAAATAGCCAATAAGAAAATTGTAAAATAATTAATAAGGAAAATTGTAAAATTGAGCGGAACCTTTTCTGCCCGATTAGAAGTACAGCCCGTAAAGCTGTACGAACAAATAGGCAGGAAAATTGTCAATCTTTTAATAGTATGAATGAGGAGCAATAGTATAAGTAAGATAGATCAGATAGAAATATATAAGCCATATAAAAGTGGCATAGTTACCGATAAAATAAGTAATATACCCAAAATGGGTTTGATAGAGGTAGTAGATTCCACTGCAGGAATTGTCAATAAGGTGGAATCACAGAAAGTAGATGTAGAAATGATAAATATCCTGTTGGTAGTAATCGTTGTGTTAATGAGTGCGAATTTGTTTTTTAAGCTGTATAAGCTACACAATAAATGCCTAAAAAAAAGAATTCTGAGTAAGGCAAATGACTTAGATAAAATATAAAAAAATATACAGCGATTACTGCCAGCAGTAAAAAAAAAATTATTAATAAATAAATATAAATAAAAAAAGGACATTTTTCACCAATGTAAAATTATAATATCAGGTATGCCCAAGAGTGGAAAGAAATCCACACCTAGGTAGAACCAACCACTATGCACAATGGGTAGATGACCAGGACAATAGATTTAAACAGTAAATAATAATTATGAAATATAGGAATAGAATAGAAGAAACATAAATAAATAAAAATTAATAAATAATAAATAAAACATAAAAATTAAAAGTAAAAAAAAAGAAAGGGTGTTCAACTTAATTACCTAGGAGTCCAATGAAAAAAATTCTTGCTGAGCATCAAAATTATCCATAATACATGGACTGGAATGCTATATGCGGGAGAGTGCAAGAGCTGAGAGCTGAATTTGATAAATCATACAAAAGCCTCACTCAAAATAGGCCAATACAGATTGGTACATTGAATAAGCACACCATCAAATTGGTGCATTATTATAACGAGATCCGAGAGATATTCCTAGAAAACAAACCTAGGCTCACGGATCTCCATTGGACTCAGGCTTCAGACGTTGTCAAACGTCTAAGAGAACAGCTGCTCGCTGTTAGAGAAAGACATGGCTTGGATATACACTTGCCAAATGTCATAAGTAGCGCGGCGACATATATAGCTGTGGACGAAGATGAAGTAATGTCTATAAGTCCCAGGTCAAAATCGCCAAATACGGCATATGTCAGCATAATTTCGGAAGAAGATTCCAAAAGCGGACTTACTCCCAATAACAGCCCCGCAAGAAGCGAACCGGCTGACAGCCTCAACGCAATAGTAAACAGCCCGCAGTTGCGAAAAATGTCGCAGACACAGATACAATTCTTAAAAACGGCGTCATCTCTGATACCGGAGTTTGATGGCAAAGCCGAAAATTTGAGAAGCTTCTTGGACGCGTTGCAGTTGGTGGACTCAATTAAAGAGACACACGAGTCAACGGCAGTCCAATTAATAAAAACAAAGCTCAAAGGCAACGCACGCAATTTAATTAGCACTGAGAACTCAATTGCTGAAATTGTTTGCAAACTTTCTGCCACTGTAAAAGGTGACTCAGTTGAGGTTATTACAGCCAAACTGATGAATCTTCAACAGAAGAGCAAGACGGCTAATCAGTATACCCAAGAGGTAGAAAAACTGACAAAGTCTCTAGAGAGTGCATACATAAACGATGGACTTTCATTGGAGATAGCCGCTAAATACAGTACGCAACATGCTGTAAAATCAATGATAAAGAATTGTAACATTGACAGGGGAGGCCGGCCAATTCAACAATATGAATGAGGCTGTCTCCAAGTTTGTCAATAGTTGTACCGATGCAACTGGACGAACAGATACAATTTTGTATTATAAAAACCAGCAAATAGACAGACGCTTCAGTAATAATCATAGAGCCAGAGGTAATAATAACCATCGCGTTGGAAATAGCTATCGTGGTGGAAATAACTATCGCGGTGGAAATAACTATCGCGGTGGAAATAACTATCGCGGTGGAGATAACCATCGTGGTGGTAGAAACTACCAGAATGGCTACCAACGAAATAACAGCAATTATAACCAAGTCCGACTGGTGCAAACCACGTCGGAAAACCAGTAAAAACCCTTGGGATAAAGAAAACTGTGGAACAAACGGTTCACGCAATAAACCTTAATTTCAATCTTTATGTTACACTAAAAAATGAAGCAACACATAAGTTGTACACATTGCTGGTTGATACAGGTGCAGATGTGTCTTTAATAAAGGAAGATACGGACTCGTTTGATAACGTCAATTATAATAATATTACTCAATTGTCCGGTATAGGTGAGGGAACAACCAATTCCAAAGGATCGGCAATGATAGAACTCCTATCAACATGCTATGCCATCCCTCATGACTTTCATATAGTAGATTCAGACTTTCCGCTTCCATGTAATGGAATAATAGGTATAGATTTTATGAAGAAATATAATTGTCAAATAGACTTAAATCAGGAGAGTGATTGGCTCATACTGAGACCTAATAATATTGATCACTCAATAAAAATCCCAATACATCATACACTTCAAAATAGTTACACAATTTTGCCAGCAAGATCCGAAGTCGTCCGAAAAATTTCCATAAATACTACAAGCAAGTATATATTCATACCAAATCAAGAAATTCAAAACGGAGTATACATTGGGAACTCCATTGCAGACTCTAAAAATATTTTTGTCCGAATTTTGAATACCACAGATAAAAATGCAATCATTCAGTTAAACGAAGTAAATTTTGAACCATTGAGTGATTATGAAATAATAGAAACAAATATGAACAGCAGTCACATTGAGGTCTTGGACAAACTAAGTAAAAATTTCCCACCACAGTTCGAACACGCTCTTACGGAGATATGCACCAAGTACATTGACGTATTCGGAATAGAAACCGAATCGATATCAACCAATAATTTCTACAAACAAAAGATAAGAATGAAAGATGATGAACCAGTTTATATTAAGAACTATAGAATTCCACATAGCCAAAAAGAAGAGGTAGAAAAGCAAGTCGAGAAGCTAATAAAAGACAAAATAGTAGAACCGTCAGTCTCAGAATATAATAGCCCATTATTGATAGTTCCAAAGAAGTCATTGCCGGGTTCTGATAGTAAAAGATGGCGTTTGGTGATTGACTATCGCCAGATCAATAAAAAAATCTAATCCGACAAATTTCCGTTGCCCAGAATTGATGATATTCTCGATCAATTGGGTAGAGCTAAGTACTTCTCATGTTTGGATCTGATGTCAGGATTTCATCAGATAGAGCTTGAGGAAAGCTCCAGAAACATAACGTCTTTTTCCACGAGCAATGGCTCTTATCGCTTCACGCGATTACCATATGGTTTAAAAATAGCACCAAATTCCTTTCAAAGAATGATGACAATCGCATTTTCGGGTATAGAACCTACTCAGGCATTCTTATATATGGATGACCTGATTGTCATCGGGTGTTCAGAAAAACATATGATTAAGAATCTTACAAGCGTTTTTGATTTGTGTAGAAAACACAACCTTAAATTGCACCCCGAAAAGTGCTCATTCTTCAGGCACGAGGTAACCTTTTTGGGCCATAAGTGTACTGATAAGGGTATTTTGCCAGACAGCAAGAAATATGATGTCATAGAAAGGTACCCAGTCCCAACGGACGCTGATAGCGCTAGAAGATTCGTTGCATTCTGCAATTATTATAGACGTTTTATAAAAAATTTCGCCGATTATTCGCGGCACATAACAAGATTATGTAGAAAGAATGTTAAGTTTGAGTGGACCGGTGAATGTCAAAAAGCATTCGAATATTTAAAAGTCCAGTTGATGAAGCCTACGTTGTTGCAGTACCCAGATTTTAGCAAAGAATTTTGCATAACGACGGATGCGAGTAAACAAGCTTGTGGAGCTGTACTGACCCAAAATCATAATGGGACACAACTGCCAGTAGCGTATGCATCAAGATCGTTTACAAAAGGGGAAAGTAACAAAAATACAACGGAGCAAGAACTGGCAGCCATCCATTGGGCAATAAACCATTTTCGACCATATATTTATGGCAGACACTTCACAGTCAAAACCGATCATAGGCCCTTAACTTACTTGTTTTCAATGACGAACCCGAGCTCAAAACTGACGCGCATGAGACTTGACTTAGAGGAGTATGATTTCACAGTTGAATACCTCAAGGGAAAAGACAACCATATAGCAGATGCGTTGTCGAGAATAACTATAACAGACTTAAAAGATATACATAAAGGAAACAAAATACTAAAAGTCACTACAAGAAATCAAAGTAAACAGAAAAATCTCTGCGCAGAGAAAGATAAAGTAGATTTGCATAAGCAAACTAAAAATAAAGCTTCAAAGCCCAACGTATACGAAGTCATAAATGACGAGGTACGAAAAGTAGTGACCTTGCGTACGACAGATTCAACATGTTTACTAAAGCATGGAAAAAAAGTCATAGCAAGAATTGATGTTAGCGATATGTACTCCAATGGAATTCTCGACTTAGGTCAGTTCTTCCAAAGGCTTGAAAGGCAAGCCGGTGTGCTTAATATCAGCCGACTCAAAGTGGCACCGAGCGAAAAGATTTTTGAAACAACTTCAATAGAATCTTTTAAAGAAATGGGCAATAAAATATTGAAATCATTAAGAGTAGCGCTACTCAAGCCGGTGACCCAAATAAATAAAGAAAAAGAAAAAGAAGCAATACTGTTTACATTCCATGACGATCCAATACAAGGAGGCCATACGGGTATAGCAAGAACAATGGCAAAAATAAAAAGGCATTATTACTGGAAAAATATAACAAGAGACATTACAAATTATATAAAAAAATGTCGAAAATGCCAAAAGTCGAAATCGACTAAACATACCAGAGCCCCATTGATAATAACAGATACGCCAATAAAGGCTTTCGATAGGGTAATTGTGGATACGATCGGTCCACTACCTAGGTCCGAAAAAGGAAATGAATACGCAGTAACTTTAATCTGCGATTTAACAAAATACCTTGTAGCCATACCAATAGAGAACAAAAGTGCAAAGACAGTAGCCAAGGCTATATTTGAACATTTTATTCTGAAGTACGGTCCAATGAAGACGTTCATTACGGACATGGGAACAGAGTATAAGAATTCAATAATTGAAGATTTATGTAAAAATCTAAATATTAAAAACATAACATCTACTGCACATCATCACCAGACTGTAGGAACCGTGGAGCGAAGCCACAGAACATTTAATGAGTTCATCAGGTCATACATCTCAGTCGACAAATCAGATTGGGATGTGTGGTTACAGTACTTCGTATATTCTTTTAATACTACACCCTCAATGGCACATGATTACTGTCCATATGAGCTAGTTTTTGGTAGAACCTCAAATTTACCAGAGTATTTCAATAGCATAGATAGAATAGAACCACTTTACAATATAGAAGATTATGCTAAGGAATCTAAGTTTAGGATAGAACAAGCTTTGAAAAGAGCAAGATTAATGCTAGAGTCAAATAAACATAAACAGAAAATTAGTTATGACAAGAATAGTTTAAATCTGAAGTTAAAAATAGGAGACCAGGTTCTATTGAAAAATGAAACAGGTCACAAGCTAGATTTTAAATATACAGGACCATATAAGGTACAAAAAGTAGAAGAAAATAATAACATAATAATATCAAATAATAAAGACAAAAAACAAACAGTACATAAGGATAGGTTAAAGATTTTTAATTCGTAACTTGAAGTATGGCCATACACAAGCATAAATACATATATATAAATATCAATAAATACAAAAAAAAAAATATACATCAATTTTCTATGATTCCATCGAAAAAAAAATAATAATAGAAAAAAAAAAATATATATATATACATATACATATAAAAAAAAAAAAAAATAATAAAATAAAATAAAAATAAGATAAAAAAAAACAAAATTTATACATACAAATAAGTATATACATACATATATCAATTTTCCCTTTAAAAACATTATTAAACAAACAAAACAAATAGATTAATAAGAAACGAATCATAAAGATATAAACATATTTCATAACTAGATATACATGAAATTAATAAATAAATAATTTAGAAAATAACTTCATAATATTACGTTATTTTTCAAAAGGAGGGAGATGTAGTGTGCATACATAAGGAGTACACACTGTACGCAGTGCACTCTTAAGAACATACACTGTAACACTTTATTGCAGTGAATAAATTAATTCAAAAAGCCAAGCATAATTCGGACGCGATGTAATATGATCGCACATGCATTGGGCGACATAAGTGCAGCGTCAGTGCAACTAGTGTCAGCCACCTCAAGTGCACATAACATTCTCCCTCGCGCTCTCGCTGCCAACAGCGCTGAGTACAAATACATAAGTAAAATACATAATGCGGCCGCTCCGCTGCCGGCGTCTCTGGCAGCGCAGCTACGAGGCCTTAGCTAAGTTCACTTTAAGAAAAATGTAAGAAGTCAGTATAAGTTCAAGTTTTAAGTTTGAGTGTCGTAAATAAAATAAAGAAGAATAAAAACTCATAATGGAAACAACGTATATTATTACATGGCAAACTTTCATCCCAATCGGCCATCAGATCAAATTTGTGCATGTGAGTAGTGTCAGCTAAGTGAACGATTTCCTTATTTTGCCGACTTTAAATAATCGGCCACAACACACATTTTTTTGTGCGTGTGGAAAGTGTCAATTAATGCTCTTTGGGACGGGTTGATGAGTTGGTCAGGTCCGTACAGGGAAATAAAGGTTGAATACGATAGTGACGACGGTTGGGACGTAGATTCCATAAATAGCAATCAGATTGATACCCAGGCAGAAGCAGTCATGGATGTGAATCAGGTGCAGGCTTTGGTGGCGGTTGCCGTTAGCCAGGCCTTGGCTCAGCAGGAGGAGAGTTTCCGATCGCAGCTCGATACAGTGAGGGCTCAAATAAGTAAACTGCGTGTGGAAGTGCCGCAGATTGAAGCATACCAAAGAATTTCAGTGGACCCAGGCATTAGGTGCGATATTCCATTAGACATTATAAATTCCCGATTTTGAGGGTACACAGGATGAATATGTGGCGTGGCAGCAGTCAGCGACTGACGCATACGAGCTGTTCAGGCCGTTTAACGGCAGCAGCACACAGGCCTGATACTGCGAGGGCGTTACTCGTTTCGCACAACACTGTGCTCAATTTTGATGCCATTATAGCGAGGTTAGATTGTACATACGCCGAACGCCTGCTGCGACAGGGGCTGGAAATGGTGAGACAGGGCGACCTGAGTCTGATGGGGTACTACGACTTGGTCGAGCGAAAGTTAACTCTCGTAACCAATAAAATCGTTATGTTTCACGACAAACTTGCCGTCCGCGCTGACACATCGAGCGGAGCATGTTTTCGACTTCGTAAGCTAAGACCAACGAAGAAAGGACTCAAGCGATCGCGTCCAGTAAGAAACGCTCGCAGCAGGCAGTGAAAGAATTTCAGGGACGAAAGAGGTCAGGAGAAAACCCCTCATTTTGTCAAACGTCAGCACAACAATTTTGGCCAGGGTAGAAGGGAACAGCAGGGACAGGCCCCAGAGCCCATAGAAGTTTATTCCACTGCAAAGTTTAGACAGCGAACAGAGTTTAGGAAGCCCTAGATTAAAAGTGTGCTAGCCCAGGAGCGGCAGAACACGTCTGAGCGCATGACAAGCCCTAGGCGGCAGCGTTTTAACAATGTCGTGCAGATTGCTCCTAACAGTCAGGAGATCAGTTATGAGAGCGGTGCCACGGCAGCGGTCAATGATATAGACGACGAAAGCGACTCGGCATGTGGCAGTGAGTCGGTGAATTTTTTAAAGCAAACGCTCCCGGCTACCGCTCATTGAACGGCAGTTGGCTGGAAGAACCCTAAGAATTTTTATAGATACTGGGGCGGCAAAGAACTATGTGAAGCCCATAAAGGAGCTTAACAATGTAGTTCCTGTCGATAGACCTTTTACTGTGAGCTCAATACATAACTCCAGTAGAATCGAAAGTAAATGCCTGATGAAGATTTTTCGAAAGGTCTCCCCATTTGTATACTCTGTACATGAAATGTACAGAAGTATATTAGGTTTGCGGGAGCTGAAAAATGTAACAGGCAGAAGGAGGCGTGGCAGACCCCACAAAGTATATATATTCTTGATCAGCATGACGAGACGAGTCGATCTAGCTCTGGCGGTCTGTCTATCCGTCTATCCGTCCGTATGAACATCTGGATCTCAGAGACTATAAGATATAGAGACACCAAATTTTGCACAAAGATGTCTGTGTAGTTATAGGCTTTTCTATAACTAATAATACGCAAGAATTATTGTTTAACTGTGCGAAATAGTTCGATTTAATTTGCGACTGTTTGGTTGCGATTGAAAACCATATTACAAGTTCAATATTAAGCGACGAAAAGAAAACTATTATGTACAATGTATATTATGTATATTGCCGAAATGCAATTCAATTTAGTAACTATTGCCGAAGTGCAATATTAATATAGAAATTGATCGAGTAGACGGAAACTAGGGTTTACCGTACCGACACAAGCGAAAACGAACGATGCGACTTAACTATTGGTTAACAAACAAGCAAGTAATTCGGCCGCTGCAGCAGTGCAACGCCTTAGGCAAAATTATAGCAATTTAAGAACAATGCGTAAAGAAAAATAGGAATTTCAGCGACAAAGCAAACAATGAGTTACATTACGTTAAATGGCTGAACTTGCTGCGCAGAGCAAGATTACAAATTGAGTGATTTTATAATCGAATTAAACAAATGTCTTTAGCATTTTTACTTGTTCAGATTTATTTTTGTATTCTAGAGTTCCCTTGTTCATATTCAATGTCACTCCTGCCCGCGTTAGTAGGTCGAAACCTATGATGGTGTCGAAATCACCGAGCGTGTCTAGTAAAAACAAGTAAAAAAAAGCTTTGAAATACTCTGTACATATGTTTACAATAATTATAGAAAATAAAAAAAATTAAGAAAAAAAAAAAAATTGATCGATTTTACCTCTCTCGGTATTCGAATGCACGTAAAGGGTTTATAATTGCACATTTACATAGCAATTGCGTCTGTGTGAGTGTATGTATGCCTATTCGCATCTATTCGTGTCTGTGTAAACATATGTGCAGTCAACCAAAGCACCAGCATCAACAACAGCCGCGGGCAGCGCTTGAGCAGCGCGGCAGCAGCAAATATATTTATGGCTATAACTTCTTGTTAAATCGGTCTATCATAGTGAAACTTAAACATACGGACACATAATAACTAACGGGGGGCATTTGCAAAATTTTAGTTCGAAATTACAAGAATTACGGGAGTTAGAGAAAATCGCATTTGCGGGGGAGAGGGGGGAGGGAGGGAAATTCCAAAATATACATTTTCTGCGTATTCACACAAGGCATCTTGGACTAAAATTTGGTGTTCCTAGGTCTTATAGTCTCCGAGATATAGGCGATTATACGAATGGAAAATCGGGAAAACCCCCATAGGGGGAAGTGGGGGGGGGGGGGGGGGAAATAAAAAAAATAAAACAAGCTCGTATAGAATGCACACATAAGGCATCTTTGTGGAAAATTTGGTGTCTCTATCTCTTATAGTCTCTGAGATCCAGGTGTTCATACGGACGGACAGACGGACAGACAGACAGGGCTAGATCGACTCGTCTCGTCATGCTGATCAAGAATATATATACTTTGTGGGGTCTGCCACGCCTCCTTCTGTCTGTTACATTTTTCAGCTCCCGCAAACCTAATATACTTCTGTACATTTCATGTACAGAGTATAAAAATTGCGATCCCATTGCTGTGATAGAGTAACTTCAGAGGACAATGAACCAGTATACACTAGGTTATATCTTCATCCCATGGGTGTTTCAGATTTAGTAAAGAACAAAATCAAACAGATGTTGGAACAGGGCATCATTAGAGCTTCAAGGTCCCCATACAACAGCCCTTCGTGGGTTGTTGATAAAAAGGGAACCGATGCTGACCGCAACGGCAAGAAGCGGTTTGTGATTGACTTTAGGAAACTAAATGAAAAAACTATCGCAGACCGCTACCCAATGCCAAGTATTTCCATGATTCTAGCGAACTTGGGACGGACAAACTTTTTTATTACCCTAGATTTAAGGTCAGGGTATCACCAAATTTACCTTGCAGAGCAGGACCGCAAGAAGATCTCATTTTCGGTAAACGGTGGAAAATACGAAATCTGTCGCCTGCCATTCGGCCTGAAAAATGCAGGAAGCATTTTCCAAAGAGCCATAGATGATGTTCTAAGAGCACACATAGGTAAGATATGTTACGTCTATTTGGATGATGTGATCATATTCTCAGAAGGAGAGGACGATCACGTTAGACATATTAAGACCATACTACAAAGTTTGATTGCCGCTAATATGAGAGTCTCGCGGGAAGAAACCAAGTTTTTTAATGACAGCGTTGAATACCTCGGTTTCATAGTTGCTAGAGGCGGAGCGATGACGGACCCGGAAAAAGTCAGGGCCATACAGGAGTTTGCCTAACCAAAGAACTTGATCAGTTTGAGATCATTTCTGGGCCTGGCGAGTTACTGTAGAGGATTCGTCAGAGGTTTCGCCTCCATCTCGAGGCCATTAACAGACATACTGAAAGGCGAAAACGGGTTAGTAAGTAAACACATCTCGAAAAAAGTTGCTGTTGAGTTTACTGATGCTCAGCGCAACGCGTTTCAACGCCTGCGAGACATTTTGGCATCGGAGGATGTAATGCTTATATATCCGGACTTTAAGAAGCCATTTGACTTGACTGCTGATGCTTCATCAAGCGGAATTGATGCGGTCTTGTCCTAGGGAGGTAGGGCAATCAGCATGATTTCCCTAACTTTAAGGCAGCCCGAAGCGCATAACGCCACCAACGAGAGGGAACTATTAGCAATTGTGGGAAAACTGCAAATTTTTGTACGGCAGATTAACATTACCGACCACCACAGGCTCACTTTCGCGGTGTCTGACAAGAACACAATCGCAAAGATAAAAAGGTGGAAGGCCTACATTGATGAACATAATGTGACAATGTTCTAAAGGCCGGGGATGGAAAATTTTGGTGCCGACGCTTTGTCTCGACAAAATGTAAATGGTTTGCAAAACGACCCTCAATCAGATGCTGCAACTATTCACAGCGAACTTTCATTGACTTACACAACTGAGTCCACCGACAAGCCGGTGACTTGCTTCAGAAACCATATCATACTGTAAGAAGCGCGTTTCCCGTTAAAACGGAACTTAATACTTTTCGGCGGCAAAACTCGCCATTTAATAAGAGTGCCGTCACTGCGATTTGCCGACACTGGCAAGTTTCCAAAACGACTTGGTTGCTTATTTCCCGGCAACGAAATTCTGGCACTGCAAGAATATGGTCAAAGTGAAAGTGAACGTCGTAGACGTCGGATGTATTTTTATTTCGCTCCGCCGTGTGTTGAAAATATAGTGCAAATAACGCCAAATGAACCAAACTAATTCGCGAAATTCGCCTTCAAGAATGTGAGACATGTGAGTCGAGGTACCCTTTAAGCCGGCGTTCTCGCACTGTTTCTGTCTTTGGAACAGATATCCCCGTGTCACTGATTATTAGTCCATTGGATATACACCGCAATTATGAGACCCATTCTCCTTAATGGGGTATATGATGGCTAATACAGACTGGCAGACGGACAGACAGGGGTAAATCAGCTTGTCTTGTTATGCTGATTAAGAATAGATATGCTGTGTAGGATCTGGCATGCATAGAAGCACACACCTGGCCACGGTATCCTTTGTTTAGTGACATAGTTAAGTGTAATTTGTTCTGAAGTTTTGTGTGCCCCTAGTGCGAAATTTGAATTCGTCATTCACAGCATTTAAAATATTGTAAGATATATGTATGAATAAATATTAATATATTTATTTAAAACAGTTTGTCCTGACTGGCTGATTGGTGGTGATCAACGCGCAGCCCACAACGGAAAAAGCTAGAAACTAAAACTTGGAGGAGAGTAGTTTTGAAAAATTCAACCTCCAAAGGTGGGAAAATGTACTTCAAACTTTATATAAAAACAAGTACAAAAGCTAAAGTCGGGTATGCCGACTTTGAAATACTCTGTACATATGCTTAGAATAATTATAGAAATTAAAACAAGAGAGAACGCTACAGTCAAGCAAGCCCGACAGTAAAATAGCCTGTACTCTCCACATAAAAAGAAAATTTAAAAAAAATTTTTTTTTAAAATTAAATTATTAAAAAAAATTAATTAATTAATTAAGTAATTAAAGTAAATTAGAAGACATGTTTTTGTTCAGTTTGAACAGCATACATTTACATCACGTGCCTATTCGTGTTTATATTCCAAGAATTACGGAATTTATAAACAAAAACACGAATTGCGGGTGAGTGGGGGGGGGGGGGGGGGGGGGTGTATCAGAATATAAAAATAAACTTGACCTGCCTAGGACTTAGGGGAACCTCGATATTTCGATACCGATTTGGTTATTCTAGCTCTTGTACTTCCTGAGATCCTTGCGCTCTATCTCTGTATTTCAACTCACGTAAAGGGTGTATAATTGCACATATACATAGCAATTGCGTTTATGTGAGTGCATGAATGTCTATGCTCGCCTATTCGTGTCTGTGTGAGCATGTTTGCAGTCCACCAAAGCACCAGCATCAACAACAGCTGCGGGCAGCGCTTGCCAATTATATTTATGGATATATATTTATTATTAATTTATGTCGTAGACGTCGGACGTATTTTTATATCGCTTCGCCGTGTTTTAAAAATATAGTGCAATTAACGCCAAATTAACCAAATTAATTCGCGAAAAGACGCTCAGGGTAAATTGATCATACTATATATTGTAATTAAAACTAAGGCAAACGAACTAAAAAACAAGACGAACGTCGACTTTCGTCACTTCGTAACAACGCGTACTTTTCTATCCGCGCACCCAATGTAATGGTACCAACAACAACTGCATTACTGCAAGCTAATTCGGAAAGAGAACGCACTCTCTCTCCTGCGATTATATGCTCACCCAGCACTTTGCAAAGTGGGTCATGGAGTTCCCAGTGTACGTCTCCAGACCCGGCTGTCATTTCCAATGAATTGCTGATAACAACGACGACCAGTACAATGCCCTCGCTTTCAACTTTGTCTTCGACTTCGAAAACGACAACTACAACAACAACAGCAGTCTCTCTGCGCCCGGTATTGTCAACTCACTGCGATCTCCCCCTCTCCCAGCCGAAAAGTACCCAAAGCGCTAACGTAGCGTTAATACAGACTGGGCTCGATCGCTATGTGCAAATTTAACAAAAACTAAGCCCACAAGCGACTAAGAAAAACAACGCACCCAAAATAACTAAAACAGCAAAAAACATATTCTATGTTCCGTCTATAAAAAGGAGAAGCATAAATGAAACTAAAATACAAGTCAATGATGAAAATACCTATCGATCACTGGTCAAATACCTCGACGAAGAAAATATGAACTACTACACCTACCAACTTAAAAGTAGCAAGGGATTACAAGTGGTTATCAAATGAATCGAGCAAACGGTTCCAGTCAGTGAGATAAAAGATGTTCAAGGTAGAACTGAAACCTGACTGTATGCCTATAAATAAAAACGAAGTTCGCCCAATTTACAAGCTGCAATATCTACTGCACCGTAAAATCACCGTTGAGGAACCGGACAAACGAAATAGACCTGTCCAATGCCCAAACTGCCAGGAATATGGGCACACAAAAACTTATTGCACCCTATGCGCAGTCTGTGTCGCTTGCGGTGTATATCTCAATGAGCCCTGCCCCGTAAATATGGGGGACCCCTCTGCTAAAAAATGTAGCAACTGTGGGGGAAACCACACCGCCAACTATAGAGGTTGCCCTGTATACAAAGAGTTAAAAAGTCGCATAGGCCAACAAAAATCCGCAGCTCGAAATCCAATCATCCGACAAAACTTACCGTATATACCATCAACTACGATTCCAGGAGTATCTTTTGCTAAGGCGTTCAGTTACACCAACAAGTCGTACGCCTCAGTCTCTCAACAAACGACTGCAGGAATAATGAATCGTCAGACATCGCAACATGGGCCAAAAACTACTTCCCAACATACCACAAAAAATCCATCCCAATTGCCTAGTGGAATTGAATCAATTCTGGCAACTCTCACCAATACAATGGTAGCAAAACAACAAACGATGCAGGAAATTATGTGCAATCAAAAACTCGTCCTACAATTTCTAATCAAACAGAAATCTACTTAAATGGCTTCGAAAAAAAAATTTGTTTCTGGAATGCGAATAGCATTTCACGGCACAAATACGAGCTCTTGCAGTTCTTCAATCAACACGACATTGACGCCATGCTCATATCAGAGACTCACCTAACAAACAAAAATTATTTTCATCTCAATGGCTACAACTTCTATGCGACCAATCATCCCGATGGTAAAGCTAGGCTACTAGGTCACCGCTTTATAGCAGCTAGGGATTACAATGCCAAACACATACATCGCAGATCCTGACTCATCCACCCGAAAAGAAAGATAACTACGGAAGATAACGTTATGTATTATAATAACACCACAAAACAAGCTTGACTTTATTTCTCCGGGCTGGCCTACATATTGGCCCAGAGATCTAAAGAAGCAACTAGACTTGATTGACTTTTCTGTTACAAGAAGAGTGCCACAGGTTCAGATTTGTGTGGAGCACTTAACAAATCTATCATCGGATCACACGCCAATCCTTCTTCACCTTAATGAACACCCACAGTACTCGGAGATCTTTCTAGCTCCTAGAAAAATAAATTGGCTTAAATACAGAAAATAAGTTCCCATATTGGCTGCCCAAACATTAATTGTAAAGATGACATAGATGCCTCATTTGAAGACTTAGTGTCTGTAATGCCACTAGCGGCAAAGCATTCCACTCCTGCATTCCTAATTGCAGCTAATAATTTTCACAAAAGCAGTCGTGTCCCCAGGCATACTGAAGAACTGCTACGCAATAAAAGAAAGTGAGAGTGGCAAGCCCACAGATCACCTGACTCAAAGGAGCGGTTAAAAATAGCCAACCATACATATTGGGCCATCTACTACGCAAAGCCCTAGAAGATGAGAAACACCGAGCTCAAATTGACTATATGGAGCAACTCTCCCCAAACAGCAAACGATTCCCATTGTGGAAAGCTAAATCAGGCGTATGTCCACCAATCGAGAGTGAATCACCATTACGTACACAAAGAGGAAAGTGGGCTCGCAGCAACGAAGAGAAGGCAAATGTATTTGCCGCCCATTTAGAAAAAGTCTTCAAACCACATCCAGCAACAAATAGCTTTGTGCTCCCACCAACCAATTATCTTGAAGCTACCACGCCTATCGTATTTCAAGTTGGAGAAGTTACAAGTGTCATTAAGGACCAAGTTTCAAAGCTAAAAAAAGCGCCGGGCCACGATTTAATTTCCACCAAAATGATCATTGAATTGCCGAGCTGCGCAGTATATCTTCTCACCATTATTTTCAACAGCATGATGAAATGGGGCTATTATCCTCAACAATGGAGAAAATCTGTCATCAAAATGATCCATAAAGCTGGAAAGGACAAGTCTCAGCCATCATCATATAGACCTATCAGTCTCCTGCCGTGTCTATAAAAGATATTCGAAAAACTGATCCTGAATCGCATCAAACAGCACCTACACACCAACAGTGCAATCCCATTGCACCAATTTGGTTTTCGCGAAAAACATGGAACCGTTGAACAAGTCAACCGAATAACCTCTGAGATACGAAATGCATTTGAAAAACGAGAGTATTGCTCCGCTGTTTTTCTGGATGTCGCCCAAGCCTTCGACCGCGATTGGCTGGATGGCTTAATTCACAAAATCAAAATATTACTTCCACAGAATATCCACAAAATACTGGAGTCATACCTACAGCAAAGAAGTTTCGCAGTTAGATGCAAAGATTTCCTCTCCCAATAACATCCAATTGAAGCTGGCGTACCCCAAGGGAGCGTGCTTGGACCAACACTGTATATTATATACACAGCAGATATACCGACAAACAGTCGTACAACAATTTCGACATTTGCTGATGATATTGCCATCCTAAGTCGTTCCAAGTGCCCAAAAAGAGCTACAGAACTTTTATCATCTCACCTCGTGGCCATAGAAGAATGGCTAGCAGACGGGCGTATTCATGTAAACGAGCAAAAGTGCAAAAATGTCACCTTTACCTTAAACAAACAAACCTGTCCTCCATTGCCACTAAACAACATCAATATTCCACAAAATTGGCGCAAACACATCGAAGCGAAGAGAGATCAACTGAAATTAAAAGCTATTAATCTACATTGGCTTATAAACGTCCGTTCACAACTAAAACTGGACTACAAAGTACTCTTGTGCAATGCAGTTCTCAAACCAATGTGACATATGGCTCTGAACTATGGGGAAACGGTTCTATTAGTAATTTAGAGTTAATCGAGAGAGCGCAATCGAAGATACTGAGAACCATCACTGGGTCATCCAGGTACATACGGAGTGAAAATATCCGGAAAGATTTAAATGTGGGACCTGTTAAAGATGAAATCGCCAAGGTGAAAGCAAAGTACCAGCTTAACCCTGACCGGAGCCATCCAAATAGACGAAGAGACATCCCAATCCAGCATAACAGTAAGGGCCGTAATTCAAATATTTAATTGTAATTAATTAAATAACTATATTAGATTAAGATTTGATTAATTACCGTAAGTCTCCGAGAGAGAAAACTTAAAAAAAAAAGAATATTGTGTCGGACATAACCAATAAAAACGAGCAGATTGAGATCAGCACCACTGAACATAATCGCGCACACAGAGCCGCTCATGAAAACATCAAACAGGTCCTTCGTGACTATTCTTTCCCAAAAATGAGCAAATTGGACGGCGAAATTTTTACAAACTGTAGAGTTTGAACTCAGGCGAAATACGACATCCGAAAAAACAATAGCTGGTGAAAACCCCAATTCCAACATATGCAGGCGAAATGCTGTATTGTATATCGACATTTTTTCAACAGATAAAAAACTGCTTTTTACCGGCCTTGACAAATTTTCCAAATTCGCCATCGTACAGCCGATAGCGTCAAGGGCAATAATCAATGTCATGGTACCCATAATTCAGTTGGTGAATTTGTCCCCAAATATCAGAATGATATATTGTGACAATGAGGCTGCGTTCAATTCGGAGACAATCATGTCTTTGTTTAAAAATAGCTACGGCAGAGATGTCGTAAACGCGCTTCCCCTATATAGCTCTTCAAATGGTCAGGTGGAGCGTTTCCACAGCACTCTAACAGAAATTGCGCGATGCCTTAGAATTGACAAGAAAATCAACGAAACGGTAGAGTTGATCTTGAGGGCAACAGTGGAGTACAACAAAACTTTACACTCAGTCACTGATAAAACTCCCATTGAAGTCATGCATACGGCGTCAGACGAGTTTCGCCAGGCCATATATGAAAATACCCCACAGAATTTCCAGATGCTTAGATTTTCTGGGCACAGCCCTTAAGGTGATAGCAGGCACCGCGGATGCCTCAGATTTGGAGAAAATAAGAATGTCCGAGTCACAACTGATTGAATCAAATAATAGGAGACACCGAAACGAATAAATCACCCAACAGACACCAATAATCAGATAATTAAAAAAAAAATGTGGTTGACACTCCACATTTGTACGAAGCACTGCTGGTGAGAAATAGAATGTTAATAACGGAAATTCAAAATAAAATGCTCACAATCACCCTCGCCAAGTCTAACATAGTAAACCGCACTATTTTGATCACAATGATTTGAAATCTCTGGTTGAGCACGCCATAGACGTACCCATAGTTAGCTTAATGGAGGCATCCAACATAAAGGTCTTTCAGTCCGAAAATATTATTCACATATTGATTGCGTACCCCAGGGTTACATCTATTTGCATCAATGGCACCAAATATGTGAATCAACGCGAAGCCCTAAGCAAAACCCCGGGCATAGCGGCATCACCACTGTTAAACATCATCAGCCACGATCCGGTTTTGAGCATGCCGCTCCTCCATAGGATGAGTAACCAAAACTTGCATACCATCCGCGAGTTCAGGCATGTGTTTGCGTCTGCCAGCTCATCCAAAGTCTGGTTTGCGGCTGGGGTGGCACTCAGCCTCATCTTCAGCGGCTCTCTGCTCCTTTACCAACTGCTGAGGCCGGGATGCAGAGAGCCATTGATGGGTTCAGCACGACCGAGGACGGTCATGATCGTGAGGGGGGAATGGTTACACGGAACCTTCGCACATAATTATTAAGCGCCCCTTGCACGCGCTGACACATAAATTCTTAAGTTCAGCGCCCTAGCTGCAACAGTCAGCGTTACCGCCTAATGCTCTTGCTGTGTGGCAAGAGTTTTTGTTATTGCCTGCAATTATGCTGAGTCGGCTCGCCGACCACTACTTTTGCAGCGTTTTATTTCGAATTAAGCTTTTCAATTATTATTGAGCTTCACCAAATTTGTATTCTTGAATTCAGTTCTGTATCAGCGTTAAGCAAGTGTAATACCTTAACAATACATTACTCCGGCATCGGAACGGGCAGAAGGAGGCGTGGCAGACCCCACAAAGTATATACAAGTATATTCTTGATCAGCATGGCAAGACGAGTCCATCTAGCCCTGTCTATCTGCTGTCCGTATGAACACCTGGTTCTCAGAGACTATAAGAGGTAGAGACACCAAACTTTGCACAAAGATGCGTTATGTGTGTACGCTGTGAAAGGTTGTTTTATTTTGTTGATTTCCGCCCACTTCCCCCTTATGGGGATTTTCCCGATTTTCCATTCGTATAACCGCCTATATCAAGGAGACTATAAGAGCTAAGGATACCTTACGTGAATACGCAGAAAATGTGTACTTTGGAATGTTCCTCCGTCCCCCCACTCCTCCGCAATCACTAATTTTCCATAACTCCCGTCTTTCTAAGAAATTTTTATTGAATTTCGGAAAATACCTCCAGGTAATGATTATAAGTCAAGTTTCATAATGATAGGCCAATTAAGCAGGAAGTTATAGCCATATATGTATATATGTTTTTGCACACAAGCATTTACACGCATAATTATTCAACACATATGTACAGAGTATTTCAAATTCGGGACATCCGACTTTAGCTTCTCTACTTGTTTTTTAGTACGTTACAGAATTTAAACACAATTAGTCGGTCAAATGTACTTGTCGACAGTCAGCTGTTGCTGGCAGCTGAGTGCGTTACAGGATTTTTACAGAATTAGTCAGTCAAATGTGAGCGTCGACAGTCAGCTGTTGTGGCCGGTTTGGAGGGGAAGTTCCAAAAAATATAATCTTTCTGTGGCACCGACGAATTTTTTGGGAGTTTTCAAAATCAACAGTTGCCGAAACCACCTGAGTTTTCTGTGGCACCCCTGAATATATGGCAATTATTCTCCAAATTGATTCTGTTTCTGCTCGGTGCAGCTTATGCAAAAAAAAAAAAAAAACAAAAAAACAACGCTACAGTCGAGCAAGCCCGACAGTAAAATAGCTATCATAGACCTATCATAATGCAACTTGGCTTAATCACTTAAGGGATGCAATTACCAAACTTAAGTTTGAAATTTTAGGAATTATGGGAGTTTTGGAAAATTACATCAAAAAAACTCAAGCTCGGGCTTAGGAGAATCTGGATACCAAGTTTTGTTAATCTGGGCCTTAAACTTTCTTACTGATCAAAAATATATATACTTTGAGGGGTCTACCACGCCTTTTTCTGCCTGTTCAGGCTATAAAAACGAAGACAGTTGGTAACACAACCAATATCAATGCTCATTTAAAAATTTATCACAAAATCACAAGTGGAGTCGAAGTGGAAACAATTGCACTCCGCACATAAAATGTACAAGATTAGGTGAAAAATGTAACAGGCAGAAGGAGGCATGGTAGACTCTAGACAGAATTTAATTGATTTTTTGCAAGTCGAGACAACATCTACAACAAAAATCACCAGTAGAGATCTGAGTAAATGCTACTGAAAATCGAGCAACGGCGAACAATGTGTATTTTGTTGTAGCATCTATCTGCTTGTGCGTCTGGTTGGCGACAACTACATGTATTTCGTTTTTGTAAGTTCGCTCGCGATCGGCTGGCTGACGCCACTTACCAAAACATAAAGGAAATAGCCCTGGGAACCCAAAGAGCCACTACGTGCCCATTGCTGCTTTATTTAACGAAAATTGAATAACAGACAGGGTTCGTAACATGCACACACAGCACAGTGCTGCAAATACATGCAACGCTGCCTGTTGTCGGTCTTCCGCCTTCACGAAAGCCAAAGTAAACGCCATGTCAACCAGCAAGGCACATGTTGAGACTGCACAGTTCAGTATGCAGCATGTTTGAATGGACAAGCATCGGAGTATAACGGCGAAATTGGCGTAAAGACTGTAGAGCCCTGGCCTAAAGCGTGTAGCCATCCCCAAGCAGGTACCCCTAAAAGGCTTAGGGACCCCAGAAGCAACCAGCGCGTGACCCCGCCAAAAAAACATAAAATGCGCGAACAAAAGCTTTCCACCGGACCACAGAGGCCCCCGCCACCCAGCTGCAGAACTTCGCACAGGCGGCGAAGGAAAATGCCATTCCCGCTACCAAGGCCGACAAATGGACGATGGTCCAGCGCCAGGCTCGTTTGAAGCCCAGTAGGCCGGATGCCATCTTAGTCAAAAGCGTTGGAGATGCCCTGTATGCCGACATCCTAAAGGCGGTAAAATTGGCTCCAGAGTTGCAGTCTGTAAAAAACGACGTTGATATACGATCAACGAGAACGGGTAATGGGAGCCTGCTCTTATAATTGAGCAGATCACCGACGCACGACATCGGAAAGGTACACGAAGCCGTGGAGGCGGCCTTACAAGGTATGGCAGTTGTCAAGCCATTGGTGGAAGAGGCCCAACTCGAGATCCGGGAACTGGATCAGCTAGTCACCAAGGAGGAGATCTTGGAAGCGCTGAAGACGATCGGCGGGAACCTTAGCATTGGGCCCGATGCGGTGAAATTAATTAATTAATTCCTAGTACGACAAGAAGATTTCTTATAAATTAATGTACTAGTCACAAAGTATGCAATTTTTTTAAATAAAATTTCTGTTTTCCATCTATGTAAATGACCTTCCATGTTGTGTGTCAAACTGTGAGTTACATATGTATGCAGATGATGTCCAAATGTATGTGAGTCGTCCTTTAAGTAGAATTGTTGAATGTGTTAGTGCCTGTAATGACGATCTTTGTGAGATACATAAATAGGCGAGGTTAAATGGATTGGAAGTAAACCCGAAAAAGTCAAAATGTTTAGTGATATACAAAAAGAAAGTAAATACACTCAATTTAGAGAAACTGAGGCTAAATAATGAGCATATCGAATACGTAGAGCGGGTAACCAACTTAGGGATAACTACGAACGAAACACTATCTTGGAATGATCATGTAAACAAAACAGTTGGAAAGCTTTATAGTTCGCTAAGGCATCTGTCTTTGACGCAGCATTTCCTTCCAGTTAAACTCAAGCTCCTAATTGCTAAGACTTACTTGACACCCTCATTATTCTATGGTATCGAAATCTTCGCGACCTGTGATGCTGTAAGCCTGAATAAAATTAAAGTAGCCTTTAATAGTATAGCGCGATTCATTTTTGACATTAGAAGTAGACAACCCATAACGGCGTACGCCAACCAGATATACAATCTGACCCTCAACTCCTGGATAAAACTGAGAACTTTAATTTTCTTGCACAGAATTATAACACGCAGAGAACCGAGTTATTTATACGAAAAAATCACCTCCACGTCGAGAACAAATAATTTAGTCTGCATAAGATATAAACTAGCCAGCTCGGTAAGGCAATTTTTTATATACGCTGTTCGGCTGTGGAACGATCTTCCACATAACCAGAAGACAATTACCAGCGAGACGCACTTTAGACTTAAAACTCAAGCACACTTGAAATAGTACTTCTAAATTCTCTTCAACACACATAACGAAACAACTTTAATAATTATTAAATTAAGTAAACTATTAATATAAAATAAGAAATAATAATTAAAGCTAAGGCAAATTGTGAAAATTATGTAATTGTAATATTAAATGTCAATTTAAACTAAATTAAACCTGTAATTAAATTAACAATTAACTGAATGAAATCGAAATGAATATGTAATGACTAGCGTAATATGTTGGCACAGTTGGGTTTGAGGCACAACACAATATGTTCGCATATACACGTTTGACGCTTAAGACCTTTGCAGCTTACAACACGGCCAACGTTTGAATTGTGAATTCGAAGTTCGCGGGAGTCTCTCTCTCAAAAGCGGGAAAAACAGTATGGCGACTTATATATCTATATGTACATACTTGAGTACAATATGTATATAAGCTACTTATAAGCCGCTACAATTTTTTTCCTTTCTTTTGATTGTACTGACACTTGCACTTGTAAATTGGTTTTTTTTTCGAATCGCACTTGAGGTGTGTAATATTGCAGGAATAAAAACGCAATTGGGTACTCAACTTTTAATCCACCGATGCTTGCTGGGAGGACTTCAAGCAGCACAAAACGAGGATGATGATTGGAGGTGCAGCAGATGAAATCCGGCTCGAAGGACCACTGAAAATGTAGTGGGGTGGACGCTGTGTGGTCGAGATGAGTGGTTGCAATACGGTGGTTGTTCCTTCACTTTAATTATTTTTATTCACAAGTACTTCACTGGGACGGGGGCGCACATGAGCAGACCTTATACTGCTAATACAATATTCAGAACTAAAAACTTAGCCTAGTCTAAGCTTATTCTAAGCCTATGCTAGGCGGCCGCCGGTGTGGTGAGTTCATGGTCAGCAGCCGACGACCGACGGACAGTACGCTCTCCTCTCACGCGAACATCTGGTATTGTAGTTACTGAGCATCTTGAAAATATTAAAGTACTGCGATAGTTTTCGATATCTAGACAAAAAGTATATGATGCCTTGTATTGGTTAGTAGCAAACAATCCTCTGTACAAAGATGTTAGTATCAATAATAACATTGAGCTTCAGAAGATATAATAAGAGTAGGAGAAGTGTCGTTACAGAATGAAGTTGAAGTCAATGAGGAATCAACAGAGAATACTAGTGCTTATATGAGAATTAACGACTCATAAAGAATTTTACGTGCCTCATGGCATCAAGCTAATGATAATATATTTATATTAGTATTTGCAGGTGTTCAATGTTGTGCTATGGTATTGGGAAACATTGTAAGAGCTTGTATTCTTCCGCCGCAATGTTGGTCAACAAATATTATTAATTTGAATATGATAGCGTGTGATCAGATTTACAGTAATATCAGATTTCAAACGGAAATAAGTCTCGTGGTGGATACTTGCTCGTACGGAATTTAATACGTTATTAAAGATGATCTTATTATATTCAGCAAACGACTTCAAATAAATTTTGATGATGAACCAATCCTATTCGGAAGCTTAAATGACCAAGTAAATGAATCAAATTTTGGACTTACACTTCGACAAGCTTTTGTAGAACTTTTTATAAATCATAATTCTGATATCAGAAGGAAAATCATTCGGAGTGATGCATTATGATAACAAATATTACTTCTCTGATTCTCATTCGTGCGGTCCAAAAGGTGCAAAAGCAAAGGACAACAGAAGAGCTTGTATTATCGAATGCGATCATTTAGACGAATTTGTGAGAATTTGCAAACGAACAACAAGAAACAAAAATAGACTACGTTGATGTTGAAGTTTTTGATATACCCGATTCTGTAGAGTCAGAAAATCAAACACAACACATTACTGAAAGAGTATTAACTCCAAACAATTACACTGCACACATCAGTGATGGCATCCATTGATGTGATGCAACCTAATGTAGAAGATGAATTGCTGGTTTCACGGAATCTTAATGAAATTACCCGTAAAACAACTGATAATATTGTTAATGTAGCTCATGAACTGAAAGCAGAGGAATTTGCCTGGTATTTTTTATTTCCATACGGAAAAAATGGACTTAAAGAACCAAGGCCAGTAACATAACACCATTAGATTATTTTCAGTACAGAATTTTGGGAAGCGACACTAGATTTCAACGCAACGATTACTCTTTTATGCTTAATCGTTCTTTGAATATTATCGAGTAAAATGTACTATATCAGCATGTGGAAAAAAAATTTGTAATCAAGATGGAGTAGTCGAAGATATTCATCTTTATAGTACGTGAAAAATTTGAGAGGATCGGCATCTTATTGGATATAAGCTTTGAATGAGCTTCTAGCCCAAATTAGATGTTTGGGACCTCCAACATATTTTGTAACTTTTAGCTCAAATGATCTCAACTGGTTTCATCTATGATAGGCTTTACTAATAGCTGATGGTAGACCTGATGTAGATCCGAGTATACTCGATATTTACGAGACGCAAAAGCTAATAGAAAAATACCCAGTAATATTAAGCCGACAATTTATGGTTAGAGTTAATGCGTTATTAAAATATATAAACAATAATAATGAAATTTTTGGAGGGAGAGTAAAAGATTATTGGTGGCGCATTGAATTCCAATGTCGTGGTATTCCTCATCTTCATATGGTAATTTGGATAGAAAGTCATCCAGAGTTTGATACAGAGGAAGGAAAACATCTTCTTGATCGTAACTTTTCCGTCAAAATGCCTACAGCAGAAGAAGATCCAGAACTTCTCGATCTTGTCAAAAAAGTCAAATTCATCGACGTACAGAAACGTGTGAAACGGCAAGAATGCAATGAGACTCAGATAGTGTCTCATTCCTCAGGTGACTTTATTCGTTATGGAGGAAGAATTTGTTTACTTAAGCGTCGAAAATATGATGCTTGGGTAAATAGTTATCATCCTTATTGAGACTGTGGACGGGTGACATGGACATTCAGCCATGCGGCTCAAATGAAGCGATAGCGTATTACATTGCAACGTACTTGTCAAGAGGAGAACCTGAAGGAGTAGATATTGGAATAGCACAAGCAATTCAACAAATACAACGTGAAGAATCAGATATTTCACGAGAGCTATTTCGGATTTGTATGAAAATTCTTCATGAACGACAAGTAACAGCTGCTGAATGTGCGTATCGCTTATGTCATATCCCGCTACGTGATAGTTCGCGATTTTGTGTTTTCCTTAACACTAGAAAGCTAGAACAGCGTTATCGATTATTGCAATTTGAGAGATAGGACCACGCTACTGGGTATTGTACTAATATCTTCGAAAGATATGAAAACGTCCTTTTGATCATTTTGATTATGATTTTTCTAATATGAGTCTTACAGAATTTGCAATGTTATTTGAACCTTTCTATAATAAGAAAGCAAAAGAAACAGACGAAATTGTTGACAATGATGCATACGAAGTTCCGTCAAACGTACGTCGTCAACTTATTACGCTATCAGATAACAGTAAAGTGGCTGTAAGGAATAAACCTGCAGTTGTAAGAGTGCCATATTTTATAGCTACATCTGATCCAGAGAACTTTTTCTACAGCTTGCTAGTCCAATATATGCCTTATCGATCGGAAATTGAATTACTCGAAGGATTTGATAATGCTAAAGATGCATTTTTAGCTCGGGAAAATCAACTTAATGCAATGATAACGACCAATAATAAAGACCAACTTAATGGAGACGAAAAACGTGAAAGAATTTTCGCAACTGGTGGAGCAGGCACTGGAAAAACTTTCCTGTTTAATTTATTGAAAAACCAAGTAAACCGGTGTTCTGGAAAATCAGCACTGAAAGTTGGTGCCCTCATTGGAGTTGAAGCACGATTAGTCGGTGGATCTACATTACACCGTCTGCTAAAATTACCTGTACAAAAAGATGGAGTCATTATCAATATGCCAATTCTAACTGGTAACTATTTAAGAGTAATGCGTCAACTATGGTAACACGTAGAATTTCTTTTTATAGATGAAATTTCTATGGTTCCTTACGAGATGCTCTGTATGATTGACTCTTGTCGGCGACAATTAAAATGTTCAAATGTTTTTTTTTTGGAGGGATAAACATTTTATTATTCGGTGATTTAATGCAATTACCTCCTGTACGAGGACATCAAGTCTTTCAACAACCAGAACATATGAAGCCAGCTACACATTTATGGCGGCTCTTCAAGCTGGTTGAACTAAAACCTGAATGCCTTGAGGATTGGAGAATTGACATCTCAGCATCTTACTATACTTCTAGAAAAAGTTTCGACAGATGCTAACAATGAATTCTCAATAGATAACGCATTAAGAATCTACACAAGGAATGATCAAGTAGCTGAGCATAATGAAAAAGTTCTTCAGTATTTTGAGAAAAAAGGGACAAATATTTTTACAATAAAAGCACAAGATCATCTTATTGATGCTACACGAAATTTAGGTGATAAAAATGTGGACTCTGTTATACCTAATGATATTAACAAGACGGGTGGTCTTCCTAAAGTATTGACAATTTTCGTGGGAGCTTAAGTAATGTTGAGATCGAATATTGACGTGGCAAAAGGCTTAGTAAATGGTAATATGGGTATTATCACTGAAATTATTTGGCCACATTTTCGTCGTGATCAAGTATATGATTCAGACATACCATCAGTCCGTATTGACTTTGGTCAAGATGGTATACATCTAATTAAGCCAATGTCAATACAGTTTCCAGTAAAATATAGCTATGGTACCGCTGCCATTAATCCTGAGTTAGGCATCCACCGTACACAAAATACAAGGCTGTACGGTAGATCATTCAGTTATTTATCTGGGATCTCGATTGTTTGCTGCCGGTCAGGCTTATGTAGCTCTGAGTCGCGGAAGATCACTCAATGGTATTCGAATAGAAGAACTTGATTGCTCGAAGCTAACGGGAAAAGTTCCTTGTAATAGTGATGCGTTAGATGAAATGGAAAGGTTACGTAAACATGAATGAAATGAATTTAGATTTATTATCAAACATAAGACAAGGCTCTTTATTTATATAATTACTTTTGACATATTTTTAAGACTAAAAATTAGGAAATTAAATTATAGTTTAAAAAACTAAAAAAAAAAACACGCTTAAATGGCAAACCGAACTAAAAAGTAGAAAATAATTTGTAAGTATCCAGAGCTTGAGTTACAGAAATAGAAAATTCCATCAATCAGTCGGGTGTCCCGACTTTGAAATACTCTGTACATATGTTTACAATAATTATAGAAAACAAAAAAAAAATTAAACAAGTAAAAAAGCTAAAGTCGGGTGTCCCGACTTTGAAATACTCTGTACATATGTTTACAATAATTATAGAAAATAAAAAAATTAAGAAAATAAAAAAAACAAGTAAAAAAGCTAAAGTCGGGTGTCCCGACTTTGAAATACTCTGTACATATGTTTACAATAATTATAGAAAATAAAAAAATTAAGAAAATAAAAAAAAAAATTTGATCGATTTTACCTCTCTCGGTATTCGAACTCACGAAAAGGGTGTATAATTGCACATTTACATAACAATTGCGTCTGTGTGAGTGTATGTATGCCTATGCGCATCAATTCGTGTCTGTGTAAGCATTTTCGCAGTCAACCAAACAGCAACATCAACAACAGCCGCGGGCAGCGCTTGAGCAGCGCTGCAGCAGCGCTGCATCAGCAAATATATTTATGGCTATAACTTCTTGTTAAATCGGTCTATCATAATGAAATTTGGCATACGGACACATAATAACCAACTGGGGGTATTTCCAAAATTTTAGTTCGAAATTCCAAGAATTACGGGAGTTACGATTTGCGGGGTAGAGGGGGGAGGGAGGGGAATTCCAAAATATACATTTTCTGCGTATTCACATAAGGCATCTGGGACTAAAATTTGGTGTTCCTAGGTCTTATAGTCTCCGAGATATAGGCGATTATACGAATGGAAAATCGGGAAAACCCCCATAGGGGGGAAGTGGGGGGGAAAATCAAAAAAATAAAACAAACTCGTATAGAATACACACATAAGGCATCTTTGTGCAAAATTTGGTGTCTCTATCTCTTATAGTCTCTGAGATCCAGGTGTTCATACGGACGGACAGACAGACAGGACACATAGCAATCAATTTGCAATGATTTGATTTAAAGCTTATGAATTTCTCTTTCCAACTAAATTGATGAAAATAACTTTATCCGTTCAAGAGATATGATTTTTGCAACGAAAAAAATCAGAAGGCCCCACTGTGCGACGCAGAGCATAAATGATAGCTAATGTCTCCAGCTCAAAGCTGTTGTATTGCACCTCCGTAATGTTTGTTTTGAGAATTAGAAGATCGGATGCAACTTCTTGTCTTCTTTTGTTTGCATCAGTACCGCCCCAAGCCCTAAAGCACTTGTATCACAAAGTAACTCCGTTTCGTCCCTATAATTATATTTCGCTAGCACTGGTGCTTGGGATAATTTCTCTTTGAGCGTGCCAAAAAAATTTAGCTCATCCCAAAACGAAATGGTCTGTCCTTCCGTAATCTCTACATATATAAAACAGTTTGTCCTGACTGACTGATTGGTGATCAACATACAGTCCAAACGGTAAAAGCTACGAAGCTGAAATTTGAAATCAATTATCCTTTCATAGTGTAGGTGCCCAAAGGGGGGAAATCGAGCTCCAACGTTTGTATGAAAAATCTACAATTTTCATCTGATTAACTTCAAACTTAGTTTGTATACTCTCAGAAAAATTCCAAAAAAACTGTATACTTGTTTTTTTTTGGGGACTGAAATATGGAAGTTTTCTTGAAAAAAAAAAAAAATGGGGCACAAAAGGAAACCGCGTCAACAGCCCACAGCCCAAACGGCAAGAGCTATGAAGCTGAAATTTGGGCTTAAGGATCCTATCATAGTGAAGGTGCCCACTAAGAAGGGATTTTGGAAAATTCAAGCTCCAATGGGGGGAAAACTAGCTCCAAAGTTTGTTTGAAAATTCTGCATTTTTGCACCGATCCACTTTAAATTTGACTTTTATAATCTATAAAAGAATACAAATAAAACTGCATAGTCGGATTTTCGAAATTTGTGGTGGAGTTTGAATTATTTGATTATTATTATTTTAATATTTATTCACCTTTTCAAATGAAAAGTTTGTGTTATAAATTTTTTCAGATCGATTTCAAATTTGGGGACTGTAATCTACGTAACTAAATCTACAACTTTGCGTTCAAGGATTTTCAAAATTTCACAAATGCATGCAGAACAAACAATACAAAATATCAAACAGTTGGGGACAACTAAGTTACATACACACAGCTGTTCGTGTAGTTGCGTGCAAACGATTGAAATAGCCAAAGCAAAATGTGAGACACTAATGTGTGAATGTACACACATACATATGTACACATCTATGTACATGTACACAGCTATGTATGTATGTATGTATGTTCATTCGTCTTGCACTGACAGAGCAAGAAATGTTGCAATGGGGACATCATATACACACACTCACACACAGAACAAGCAACAGTTCGTGTCTATGTGTGCGGTTCTCTACGTACGGTTGAAAAAGTAAAGAGAAACATATTGTACATATTGTCTGCGCATTCATACATACATACATACATATATAAGTATGCATGCAATTTTTTAATTCAACACTAATTTGTGTCTTCAATTCCAAATATGATTGTTGTGAATGTAAAAGGTGTGTTTCTGCTTTTGTAGATCGCATGAATACACTCACAAAATAAGCTTAACGGTAAATGACTCTTAGATTTGTTCAGAATACATTTGTAGCGTTGTTAGCTAACACTAAAACGGTAAGTCGCTGTAAATATGGGTTCATCTGAGATGCTAGAGATGGGCATGTGTCGGTATCGATAGTTGAATCCGTCGATACAATCAATAATTACATCGAAGTTTGAATGCAATTAACAGAAAATTTAAATAATAACATCTTATAATTTATTGAGATCAATTAGAACAAATCATATACAAACATACATATGTACATCTGCCGGCAACGCGATTTCTGCTTTACTATCGCTTACGCAGTCGTTGCCTTGCGACGGTAACTGTAAACTTTTGGAATTTTGCCTTTGAAATTAACAGACGTAAATGATCAAAACGAAAGAAGAAGAGCGAGCCAATGACTTGCAGTTTTTGTTGTTTTTCGTTTTAAAAATTTGATTTAAAACCATTGAACCTGGACGACTGTCCAGCGCCAGACTCGAGTGAAGCCCAGCAGGCCGGATGCCATCTTAGCCACGGGCGTTGGAGATGCCCAATATGCCGACATCCTGAAGGCAGTAAAATCGGCTCCAGAATTGCAGTCTTTAAAAAACGACGTCCATCGTATTAGAAGAACGGGTAACGGTAGCCTTCCGAAATCGGAAAGCTACATAAAGCCGTGGAGACGGCCTTACAAGGTATGGCAGTTGTCAAGCCATTGGTAGAAAAGGCCCAACTCGAGATCCGGGACCTAGATGAGCTAGTCACAAAGGAGGAGATCTTGGAAGCGCTTAAGACGACCGCTGAGAACCTTAGCATTGGGCCCGATGCGGTGAAGTCAATCCGTAAGGTGAGCGGTGGCCAACAAATTGCCGTACTATCGCTGCCAGCGGAGAAGGCAAGGAAGCTCACGGAAATTGGCAAATTGCGAATTGGCTGGGTAATCTGCCGCATCCGTGGGGTGATTCAGCCAACACGTTGTTATAAGTGTCTCGGCTTCAGTCATACGGCAGCAAGGTGTTCCAGTGCAGAGGATCTAAAGATCACCTGTTACAGGTGCGGGGAAAAGGGGCACCTAGCTAGAAACTGCTCAAAAAGCCCTAGATGCGCATTATGCGCGAAGAAGAGCGAAGGAGGCAGTAAGATAGCTAAGATGTTAAACCTTAACCACTGTATTGCAGCACAGGACTTGTTGCTGCAGACCGTTAGGAAGGAGAATATTAGCCTGGCGATACTCAGTGAGCCATATAAAACTTACAGTAACAGCAAATGGGCCGTGTATTTGTCTGGTAAGGCTGCTTTATGGTTTTGCGATTCTAGAACGCTAGCTTACTCAGAAACCAAAGCAGGACACTGGTTTGTGAGAGCGAAGGTTGCCGGCCTGTGGGTCTACAGCTGCTACCTCCCACCCAGCCTACCTCTGTCAGAGTTCGCCGCTGTGCTAGACGCACTGGTGAACGATGCCAGGGGGCGCAGTTGCGTCATAATAGGCGGTGATTTCAACTCATGGGCGGTCGAATGGGGCAGCAGTATCACTAACGCGCGAGGCCGTACACTACTACTGGAAGCCTTCTCAGGACTGGATCTGACACTACTGAATACTGGCTCACAACAAACATTCAGTAGGGCAGGTATCGGATCCATAATAGACCTGTCATACGCTAGTAGCTCCCTGCATAGCCAGATCAGGTGGTCTATTAGCGATGGATTTACGGCAAGCGACCATGTGGCTATAGTATTCACATTTGGTGATACATCCCGCATCAGTCTAAATCCACCGCCCGCCAACATGGCATACAAGAGCCGCCCTCAGCAGCTTTCGCCTCTCCGGTGACCCGCAGAGTATGGCTCTAGACGCCCAAATCAGAGCAGCATGCGATTCTAGCATGGCCAGACGCTGCTCGTACTTGCGCCATCACACACCAGTTTACTGGTGGAACAACGAAATCGCCGAATTACGGAGATTATGCATCAGGGCAAGGAGAGTGGCCCAAAGAGCACACTGTACGCCCTCGTTCTCGTTCAGGCAGGACATGTACAGGGAGTCTAGGCGTTCGCTAAAAAGGGCAATCGCAGCAAGCAAGAGAAACTGCTTCCTAGAGCTGTGTGACTCCGCCGAGCAGGACCCCTGGGGGAAGGCATATAAGCTGATCGTGAAGCGAATCCATGCTGGTGGACGTGATGCCCCCCTGGATGCCGAGAACCTCTATCGGATTGTTGGGACTCTATTCCCTACGAGACCGGAGACGCCTGCGTGGATCCCCACTACAGATGCAGCCTTTGACGATGTCAGCACAGAGGAAGTGCTCCTAGCTGCTCGCAGTCTTAAGACAAACAAAGCGCCGGGCCCGGACGCAATACCTAACCGCTTTGTGTATGCACCCTGAGGCGTTCGCTTCTCTATTTGGGAAGTGCATTAAGGAAGGCATATTCCCAGACTGCTGGGAACAGAACCTGGACCTGCTTCCAAAACCAGGTAAACCACTCGAAGATCCCTCATCTTACAGACCGATCTGTCTCCTAGACTCAAACGGAAAGGACCTGGGGAGACTATTATGCGTTAGGATTGAAGCAGCTATCGGTCTTGCACCCAACCGATTTGGGTTCAGGAAGTCGAGGTCCACGATAGTTGCTATCGGTAAAGTAGTGGACATCGCGTCTAATGCGATTTCTGGCAGCAGATGGAAAGGCGGATCCACGGAATATTGCTTGGTGGTGACGCTGGATGTAAAGAACGCATTTAACTCGGCAGACTGGGGATGCATTCTAAATGCGCTGGTGGAGCAAGGCGTCCCCACGTACTTAGTGCGATCCATTAGGAGCAACCTTAGTAACCGCACACTCAGGTACCACACAACATCGGGCACCAAAATCCACAATGGTGTCGCTGGTGTTCCCCAAGGGACGGTCCTCGGGCCGCTGCTATGGAATGTCTGTATGACGGAATCCTCCGTCTCCACCTTCCACCGGGCACGGAGCTAGTGGGGTACGCCGATGATCTTGCAATTGTTTCCGTCGCAAAAGAAGTCAGAACCGTTGAAGACGCGTGCAACCACTGCATTCCAAGGGTTACGAGGTGGCTGAACGAAGTGGGACTCGAACTGGCGGTAGGCAAAACCGAGGCAGTACTAATCAGCAGCCGCAAGGCGGTAGAACAGGCGCACATACGCATCGGCGGTCTGATAGTGCCTTCCAAATGCACCATTACCTACCTGGGAGTTAGGCTGGACACGCGGCTGTGCTTTCGAGAGCACTTGGAGCACACCAACAAGAAAGCGGCAGAGGCGACACGGGCATTGGCACTAATAATGGTCAATACGCGGGGCCCCAAGCAAGGACGGAGGTTGCTGTTGATGAGCGTAATAAAATCTATTATGATATATGCGGCACCGATATGGGCGGCCGCGGTGGAAAAGAAAAGTTATATCAGGGACCTCACAGCCACATACCGACTCAGCGCACTCCGCGTCTGTAGCGGTTTCAGGACAGTCTCCGTCCTTTCCAGACGGACGGACGGACAGACGGACGGACAGACGGACGGACATTTCTAGATCGATTTCTCTCGTCATGCTGATTCAGAATATATATATTTTATGGGGTCGGAGATGCTTCCTTCTGCATGTTACATACTTTGCACAAACCTAATATACCCTTTTTACCCTACGGGTACAGGGTATAAAAATGTTCAATAATTTTTAATTAATTAACATTTCTTGCTCTGTCAGTGCAAGACGAATGAACATACATACATACATAGATGTGTACATGTACATAGATGTGTACATATGTATGTGTGTACATTCACACATTAGTGTCTCACATTTTGCTTTGGCTATTTCAATCGTTTGCACGCAACTACACGAACAGCTGCTTGTATGTGTGTGTGTGTATGTATACTTAGTCGTCCCCAACTGTTTGATATTTTGTATTGTTTGTTCTGCATGCATTTGTAAAATGCATATTTTGAAAATCCTTGAACGCAAAGTTGTAGATTTAGTTACGTAGATTACAGTCCCCAAATTTGAAATCGATCGGAAAACATTTACATAACACAAACTTTTCATTTGAAAAGGAGAATAAATATTAAAATAATAATAATCCAATAATTCAAGCTCCACCACAAGTTTCGAAAATCCGAGTATGCAGTTTTATTTGTATTATTTTATGCATTATAAAAATCAAATTTAAAGGTGATCGGTTGAAAAATGAGGATTTTTCAAACAAAATTTGGAGCTCGTTTTCCCCCCATTGGAGCTCGAATTTTCCAAAATCCCTTCTTAGTGCGCACCTACCCTATGATAGGATACTTGAGTCCAAATTTAAGCTTCCTAGCTTTTACCGTTTGGGCTGTGCGTTGATCACCAATCAGTCAGTCAGGACAAACTGTTTTATATATATAGATGTATGTTCATTCGTATGTATGTATGTATACATTGGACAATCGAGCACTGTTGTTTGATTGTAATAAATAATGTTCTATGGTTTTAAGTCAAATTTGTAAAACGAAAAACAACAACAACTGCAAGTCATTGGCTCGCGCTTCTTCTTTCGATTTGATCATTTACGCCTGTTAATTTAAAAGGCAAAATGTCAAAAGTGTAGAGTTACCGTCGCTAGACAATGATTGCGTAAGCGATAGTAAAGAAGGAACCGAAAGCGGACCTACGCATATTCTGCTTCGCGTTGCGGGCAGATGTACATATGTATGTTTGTATATTGTAACGACGCACAGCTGCCAGCTACGCAACGCGTCGTCACGATGCCGATGAGTAGTTTTAAGTAGGTGTAAGTAGTTGTAAGTTGAAGAGAGTTTTGGAGTTAGTTCGGTTGGAGAGGGAAACGAACGCGCATTGAAGCTCACCCTCCCATTTGTTACATTTGAAAAAAAAGATAAAGCATCATATTTGAATGGTAACTGCGGGCTCACTTTATTCCTGGGGAACCAAACAAAGAATTTTGCAGCGACTCTGGCCGACGAGTATACCCGGGCCAGAGCAACGTTACAAGTGGCGCCCGAGCAGGGACCCCAAAATAAAGTGAGGTTAAACACGACCGCGACCACGCGGCGAGTTGGAAAACGTAAGGCGAGAATTGTCGACTCGTGATGGTGCGAACGAGCTGGGTGCGGGCGTTGAGGAAGGAGGAGCTGATCGAGCTGCTGCAGGAGTTTGGGATCCACGACGCGGGCACCGTGGAAACGCTGAGAACACGCTTCGCCACGTTTGTGAAAGCGGCGGGGCCCGAACACCAGTCACGCCTAGAACTGCTAGCGGCCCGCTATGAGTCACGTCCGGTGAGTCCTGTACGGCCGAAGGCACAACTGGAGGTCCCCAAGCGAGAGGAAGGTTCGCCCGGCATGCACCTACCGCCTACGGAAGCTGCGGCATCGCCAAGAACACCGACCGAGCATCCCAAGACACCATCAACGGGGCCATTAGTGGCAAAAGCACCAGCTGGGGCTGCACCAGTGACCGTGACAGTCACCACCACCTATACGACAGAAGCGCCAGCGGCGCCATGCGTGACCACGAACCAGATCGTGGCCACGACGGTGGTAACGGCTGGTTCGGCCCACTCGACAATGTCACGAGCGGAGCGGAGAGCCCTGAGCACGGAGGTGGCACAGTGGGGAGCACATTTCGACGGCAGCGGGGACCCACGGGCATTATTGCGCAGGCTAGAAGAAAAAGCGGAAGTGAGTGGGGAGCCGGTAGATAATTTGGTGCCGATGTTACCAAACATTCTGGAGGGCGCGGCACTAACGTGGGACCGCACAAGGCGAAACCCGACCCAGTCGTGGGCAGAGTTCCGCGCGAAACTGCTAGAAGCGTACCCGGCCGCTCCTCACATTGAGCGGTGGCGACAGAATGCGCAACGACGCTTTCAGGGCGAGTCGGAGTCCACGGCGACCTACGTCCAAGCGATGCTGGAATTGATGCTCGATGCAGACATGTCCGGAGAGGAGAAACTGAGGCTCATCTACCGCAACAGCCGACGAGCGATCAACATCAGGATACGACATCAGGATGTCCATACTGTGGCAGAATTCAAACGGCAAGCAGCAGAGCTGGAGGAGTTGGGCCTGGTTCCGGCCTGTACCATTGGGGCAGGGCCATCCCAGCCAGCGTTCATGGGCCCACGGGGGTTTCCGATCCGACGTCCGGAGCCAACGGATACGCAGCCCATATCTGGTGGTGAGTTAAATCGGCGAGACTTTGTCCCTTTACAGACGACACCCGCGCGAACAACAGCAACCGGGCCCGAGATGCAGAGCTCGTCGGCACACCAGGGGCGGTCTTGCAAACGCTGTGGTATGGCGGGGCACGACAACGAATGCTGCCCAAACCAACAACAACTATACTGCTGGGATTGCGGTAGGCTGGGCATACGAGCGAACGAGTGCTGTCGCCGCAGAGCGGGAAACGCCAGGGGGGGCTCGCCACATACAGCCAATAGGCGAGCCCACGCAGGAAAACTAGTGGCAGAACGCTCGCGAGTGATGGTGTTGAGGGTGGATTGCGGTGGTCTTGCCCTCGACGCGGTGGTGGATACGGGAGCCACTCGCAGCTTCGTGAGCCCGGCGCTGGCACGACGCTTGAGAAAGCCAGGTAAGGAGAATGTACGGAGTGTAGAGGTGTCGATGTCGATGGCCAACGGCTCGCGACAAACTGTTTGCGAGGAGACGATGACGGCGATAACAGTGGACGACAAATGCATCTCGGTACCACTGTTGACACTGCCGGGCTGCTTGTACGAGCTCTCACTAGGGCTAGATTTCATCAGCAAGGCCTATGGTACGCTCACCGCCGGCAGTCACAAGCTGGAGATGCGAGATGTGCGGGAGAGACGACGGCGGAGAAGGCGTCAGGCGCACCGCAGAGTACGATGTGCGGCATTGGTGGCCGACGCGCTGTCACGGCAGCCACAGGAGGTGTTGAGAGAATGCCACAATGACGCAACGGCGGGCCATATGGGAGTACGCCGAACATGTGCGCGCGTCGCAAACCGATACCACTGGCCTGGTCTGTATCGCGACGTCGCGAAATATGTGCACCAGTGCCTGTTGTGCCAACGCTATAAAGCCCAGCAACAGCTGACAGCAGGCAAGATGCATTTCAAACCAGCGGAGGCAGCGTGGGACGTCGTATGCGCCGATTTCGTAGGGCCGCTGCCGCGGTCCAAACGGGGCAACTCGTACCTACTGGTCCTTGTGGATAAGTTCAGCAAGTGGGCAGAACTGGTCCCCATCCGCAAGGCAACAGCGGCGGCAGTGAAGCTGGCCCTACGAGAGCGGATCCTGGCACGGTTTGGGACGCCGCGAAAACTCATCACAGACAATGGAGCCCAGTTTACAAGTCGCGCGCTGAAACAGTTCCTCGCTGAGGCAGGCATACAGCAACAACTGACGGCACCATATACACCTCAGGAGAATCCCACGGAGCGGACCAATAGAACGGTCAAAACATTGATTGCTCAGCTGGCGGACGGGCAGCACAACACGTGGGACGAGCAACTGCCGGAAGCACAATTGGCTATTAATACAGCACTTTCAGACGCAACGGGCTACTCACCGGCTTTCATCCTATTTGGGAGAGAACCAAGGCATCCACACACACTGTACGGCAGGGATCCAGACGCCCCTGAGGCAGTACCAGGTAGCCTACAAACACACGCGACACTGGTACAGTTCATTGCCCGAATAGCGAAAAGAAAGGTGGCGTCGACAGGCGGTCAAACGCGAGGGGTGGCAGCGCTACCACCCAGCTGCTACACATCTGCCTTTCGAGTATGGCGCGATGCTAACAAAATTTGAAAACACCATCGATCGGGCCGTTCGACCCTTTGGGAAAAGGGGGAGGTGTAACGACGCACAGCTGCCAGCTACGCAACGCGTCGTCACGATGCCGATGAGTAGTTTTAAGTAGGTGTAAGTAGTTGTAAGTTGAAGAGAGTTTTGGAGTTAGTTCGGTTGGAGAGGGAAACGAACGCGCATTGAAGCTCACCCTCCCATTTGTTACATTTGAAATAAAAGATAAAGCATCATATTTGAATGGTAACTGCGGGCTCACTTTATTCCTGGGGAACCAAACAAAGAATTTTGCAGCGACTCTGGCCGACGAGTATACCCGGGCCAGAGCAACGCTACAATATGATTTGTTATAATTGATCTCAATAAATTATAAGATGTTATTATTTAAATTTTCTGTTAATTGCATTCAAACTTCGATGGAATTATTGATTGTATCGACGGATTCAACTATCGATAGTTTTGATGCTCTAGCACATAGAGCATCCGACACATGCCCATCTCTAGCATCTCAGCTGATCGCATATTTACAGCGACTTACCGTTTTAGTGTTAGCTAGCAACGCTACAAATGTATTCTGAACAAATCTAAGAGTCATTTACCGTTAAGCCTGTTTTGGAGTGTATTCGTGCGATTTATAAAAGCAGAAACACACCTTTTACATTCACAACAATCATATTTGGAATTGAAGACACAAATTAGTGTTGAATTAAAAAAATTTAATATATACTTATATGTATGTATGTATGTATATAGGCGGATAACGCCTGCATGAAAAATTTAAATGTATGTACATATCAGCGTTGCCGAACGCTCCAATTTGGGGGGACGTCCCGATTTATAAATCAAAATTAAATGTCCCGCGGCGGACTTTTCGGGGATAACTCGACCGTGCGTACAACGGGCTGCGGAGGCACACAGTTAAGTCAGGACTGGTATGTATGTATGTATGTACACATGTATGTATGTACGTATAACCATACATAGTACTTATTGTACTAAATTTGCTTTTTGGAAAATGAACTCTTTAAAAAACTTTAGAGAGCGTCGAAAGAAGAATATCATGTAGTAAATAAACTTATAATTATAAGCACATTTTACTTAGCCCAGCAAAGACGGGCAAGACCTGCTAGTTAATCATATAATGGCTTGGAAATTGTGGAAAAATCCTTGATAAGCCTACGAAAGTATAAGCACATTCCCAAAAAGCTCTGTATCGCGTGCGTTCCCTTAGTATTGGAAAGTTAGCTATCGCTTCTACTTCTTTATCATCCGCTCTGGTTCCCTCACCACTAACGAACCCCTGAAAATACCCATTCTTTAAATCGGTACAACCCGATATCAGCTATCAGCTCGATCGAATGATGTTATCACTCAAGTACTCATCTAATAACCTGTACGTGAGCAACTAAAAGGTTTTGCTCATCTCGCATCATATTTTTGGTACACATGGTCTTGCTGCAATAACACAACTATTTTCTGAAAGTTGCGTGAATTTGCATCTGTTTTCGTACTCCTCTAAATGGTAAATCCTTAGAATGTTTCCAATTATTTGGAAAAGCATCTGCATTATTCCGCTCCACAAGGCAGACAGTTAAAACTATCGAGGCATCGCTAAGTTGTCCGCCATTCCTAAATTATTTGAAAAAATAATTACTTCCACTTTGTAGCATCTGTGTGAGTCGGTTATCTCCCCAGCATGGTTTTATCAAATATCGGTCAACAACATCCAAATTGCTGGAATTTACATCATTGATAAATGATGCTTTCCTAGCTAAAATGCAAACCGATGTTATTTATACTGTCAGTAAGGCATTTGATTCAGTGAATCACGACCTAGTCCTGTTGAAGCTTGATCGTATTGGGGTTCCTTCAAATTTTTTACTTTGGATTTCGTCTTATCTTAACAAGCAAAAAAGGTAAATCCGGCTATCCCGACTTTGAAATACTCTGTACATATGTGTAGAATAATAATAAAAATTAAAAAAAAAAATTTTTTGATCAATTTTACCTCTCTCGGTATTCGAACTCGTATATGTGAATAATTGCACATATACAAAGCAATAGCGTGAGTGTATGTATGTTTATGCGCGTCTATTCGTGTCTGTGTAAGCATGTTTGCAGTCAACCAAAGAATCAGCATCAACAGCTGCGGGCAGCGATTGGGTAGCGCTTGGGCAGCACTTGAGCAGAAAATATTTTTATGGCTATAACTTCTTGTTAAATCGGCCTACGGACACATAATGACTAACTGGGGGTATTTTCCAAATTTGAGTTCGAAATTCCAAGAATTACGGGAGTTACGATTTGCGTTGGAGAGGGAGGGAAATTCCAAAATACACATTTTCTGCGTATTCACAAAAGTCTATTGTCAATTGGTCTAAAATTTTGTGTTCCTAGGTCTTATAGTCTCCGAGATATAGGCGATTATACGAATGGAAAATCGTTAAAACTCCCATAGGGGGGAAAATAAAAAAATAAAACAAATTCGTATAGCGTACACACATAAGGCATCTTTGTGCAAAATTTGGTGTCTCTAGCTCTTATAGTCTCTGAGATCCAGGTGTTCCTACGGACAGACAGTCAGACATAGATCGACTCGTCTTGTCATGCTGATCAAGAATATATATACTTTTTAGGGTCTGTTACGCAACCTTCTGCCTGTTACATTTTTCAGCTCGCGCAAACCTAATATACAAGGAGTGTTCCAAAGTAAACAGGACTTAAAAAAAAAACAAACAGAACAAATGGTTTTTTCGGCAAAATCAATTTATTTTATTCAGAATAGTCTCCTTCTGCTTCAATACAGCTTTTTGCATGATCCAAAAGCATGTATTTGTATTTGTTTGTTTATTAATTCCTAGTACGACAAGAAGATTTCTTATAAATTAATGTACTAGTCACAAAGTATGCAATTTAAGGTGATTTTTCTTTTGCTCTTACCGTTATCATTAAATTAGTACAAAAGAGTTGCCTAATGAATGTAAATGTATAGTATAGGTTTAGTGCTTTTTGATTTTTTCAATTAGTTATACTCTTGGAAGTGTGCTTCAATTCTAGTTCTAAAATGCGTTTCATTGCTGATTATTTTTAAGTTATGTGGTAGCTCGTTCCACAGACGAACAGATGAAAAAGTGCTTTCCTGAACTGGATAATCTATATCTTTCGCAAACTATATTATTGGTTCTTCTTGATGAATTAAATGAGATTTTGTTATACAGATAGTTCGGTTCTTTACGATTAATGGTTCTATGCAAGAAAATTAGAGTCCTAAGTTTTATCCACGAGTGAAGAGTCAGGTTTAAAATTTTGTTAGCGTATGTCGTTATAGATTATCTTCGTTTAATGTTATAGACATATCGCGCAATGCTGTTGAAGGCGACTTTTAATTTATTCTGCCTTGCGGCATCGCAATTTCCAAATAACTCAACCCCATAAAATAATGAGGGTATCAGGTATGACTTTGCAATAAGAAGCTTGAGTTTGCCTGGGAGGAAATTCTGCGTCAAAGAGAGATGCCTTAGTGCAATATAAGTGCATGTCGAACGAGTGTTTTAGCTCGTTGGCCGGTATGGCCGCCAGTATGCCGGTTCAAGCCTTTTGAATGGCCTCTACGCCTGCATAACGCTTTCCTTTCATGGGCAAATGCATTTTTCTGAAAAGATAAGAGTCACACGGTGCCATATCAGGTGAATACTTGAGTGGTTAATGGTTAAAATGTGATTTTTGGTCAAATAATCGGTCACAAGCGTCGATCGACGAGAGCAACAATGAATTCATGCACAGTTTCGATGGAATTTTCGGTGATCACAAATTTTGATTGGCCCACATGTTGATCGTCATTTATGTCCTCACGACCACTTTAAAAACGTTGAAACCACTCGTGCACTCTGCCACGGGATAGGCAATCATCGCAATAAACTTGTTCCATCAATTGAAACGTTTCGGTAAAAGTTTCACCAATTTTTAAATAAAATTTAATGTTGGCTCTTTGTTTGAAGCTCATTTTCGCAAGGATAACACAAACATACTGACACTTAAAACGCAATAACTTCACTTCGAATCGATGAAATGTCATGAAATTCTCACTGGACAATCGATAAAGATAGCAGATTCTAACGCACCAGTCGACATTTAGATAGCGCCACCAGGGGGCGCTAGATTCAAAAAGTCCTGTTTACTTTGGAACGCATCTTGTACTCTTGTACATACAGAATGTGTATTTTGGAATTTCCCTCCCTCCCCTCTCTTCACCACAAATCGTAACTCCCGTAATTCTTGGAATGTCGACCTCACTGCAAATACCCCCAGTTAGTGATTATGTATCCGTATGTCCAGTGTTGGTGTTCATATATGCCCCACATCGCTTAAGTTCATCGTACTGTCAATATCACACGTAATTGACCGTATCATGAGCTACGCTTGGGCCACGCATGTGCATATGAAGCCAATGCAGGCAGCTATTCTTAGCTATTGTTAGAATAGCGGCCGCGCATGTGTACAAAACAACCACCAACCGGGTACCACGTCTACCTACACCTACGCTGGATATGCACGCACCGACTCAGCTAGCTGCATACAACACCCCAGCAACGATTTATTTTATGAATCACTTATTAGTAATAATTAGACCTACGCACATTCTCAATTTTGTATATAAACCCTTGCATTTCAATCAATAAACAGACAGAACAACAAGAGCACTCGTGCAGCTCTAATCTCAAAATTCCCTTTCAGCTCCTCCGAATTACACTTGGTTCAAGTACCGATTGTAAAAATACCCAGCTACTAGTTTAGGGGCTTATTCAACAAACAACAACATATTTTTGGTGACCCCGACGCGATCCTTAATATAGGATCACACACTTTAGGGACGCAACTGGATTGGAAGGATTGGTCAACAAGGCGACCAACGTCAACTCTATTGAAGAGAGCTTTGTTGGGCAGCAGTCGTGCTCAAAGAAGCCCAAGAAACTTCATCAAAGCAAGGCTGACGCAACAAGGAAGCTGTGCCAGCTGAATCTACGTGCTAGAGATTTCGCTATAGGGCAGTATTCCGACAAATTGGACTGGAACGATTAGTCAACAAGGCGACTAATCAAGACTTCGTTGGGCAGCAGTTCTGGTCGTGCTCACAGAAGCCCCAGAAACCTCAGCGAAGGATCATATCGAGGACTCCGTTTCATCGGTGTGAGTCAAGGCACATTCGGCTTTTAAAAAAGCAAAACAAAAACACCTCCAACGGGTCTGACAACTGATACCAGATTGGAGAAATGGCAATTCTATCTCCAGAACTGGATTCGCTGCTTAATAAGCAAGCATCGCTTGGAGAAGAAATTCTAACCCTGATAAGGAATTACAAAAAGGATTCCCAGGATAGAAAAACGAAAGCTTACTACGAAGAAAGAAAGGCAAGGCTAAGCCATCTTCGGGAGCAATTTCAAGCGGGCAATAATAATATTATTGTTGCCTTAAATGGTCAAATAATAGACCATAGCTATTTTGAAAGCGACTATTACACAAAAGTAATAGATATCGCTAATGAGTATTTAACTAAATTTACTCAACACACAACCATGCTTCAAACGTTTGACATGGACACCAGCCTCTTCGGCGATAATGCTGAAAGGCCACAAGGTATTGAGTCGCATATAAGGCATCAAAACGCTTTGATGAGTACATTGTCTCGCATAATGGGACAAATGACACTTGAAAACAAACAACAACTGAGGCCTATGGTGAAGAAATATTGGAATCAAATTTCCGATCTCCTTTTTTCAAATCTATAGAGATTTTGAAAATCCTGACAGCCTGGGCTATAATACAGCCAATTTTATTTCTGCCGAAAGTGGTGTCATGAAGATGAATACATCAGCTACTGCAGACCCCGTACTTGACGCAACAACACAAATTGTCGTTGCAGCTGCCAAAGATATCAATACCGCAATTTGATGGTGACTATCTCAAGTGGCAACAATTCCATGACATCTTCAAGAAGATGATTCATGAGGCCGAACTTCCCACAATCCAAAAAATGTGGTACTTGAAGGCCAATGTTCAAGGCGAAGCAGAACGACTGATTCGCCACCTCTCGCTGACTGAAGCGAACTATGAGACAGCAAGGAAAATGCTTATGGATCGGTTTAACAACCAAAGAGTTCTATGTTCAGAGCTGCTGAAAAAACTCGTAGACCAACCACAAGTTGTGAGTGAAGCCTGGTCAATAAAACAGTTTCATGACACCATTCATGAAACAATGGCTGCATTGAAAAATATGAAGATTAACACTCTGTCATGGGATCCAATTTTACTGCACATTCTGACGAAGAAATTGGATCGCCAAACTCACACTTTGTATGAACAGTCCATACTGGACACTCCAATCATTAAGTGGGTTTAAATCCTTCTTTTAGCAACGCTTTTTGGCTTTGGGGGTCATTGGAAGCAAGCAAGGAAACAAGGAGAAATATAAGTCATGCGCATCGGTCACAGCTGACACAGACAAAACATGCACAGTTTGTAATCAGCCCAACCACCGGATTTTTCAATGAGACAAATTTAAAGCAAAATCAGCCTCAGAAAGACTAAACTTGGCACAAACGAAATGATTATGCATAAACTGCTTGGGAAAAAATCATAGAGCCCTAGAATGCCGTTCCCGAGGATGCTTTAATTGTAATAAAAAACATAACACGTTATTGCATCTACATACATCCGAGCGATGTAATGAAATATGGCGAAGCAAAAAGGCACCAGCCAGGCACGAATTGGGACAGCCAAGTTAGCAATTGCAGAATGGAACATAATTGCCTACTACGACTTAGACCCGTATTGGAACGATATGGATGTATTCCAATCTGGCAAACTAAGCCTCAACAAATTATGTCCTCACCCATATAACTAACAGGCATGTGTATCGCCGCACAAACACTTCTGTCATATAGAGGAAGAGCTTCAGACCGAAAACGAGCTGTTGGAGTACCCACGAACCCAGAGATCCCCTCTTGACATCGTTGGAAACATAGAGTTGAGGTGGCAGCGGCCACTGTTAACTCGCTGCTGCTATCACCTGGTGCGGCAGCGGCCGTTGTTTACCTGATGCTGTTATCGCTGCCTGCGTCGACGTCGGCGACGCGAGAGAGCGCTGCCGTCGTCAGCTGTGATCTGACAACCGCTGCTTCGTTCCTTAACCTTTATTAAATTTCGCCTTGGCACTCTCAAAAAACCTGTGAATAAAAAAAGAGCTGTATATTTGAATTCGACTTGAACCGGTATTTTTTCTAACCTCAAAGTGAACTGTGGAGTTTTCAGCATCTTCAAACCCATTGCGGCGCCCTACTACAACATTTGCTCCATCGTTTTGCGTGCAAGTCTCCGCTCGCCCCAGCACGTTCTCTGCGCCGTGGGTACCCAGGAAAAAAAGCAGCTAAGTTAAGATTTTTCCTTTGCACCTACATACATACATACCGCCATTTTGTAGTCGGTCCGTGTGCTGATTTCCAATTCTGAAGTGTGCTCTGCTGCATAGTCGTGTGTGCATACACCCATCACGGGCCCCTTCATTACCTGCAACATCAGCAGATCCGTTTATTTTGGCATATGTAGCCACGAAGATTCCATAGTCACTTACCACCATATTGACTGCACGTCCGCTGCGGAAAGCAACGGGTGAAAAGTTCCCCTCCTCTCTTTCCGCCACCAAACGTCACGCGTATCCGCGCCCCGCCTTCTCAGGCCTACTTTGCCATCACCGCTGGATAGACGCACCCGGCCACCTCCATATTTTATACTGATTTGTCGTCAGCCACGTGCATTTTTTTATACACAGCGACACAGCTGTTTTTTTTTTGGCAGTGCGCCACCGTTGCCGGCTATCACACATGCAGTATCGTTTAAAAGAAAAAAAAATAAACGCGTCAAATATTTAGGCGCACAATAATTGCGCACATATTCAAAACATATCATATGCACAACGGCGCGTATATCCACATATGTATATACATACATATGTATATATTGCATACACATATACATATCACACATGTATACATTGCCTGTATCTACATCTTCTATATATATAAAATAGTTTGTCCTGACTGACTGACTGACTGACTGACTGAATGATTGGTGATCAACGCACAGCCCAAACGGTAAAGGCTAGGAAGCTGAAATTTAAATTCAAGTATCCTTTCATAGTCTAGGTCCCCACTAAGAAGGGATTTTGGAAAACTCGAGCTCCAAAGGGGGAAAACAGGCTCCAACGTTTGTATGAAAAATCTACAGTTTTCATCTGATTAACTTTAAACTTAGTTTGTATACTCCAATTCCAATTCCAAGAAAAACTGTATACTTGGTTTTTTGATATTTTTTGTGGGGCCTAAAATATGGGAGTTTTCCTGTAAAAAAAATGTTGGGGCACAAAAGCAAACCGCGTCAACAGCCCACAGCCCACACGGTAAAAGCTAGGATGCTGAAATTTGGGCTCAAGTATCCTATCATGGTGTAGATGAGCACTAAGAAGGGATTTTGGAAAATTCGAGCTCCAAAGGGGGGAAAATTAGCTCCAACGTTTGTTTGAAAAATCCGCATTTTTCAGCCGATCGACTTAAAACTTAGTTTCTAAAATCAATTAAAGAATGCAAAGAAAACTGCATACTCGGTTTTTTAAATTTTTTGTTGGAGCTTGAATTATTGGGGTTTTCTTGGGGCACAAAAGGAAACCGCGTCAACAGCCCACAGCCCAAACGGTAAGAGCTAGAAAGCTGAAATTTGGGCTCAAGTATCCTATCAGGGTGTAGATGCGCACTAAGAAGGGATTTTGGAAAATTCGAGCTCCAAAGGGGGGAAAACGAGCTCCAAAGTTTGTTAGAAAAATCCGCATTTTTCAACCGATCGACTTAAAACTTAATTTCTAAAATCAATTAAAGGATACAAACAAAACTGCATACTCGGATTTTCGAAATTTGTGTTGGAGCTTGAATTATTGGGGTTTTAATATTTATTCACTATTTCAAATGAAAGGTTTTTGTTATAAATTTAGTCCGATCGATTTAAAATTTGGATAATGTAATCTACGTAACTAAATCTACAACTTTGAATTCAAGGATTTTCAAAATATGCATTTTACAAAAGCAGGCAGAACAAACAATACAAAATATCAAACAGTTGGGGACAACTAAGTATACATATACACACATACAAACAGCTGTTCGTGTAGTTGCGTGCAAACGATTGAAATAGCCAAAGCAACATGTGAGACACTAATGTGTGAATGTCCATACATATGTGCACATCTATGTATGTACATATGTATCTACATATGTATGTATGTACATTCGTCTTGCACTGACAGAGCAAGAAATGTTAATTAATTGAAAATTATATAATATAACATTTTTAAAAGTAATTTTTTCTTTGTTTAGTGCATTTGGCATTAGTGTTTTCATTAATAACTTTATGCAGCAACAACAAATATCAAATAGTTGGGGACATCACATACATACACTCACACACAACAAGCAACAGTTCGTGTCTATGTGTGCGGTTCTCTACGTACGGTTGAAAAAGTAAAGAGAAACATATGTACATATGTACATTGTATGAATGAATATAGCATGTATGTACATTCGTATTAATGTATACATTGGGCAATCGAACACAGTTGTTTGATTGTAAAAAAAAATAATGCTCTAAAAACAACAACAACTGCAAGTCATTAGCTCGCTCTTCTTCTTTCGTTTTGACCATTTAATGTTAATTGCAAAGGCAAAACGCCAAAATGTTACAGTTACCGTCTCTAGGCAACGACTGCGTAAGCGATAGTAAAGCAGAAACCGAATAACGGAGCTACTCATATTCTGCTTCGCATTGCGGGCAGATGTATGTATGTATATGATTTGTTCTTATTGATGTCAATAAATAATTAGATTTTGTTATTTAAATATTCTGCTTATTGCATTCAAACTTCGATATTTTGATGGTATCGGTGCCAGTGCTTTTTGATCGTGGCTCATCGCTGCACGGCATTGTGCAGCGTTTGTGCGTGGCCGTATTGACTCAATATGGCACGAAAAGACTCAAATGTGAATTTAAATTTGGACTCAAGTATCGTTTCATAGTATCCATCATAGTGTAGGAGCACACTAAGAAAGGCTTTTGGAAAATTCTAGCTCCAACGGGGGGAAAACGAGCTTTAAAAAATATTAGTTATAGTGGTCATGTTCGTTTAACGAAATAGTTTGTCAAGAACAAAAATGTAACGGACTACTGAACAATTTTTTGTCAAGAACAGAAAATGTTCATTTAAATACCTTAAATGCCTTCCTACTGGTAACCTTTAAGGTGAAAACATATGGGTAGGTTATGCACACACAAAATAAATACAATTGGAAACATATTGAGCCGGGTTAAGACGGGCAATACCTGCTAGTTAAATATAAAATACTCCATACATACAATTACATTCACATCAGAATCGTGTCTATGCGTATTTGTGTACTTGTACATATGTATGTGTGCATAATTAATTATGTCAAAGCAGCAACAAATACAGCTGCAGACAGAGGTTGGGCTTGGTTATATGGCTACAACTTTCTTTATAATCAACCTATCATAATGAAACTTGGTATACGGATTCCGTCTTTTAACCACTCTTGTATTTGTCCCTTTACCTTTTCTTGGTCTTCATATAATAAACGTCTGGGTCTCTGATAAACAGGTATTTCGTCTTTAACTATGATCTTCATTTCAACAGGATATTTTACTTGCTCCACCGGACTACAATCCTGAATTATTTTTATACCCTTTACCCAAAGGGTGAAAGTTTTGTGCGAATGTATGTAACAGACAGAAGTAGTTATTGATCAGGATCACTAGCCGAGTTGATATAGCCATGCCCATCCGTCCGTCCGTCTGTCTGTCTGTATGAGTGCAACGATCTCAGCAAGTACAATAGCTAGGATAACCAAACTTGGCATTCAGATTCCCCTGAGCCTTAGGCAAGTCATATTTGCTTTTTTATTCTGATTCACCCCGCCCTCCCCCTCACTCCCCCGCATTTCGTGGTTTTTATAACGCCCGTAAATCTTGGAATTTTGAACTCAAATTTGGCATATACATCCAGTTTGTGGTTAGGTTAATTCTGAAGGAAGTTATAGCCACAAATAGAATCACTGCCCATGCTCGGCCCGCAGCTGTTGTTGTTGTTGCTGCTTTGGTTCAACTTTAAGTCTAAGATGCCTTATGTAAATACGCAGAAAATGTGTATTTTGGAATTTGCCTCCCTCCCTCCTTCCCACGCAAATCGTAACTCCCGTAATTTTTGGAATTTCTAACTCAAATTTTGCAAATACCACAGTTAGTGCTTATGTGTCCGTATGCCAAGCTTATATAAGATAGACCGATTTAACAAGAAGTTATGGCAATAAATATATTTGCACTACAAGCGCTGTCCGCAGCTGTTGTTGATGCTGATGCTTTGGTTGACTGCATACATACATACATACACTCACATAGAGGCAATTGCTTTGTATTTGTGCAATTATACACCCTTTACGTGAGTTCGAATACCCAAAGAGGTAAAATCGATCCCAAATTTTTTATTTTTTTATTTCTCTTACTTTTTTAATTTCTATAATTATTCTAAACATATGTACAGAGTATTTCAAAGTCGGGACACCTGACTTTAGCTTTTTTATTTGTTTTTTTGTGGGGTGGTACAGGGTATTTAGGAGTTGAGTCTGCTCGATTTTAGCATTCCTTTCTTGTTTCCCTTTAAGATCTTCGAGATATCTATCTTTTCTCTTCTCTCACTCACATAGAAAATCGAATCAATTTTTTTTTTTTTTTTGAGTACCATTATCGCTTACAATTACTTCGGGTTCTCCAAAACATGTGAATAGTTATTCTCTCAAAAAGTCAATACCGATTTTTGACGTGAATTTCTTAACGGCATTAAATGATCGCGAACAATAATTAGTTTGGAGAAATGGACCAATGAAATCAATATAAATTCGCTGAAATGGTCTTTCACTCGACACTTGACTTCCCATGGGTGGTTTAAGTGCACAAGTAGGGTGTTTGGATGTCCTAAATATATCACACTTGCCATTTTTGGCCAATAAAACTACGTCGAATACGTTCAACGCATTTGGCAATACCACAATGTCCTGTCGATGGTTGATCATGACCGGAGTTTATCACGTTATTACGCAATCTGGAAGAAACAATTTCCAACTATCCTCTTGATCTGCACTTCCTTCATGAAAACTACTACGCTGATATATGTAATTATCAATTACTCGAAAGTCTGGTAGATTGGATGTTAAATAGTTGTCTTTAAGCTTACTGTATTCGGGCTTCAGAATCTAAATCAGCTTCAGAATCTAAATCAATTTCTGGAAAGAGTTCAATTTCTACTGCTGAACGAGATAAAGCATCTGCTACATTTTCGCTTCCTTTACGATGCTCGATGCTGAAATTGAAGCCCTGCAATTTAATTGCCCATCTCGCCTATCTTCCACTCAAGTCAGTTTGGTTCATAAGCCAACGAAGGTTTGAATGATCGGTGACAACTTTGAATGAGTGTCCTTCAATATACATACGGAATTTCTTTATCGCTAATACTACAGCTAAACATTCTAGCTCGGTAACAGTATAGTTACATTGGGCTTTATTTAGTTTTTTCGATATATATGCGATAGGTCGATCGCAATAAATTCTTTTTCATAATTCGGATGGACTAAAAATGGAGCTGTACATAGTCTTTGCTTGATATCGACAAATGCCCTTTGAGCTTGCTCATTCCATTCGAACGGTTTGCCACGCAATAATTCCGTGAGCGGAAAAATCACTGACGAATACTGATAAATAAATCGTTGGTACCACCCAGTAATTCCTAGGAATCTTCTAAGTAGTTTGCGCGTCGTGGGCGCTGGAAATCTTCGAAGGCTTGAATCTTATCAGGGTTAATTTGAAGTGTACCTTCACCGACAACATATCCAAGTTAATCAACTTTATTTAAACAAAATTTACTCTTACTAACGTTTCTGGTAAGTTCAGCTTTGCGCAGTTGTATGGAGACTGTAGCAAGATGCTCTAGGTGCTCTTCAAAATTAGATGACATTATCAATAAATCATCGAGGTATACCAACACATGTAGTTTTAACTGATATGGTATAACCTGATTCATTAACCTACACATAGTTTGTGGAGCATTTGTGAGGCCAAAAGGCATTCGTTTAAACTGATACAGGGGTCGATTTGGAATAGTAAAAGCTGTCTTTGCACGAAAAACCTGATCTAAACCAATTTATCAAAATGCATCTTTTGAATGCAATGCAAGGGAGGTAGTCTATTAAGCAAACCCTCTAGAATTGGCATTGGATATGCATCCTTCATGGTTACTGCATTAACCTTACGAGCGTCAAGACAAAACCTAACTTTTCCTGGTTTGACGACTAATGTGACTGGAGAGGACCACGGCGATGACGGAGCTTCTTGCAGAACACCTAAATTGATCATGCAGTCAACTTCTGCACACAAAATTTTCTCTTTAGCCGGTGATAAAGGGTAAAACTTTTGCTTAATAGGTTTGGCATCTGCCGTTTCAATCGTATGCTCAACCAATGCGGTCTCCCCTAATTCATCACGTTCAGAGGAGGGAAATTACTTTCCCTGATAGATTGTAATTTAAGTCTCTGAACATCAGATATCAATAATTGGTTCGAATCTTCGCTTATTTTCACATTAATTTCGCTTATAGAATAAGTTGGTAAAATAGATATGTGAAATATTTTCCAGAAATCCATTCCACACATCACATTCTGTTGAATGGATGGGTCTACTAGAAATTCAAAGTCTTCTTGAACTGAATTATATGCCAAAGGTATTGTTATTGTTCCAGCAACGCTTTGCTTGTGGCCGTCTGCCGTATGTACTACGCCTTTTATATAATTAAATTGCATTTGTTTGGAGATAACTTGTTCCGCCAGTGCCTATTACGCTTTTGTTGGCCTCACTATCTGAAAGTGCTAAATACGACTGGCCAAATATCTCTATTTTAGTAAAAGGGCGTATATCGTTACTTTTATATACAATGGAAGTTATTTTAAATTATTTTAGGCGGTGCCTATTGAGCCAAAATTTGTGCATGCGCAGTGAAGAACGATGCTTTGGAACAGTAAGGACCTCTGCATTGAAAATTCTTGCTTTGTTTCTAAATTCTTTTAATCGTATGTGATATAGTTTGAATAGAAAATTACTTGTAACGTCTGGTGAACTATACGGTACGGCTGGTAATGCTTGAGATATAACTGTCTTTGAAGCCAAGGCTAACGTCGGACATCCCCTATCGAAACACGATGGGCATCCTGTGCTGAGTTTTCTGATCTCGGTGTACATTTAACACAGTTGGGCTTATAAATATCAATATCAATCTTGTTCTGAAGGTTCATCAGAATTTTGTTCGTGGTTAATAGCATTAATGGTTTCGTTCTGAGACTGCGAAAGAACTCTTCGTGGCGATGACACTCCTTACATAACGTCGCTAAATCTGGTGTATTTACGTGCAATAATTCAAGTTTTAATTCTGGATTTAACTTATGTCTAATATCTATAATTATGTCACTTTCTAACATGGGATCTTTTAATGAATCGGCAATAGCTAACCTTGCATCGAGGAATTCGTCGAAGCTCTCATTGCTACCTTGCTTCCGACACCTCATTGCATTTTTAATATCTCGGTCAGTTCGCTGATCTTGATATCTCTGTCTCAAGCGGTTGCACAACTCAAACCAATCCATATGACCTACGGTCCTATGAACACTCCAAAAGAAAGAAAGAGCAGGTCCAGAAAACAATAGATTTGCAAACTGGTACAAAAACTCAAAGTTTCCATCGAAATATTGTGACGTCAAACAATTTGCAGATCCCAAGAATTTTAATTTCCAATTTGATATAACATTTGAAATTCTATCAGGGCGATCAATCGTAAACTCCTGTGAAGTGGCTCGAACATTGGCCCTTCTATTTCTCTGACTATGGTTGTGTCCAATAATTGAACGCGGACCACCTAAATGAATATCATTTTCCCATTCAAGTTGTGGCTCTTCTCGGGCTTCTCGTGAAAGGCCAGATAAAGACTAATTTCGTACTGCTGCGCTGATCTGGTCAGTTACTGACACAGTAATATTTTGACGATAGTTTTCTAAAGAATTAGCGATTATTTGTTGAATACGGTCTTCGGATATGGTATTAATCTCGGAAGCCTGGACACTTGGTGCATGCCTTATGCGCGAGCTAGATGGTGGCTGCATATTTCCTCTATTGGAGTATTTCTATTTTGAGCTCTCGTTGCTTGCCGAGTTCTGGGGGCGACTCCTGACTGAGTGTTACTCATTGGAGCACGAGGTCTCCCAACGACACCTCCAGAGCTTGATCTAGGTTGTGCCGAAAGATTATCAGAGCTCTGTGCGAGCGTACACGGCTGCCTACACATTGGGCATGAGTTGTTATTACTCAACTACTCTGATAGACAGTTATTATGAAACTTATGCTTGCAGACGTTTTCGGTGAAACCTATTTCTGAACTCGTTACAAATTGTACATATAACAGACTCGTTAGGTACGACTGACAAGCTGACTAAGTCTTCTGTACTACGCCGTACAGCCGTGACTATTAATTAATTATAATTTCTTTTCTTATGAGAGTATATCAATCTCGCTGTATCGATAGACAAAAGATAGTTGCGATAAAGTTATTAAATGGGTCTTATTCATAAGTACTCACCCAACAATTTGCGTATACATGTATACAGCAAGGCATCTCAACGGAAAATACTGAAACTACTTAAAAATCAAAAAGATTTACATTCCAAATTGAAGAGGGACATGCCGAAAATATCCAGCTTGAACAATCTCGATTCTATTTAGAATGAAATATGGTACATAAATACATGTTACCTGGAATATAATAGTCCTACGCAATTCGATATTTAGCGTAATATTTTACTTGATAGATTTATGCCTACTTACTACAGTCGACATAATAATTTAGTATTAATTGACTGCTGGTCTGACTACGACACTAACCTAATAGTCAGTTTCTCCTAGCTAGATGCAAAATATACTGTCCGAAACTAATAAAAGAACGTTGGATGATTATGCGTGGTTTAAGGGGAAAAGGACTATTTAAAGGGAATTTTGGGAAGGGCGGGGTGTTTTGACATGAAGCCTAAAATTTCTTCTTCTTCAGGCCCCACACGTTGGGCGCCATGTTATTTTATGTAACGTGCACGACATCATGCGCTCTCGACACCACCTCTGTCTACTATAGGGGTCAAATGGGGGGTTCGTTGGTGCTGCTTACTCCATGGCCGTCACATAAATAACAAGTAAACAAGAGAAAACGCTACAGTCGAGCAAGCCCGACAGTGTAATACCCTGTACCCAGGTAAACTTCCGTCACTGAGTTATATGCGCCCAAAGCAGCAGCAAAAGAAGAGCGAACTTGTTGCTGCAGTTTGTGGGGTTTGTACTGGCTAGAATTTGTTTTTCTAATAACTTTTCTTAGAATCGACCGAATTGAATAAAATTTAGAACAACAGTAGACAATTATATATAAATAATGTGTGAAAAGTTTGGTTTAGGTAGCATTTGAAATGTTGACGCTATTGACGAAATTCTGTAGCGGGGGAAGGGGGGGAAAATTAAAAAAAAATAAATAAACTCGTCCTTTCTCGGACCTAGGAGAATCTGGATGCCAACTTTGGTTATTCTAGCTTTTATAGTTTCTGAGATCCTCGCGTTCATCCAGACGGACGGACAGACGGACGGACATGTCTAGATCGATTTCTCTCGTCATGCTGATTCAGAATATATATACTTTATGGGGTCGGATATGCTTCCTTCTGTATGTTACATACTTTGCACAAACCTAATATACCCTTTTTACCCTGCGGGTACAGGGTATAAAAAGCTAAAGTCGGGTGTCCCGACATTTAAATACTCTGTACATATGTTAAGAATAATTATAGAAATTAAAAAAAGTAAGAGAATTAAACAAAATTTTTTTTTATCGATTTAACCTCTTTTGGTATTCGTACTCACGTAAAGGGTGTATAATTGCACATATACAAAGCAGTTGCGTCTATGTGAGTGTATGTATGTTTATGCTCGTATCTTCTGTATCTGTATCTGTATCTGTGTAAGCATGTTCGCAGTCAACCAAAGCACCAGCATCAACAACAGCGGCGGGCAGCACTTGAGCAGCGCTGCAGCAGCGAATATTTCCGAGTATTTCCCGAATTTGAGTTCGAAATTTCAAGAATTACGGGAGTTAGAGAAAATCGCGATTTGCATGGGAGAGGGGGGGCGAGAGGAAAATTCCAAAATACATACACAATACACATTTTCTGCGTATTCACATAAGGCATCTGGGACTAAAATTTTGTGTTCGTAGGTCTTATAGTCTCCGAGATATAGGCGATTATACGAATGGAAAATCGGGAAAACCCCCATAGGGGTGATATGCGGGGGGGGGAGGGGGGGTAGAATCAAAAAAATAAAACAAACTTGCACAGCGTACACACATAACGCATCTTTGTGCAAAGTTTGGTGTCTCTACCTCTTATAGTCTCTGAGATCCAGGTGTTCATACGGACAGACTGACAGACGGACAGACAGGGCTAGATCGACTCGTCTCGTCATGCTGATCAAGAATATATATACTTTGTGGGGTCTGCCAGGCCTCTTTCTACCTGTTACATTTTCAGCTCCCGCAAACCTAATATACTCTTGTACATTTTATGTACAGAGTATAAAAATTCGTAGACAGATAAGGAATGAATCCGAAAGCCACTTGTACTACATTGAGATGTGCCTACTTTACGCATTTGATGAACTAAGATGAAAGTGTTCCTCTTCTATATCTTCCCTACCTCTAGGATCAAACAAATTATAGGACCCTACCCTTTTTAACCGATTTCAAAAAAGAGGAGGTTATCAATTCGTCTGTATTTTTTTATCCTGTACCCAAAGGGTGAAAGGCTATACTAGTTTTGTGCGCATGTATTTAACACACAGAAGGAGGCGTGGCAGACCCCACAAAGTATATATATTCTTGATCAGGATGAGAAGCCGAGTGGATATAGCCTTTTCCGTCCGTCCGTCTGTCCGTCTGTCTGTCCGTCTGTCCGTATGAACGCAAGGATCTCAGAAAGTATAAGAGCTAGAATAACCAAACTTGGTATACAGATTCTCCTGAGCTCGAGAAAGGACGAGTTTGTTCATTTTTTCTGATCCACCACCCCCACTCCCCCCCCTATTAACGATTTCCTATAACTCCCGTAATTCTTGGAATTTTGAAATAAAATTTGGTAGTCACATTAGGTTAGTGATTATATATCCGTATACCAAGTTTCATTATGATAGAATGATCGGAAAGAAAGTTATAGCCATATAACCAGGCCCAATGCACACATACATACATGTGCACAAGTACACAAACACGCATAAGGCACGATTCTGATGTAAATGTAAATGTATGTATGCATGCATGGAATATTTTATATTTAATTTAGTTAATTAATTAAATTAATTTAGTTAATTAATTTAATTAAATTAATGAATTAATTTAATTACTTTTTTGTGGGGTGGTACAGGGTATTTAAGAGTTGAGCCTGCTCGACTTTAGCATTCCTTTCTTGCTTTTATTTTTTTTTTTTTTATGTTTGTTACTTCGGTACACAGGACTGGGTGAACTGTTTTTAATGGTTCTTATACCATTTGAATGCTGGTGCTTCCAGAATGGTCCCATATAAATTTAGTCCAGTTCTGACAATGGCATCCATGAGAAAACAGCATAAGTCTTAAATTTGTATTAAGTATGTGCAAGACAAATGAACGAATAACTTTATATCACGATAACCAATTTCGATGATTCTTTTTTTATTGGAAAGGATGTACTTTAAGGGTACTTTGATGAGAGTTTGGTTAGGTTCTGCAAACGAGGACGTTCTCAATTCGACTGTATTTTTCATTGCTACCTCAGAACTTTCGACTGTGTAAACCGATTTTGATGATTCCTTTTGTATTTGAAAGCTGATGATTCCCATGTGGTCCCATTTCAATTTAGTCCAATTTTGACAATGGCATCCATGAGAAATCCATATAATTCTTAAAACATACAAAATGTTTAAATGAGATATCATGTGAAATAGAATTTCAATTTCAGTATAATGCCGTCGAAAAAATCTAACCGTAACAATGCGTGTAGCAAAAATACACGACCCCAGCGTTCTAAAAGCTCAAAAGTCAGAAGAACAAACTGCAACAAGAGCCGCAACTCAACAAATCAGAACAGAAGATATTCGCAGACGACAGACAGACAGTGTGATGAACGTTTTCGACAAAATATATTGAGAACAGGAGCTGCGCGAAAACTGAATAAAGACACATCCAGTGAAAGCGACAGAGAGAGAGAGAGAGAGACAGCAAGGCCAGTAGTGCCTGTACACGTGCATCATTTCTTCGCCTTGCGTTAATTAATTCAATTTAATTAATTACTCTACACATTCTAGGATTACAATTGGTGCGATGGATAAAATATTTCATTAAAATTCCGTTTTGAAGCAACCTGTATGTGTTGCGCATCAGGAATCTTGTGCTGTCACCTCTTCCTACGCCACCGGAACCTTTAAAATCCCTTCTTTCTGGATAACTATAAACGTACAACTAAAGCCACTATAACTTATCAATCCTTATTTTATTGGCATTGAGCTGCAGACTTACATAATATATAATGGCCATTTGAATATTTCCTCCTTTCCACACCACCGTAGAGCTAGAGGGTGCGCTTTTATATAATCAATAAAATGAAAACAAAATTATATGGTTACTAGTAGGTATTATTATTATTATTAGTTATTTCTTTGATTACATATTCTTATATATAAATAGCATTTTAAATAAACAAATCAATCACATTTCCTCATTTCCACACCACCTTAGAGGTAGACGATTCGATGCGCTTTTTTTAACGTGGTATCCCCTTTAGGCCTACTCCACTGTCTCATTTAAGTATGATCTTCACTGTCGGAAGACAGATTTCGTAGTCTCGTCATTTCCGTCAATGATCTATCATCGTGTGGTCTATTTAATAATTTGTTGGCGTCCAAATCTGATAAAGCTATGCCCTCCAAACTTTTGACATGACAGTGCAACATATATTTGCCCTTTTGCAAAGTTCTTTTTACCAAGGTCGATTACAGCTCTTTGGAGGGTTGTACTCTGTAGTTTATGGACTGTAACCGCCCAGTTTAATATTAGAGGCAGCATACGGCGCTCCACATCTCCGTAATGCAATGCCTGAAACGTAGTACTAGATGGAGGTATGGGTATGCAACCATTATTATCTTTAAGCCTAAGCCAAAGAGATTCGTCATCACGTACACGGCTTCTGGTAGCTCTCCATCCTCCAGTTGATCTCCCCTCAAAGCTGACCATTTGATATATTTTATTATACCCATAACTCCATTCACAAGTCCTTCTAATACGGCGATGTTGCGTCTCAACATCACTCGGGATTCGACGCCAATTTTTATCGATGGCAGAAAACCACTACAGCTATTAACGTCTTTGGGAATTACGTCCTCTGGTGGTGTTCTTCCATATGTCGCTACTTCACGAGACTCATCTACTGCGTTGATTTGATAAGTTCGATGCAGCTTTGTATTGTCCTTGCTAATTTTGTCGTTATAATCGTCGACTTGCCTCACCGTGGGAAAAATGCGAACGGCGGCTCCATCCGCAAATTCACCATTTAAAGGCTTGTGGGTTCGCTCGCATAATAACTCAAGCTGAGCCGTCGTCAATTCACCTACCCGTAAGCTGTCATCCCGCTGTCGCATGTTTATGGTTAGTTCACAAAAAGAAACCTGATACCACAAATTAAACTCCGCTGAATACCACGATGGCAGCACGCTTAGTAGGTCTTCCCATATTCAGAAAAATTCGTTAACGTACTTCAGATTCACTTACCTTAAGATAAATTGAATTTAAATCACCTTGAATTAATGTTCCAAGTAATTTAACAAATTCTAAAGAAGATAATGTTCTAAATTCGACTGAATTTTATGTTTGTTTGTCAATTCCTTGTTGTCATTTAAAGTGATACAATGTATCAATGATGATTCTAAAGTAACAGGAATTGTGACTTTTTGGTCTAAGTGAGGTATGAATGTTTAAGGTTGTTTCAAAATGCACCCGAACATCTCTGTAAAGATGGTTATTATTAACCAAAAAATGCTCGATTCAGTCTTTGTATATCCACGACGAATTCTTTAGAACATGAAAAGTTCCTCTGTTGAAAGAGGAGTTTCTCCATGACTTCTTTTGCTTCATTTAAGCGGCGCTGCCTCATATGAGAAACACGTTTATTAGGTGTACCCATATTCATACACATTAGTTAGTGTACTTCACATTCACTAAAAATCCAAAAATAAACAACAATTTAAACAAAAAAAAAAAACAAGATAGAACGCTACAGTCGAGCAAGCCCGACAGTAAAAAAGCCTGTACTCTCCACAAAAAGGATAAATTAAAAAAAAAAAATTAAAAAAAATTAAATTATTAAACAAGATAGAACGCTACAGTCGAGCAAGCCCGACAGTAAAAAAGCCTGTACTCTCCACAAAAAGGATAAATTAAAAAAAAAAAATTAAAAAAAATTAAATTATTAAACAAGATAGAACGCTACAGTCGAGCAAGCCCGACATTAAAATAGCCTGTACTCTCCACAAAAAAGAAAAATTAAAAAAAAAAATTTAAAAAAAAAATTAAATTATTAAAAAAAGTTAATGAATTAATTAATTTAATTAAATTAGAATACATGTTTATGTTCAGTTTTAACAGCATACATTTACATCACGTACCTATACGTGTTTATATGCGTGTATGTATGCAGCACAAAGTTGAACCAAAGCAGCAACAACAACAACAGCTGCGGGCAGCGCTGCCTACAGAGCTGCAGGCAGCGCATGAGCAGCGCATGAGCAGCGCATGAGCAGCGATTTTACTTATGGCTATAACTTTCTTCAGAATTGACCTATCATGATGAAATTTGGCATACGGACACATTAGTACTAATTGGATGTACCTACCAAAATTGATTTCAAAATTCCGAGAATTACGGAAGTTATAAGAAAAAACACGAATTGCGGGGGAGTGGGGGGGGTGCATCGAAAAAAAACTCAAACTCGTACTTTCTCGGTCTTAGGAGAATATGGAAACCAAGTTTGGTTATTCTAGCTCTTATACTTTCTGAGATCCTTGCGTTCATACGGACAGACGGACAGACAGACGGACAAGGCTATATCGACTCGACTTCTCATCCTGATCAAGAATATATATACTTTGTGGGGTCTGCCACGCCTCCTTCTGTGTGTTAAATACATGCGCACAAAACTAGTATAGCCTTTCACCCTTTGGGTACAGGCTATAAAAAATGAATGAATTAATTAATTAAAATAATTAATTAAATTAAATTAGAATATATGTTTACGTTCAGTTTAAACAGCATACATTTACATCACGTACCTATGCGTGTTTATATGCGTGTATGTATGCAGCACAAAGTTGAACAAAAGCAGCAACAACAACAACAGCTGCGGGCAGCGCTGCCTACAGAGCTGCAGGCAGCGCATGAGCAGCGCATGAGCAGCGATTTTACTTATGGCTATAACTTTCTTCAGAATTGACCTATCATTATGAAATTTGGCACACGGACACATTAGTACTAACTAGATGTACCTACCAAAATTGATTTTAAAATTCCGAGAATTACGGAAGTTATACGAAAAAATACGAATTGCGGGGGAGTGGGGGGGTGTATCAGAAAAAATAAACAAACTCGTTCTGCCTAGGGCTTATAGGAACCTTGATACCAATTTTGGTTATCCTAGCTCTTGTACTTACTGAGATCCTTGCGCTCATACAGACAGACGGACAGACGGACATGGCTATATCGACTCGTCTTCTCATCCTGATCAAGAATATATATAATTTGTGGGGTTTTTCACGCCTCCTTCTGTGTGTTACATACATGCGCACAAAACTAGTATAGCCTTTCACCCTTTGGGTACAGGCTATAAAAACCGATTTCAAACTTTTGCGTATTCTTCTACAATTTAATATTCAATATATAATGTAGATACAATTATTGTTATTTTTGCAGTTGGTGTCAGCCAAGGAAACACTACAATATATCAATCAATCAATCAATCTACCAGTAATAATATGAGAATACTTTAAGAAATACTTTTTTTTATAAATTAACTTTTATACGAACGACAATATACTGTGACAGATTACCAATACCTAATTAAACCCAATTTCAAATTAACTTTTATACGAGAATACACATATAACTACTTTGACAATATCTGCCACCTTGAAACAACAAATAAACCGGTACCTAGTTAAACGAATCAAACGAATTTTAATACGACACTATGCTGAGACATACTGATAATCAAGGAAATGCTGATACGAAAATATAGTTGTAGTATTAATTATATAAATAGTATGTGACATGGATGTTTTAGTATTAAGTATTAGTGAAATGTATAGTATAGTTAAGTGTCAAAGGCTCTGGTGTAATCGAGATAAGGTTGTAAGGTCACACTGAAGGAAAGAGCGGCACAATAAAATTAGATTGAAAACGCGAAACAACGCGCCTTTAATAATTGTCTCGGCCACAATTATTCAGAAGTGGGATCAACCTAAAATATCGCCGACAAAGTGAAAAAATTTTATATTTGTTAATTAACACAGAAAACAATGCAAGAGATATGTGCCGATGAGTTTTCAACGTCACAGTTGAGAATGTGGTTGATGCTGTTGAAGTGTCCGTCGGACGGCGACAAAACGGAGCTGGCTGTGCGCTTAAGTCAAATTCCAACTGAATTCCGCGTCGAGTGCCCATCAAGAGAACACGCTGCAGCGGCGCTCCAAAAAATGCAAAGAGGGTCGCTAGATGGTACGGACGAGCAAGAAGTGGGTGCTGGCGACGGCGGTTGTGGCGCCGAAGATCCGTGCAGGGCAATTGAAACACGTGACGATGAGCATAATGCAGACGGCGATAACGGCCAGGGTAGAGCAAAGAACGAACTGAACATGCTAAAACTACAGTTAGATATGCTGAAACTCGAAAATGCAATGCTAAACAACAAAGGAATGCTAAAGTCGAGCAGGCTCAACTCTTAAATACCCTGTACCACCCCACAAAAAAGTAATTAAATTAATTCATTAATTTAATTAAATTAATTAACTAAATTTAATTAATTAACTAAATTAAATATAAATATGTATGTGTACATTGGGCCTGGTTATATGGCTATAACTTTCTTTCCGATCATTCTATCATAATGAAACTTGGTATACGGATATATAATCACTAACCTAATGTGACTACCAAATTTTAGCTTAAATTCCAAGAATTACGGGAGTTATAGGAAATCGTTAATAGGGGGGGGAGTGGGGGTGGTGGATCAGAAAAAATGAACAAACTCGTCCTTTCTCGGTCTCAGGAGAATCTGTATAACAAGTTTGGTTATTCTAGCTCTTATACTTTCTGAGATCCTTGCGTTCATACAGACAGACAGACGGACAGACGGACATGGCTATATCGACTCGGCTTGTCATGCTGATCAAGAATATATATACTTTCTGGGGTCTACCAAGCCTCCTTCTGTGTGTTCCATGTGCACTCGCACAAAACTAATATACCCTTGTACCCTTTGGGTACAGGGTATAAAAAGAACGAGAAAGAGAGAGAAAAGAGTAATGAAACACACGAAGGCGCTGGCTTAAGCATCAAATCAGGCAACATGTTGATAAATGTTGTTAAAGACATGTTGCCATCGTTTGATGGGAAGAGCCCTGTAAACATTTGGGTTGCGCAACTGAAGTCTGTGGCCGCTGTTTATGAACTCGACGACAACATGTTGCGAATGCTGCTAATGGCGAAGCTGAGAGATGGCGCTCAAATGTGGCTGCATGGTAACACAAAACACCTGACCATGCCCATGAACGAGCTGCTGGAACTAATGTTGACGACTTTCTCGGTAAAGGAAAACAAGATGGCCCTGCGTCGAAAGTTCGAAACGCGCAAGTGGAAGACAGGTGAAGAATTTCTTGAGTATTTCAACGAAAAAATGCTGCTAGCTTCGCTTATCAGCATCGATGAGGATGAATTAACAGAGACTATAATAGAAGGGATACCGGATGAACAACTACGGCGCCAAGCCCAAATGCAGGGTTTTGCACAGGCATCACAAGTCCTACATGCATTTAAGACCATAAAGCTGTCGGGAAACAAGCCGGAACGTTGGATCAAGACTGCAGAACAGAAATCTGGTACAATGGCGGTGCGCTGCTTCAACTGCAATTCACTGGGCCATTTTGCTTCGGAGTGCCTGAAGACAAAGCGGGAGCGCGGAGCCTGCTATGGATGTGGAAGTATGGACCACCAGATCTCCCATTGCACAGAAAATAAACGTGCAAGTCATGAATATGTAAGATATTTTAGCATTTATATTAAACATTTTAATGACCAGTCCGTGTTTGTAGAATGTCTCATCGATTCGGGGAGCCCAATAAGCTTTGTGAAAATTTCGTGCCTGGAAAGGAGTATTGACAATGAAGTTTATAAATGTAATTTTGAAAAATTGTTAAAACGTTGTTTTGGTCCACAAATAGATGAAGGACATGTTTATTTTGGTTTAAATAAAAGTAGATTAAATGTTATTGCAAAAATTAAGCAATGAAAAGTATGATTTTGAAATGTATGTTGTGCCAAACGAATCGATGGGATATGAGGCAGTACTGGGAAGAAATTTCATGAAAAAATGTAAATTCAAAATAGTAAGCAATATTGCTACAGATAATTTAAACGTTGAACAAATGGAAAGTATGCTTGGTAAAAGTAGTGAAAATGAATTTAGTGACGTGATAAAGAAAATTGACATAAAAGGTCAACCAGTGTACAGCAGCCACGTGGATGAAAGTGAAGCTATTTAAGAATGAGTGGAGTATAAATGATTGTTCTAAAAAAGAATGTGTTCACAATGAAAACGAGTATATAGAAATGAAATGGTTGGAAAGTGAAAGTTTACAAAAAAGAGAGTTGAATAGCATAGATGGGGAGGGCAGGTTAATAAATTCAGGTGGGGAAAATACGAGTGAAAGCAATGATAGTTTGAAAAACCAGAATATAAAAAGGAAAGGGCTAGAAATGGAAAGCTTTGACAAAGATTGTACGGAAAATGAAGTTACACACAGTGTGTGCAAAACGAATGAGAAACTGACAAATTTTATGTCCGAAAATTTTAATGTAAATAGAGTATCTGGGAAGCTACAGGAAAACGGTCAGTGCAAAAATGAAAATAGCAACAAAGTTGCAGAAAAAGCAAACGAAGATAATTTTAATTTATTACTAGTGCAATACCCGTCTTTAGATGAAGACGATAATTTAATAGTGGGGACGCAATGTTGTCATAAACTTAAGGGAAAAATGGAAGTCATGTTCAAGAAAGTATATAAAAACGCAGAAAGGCCAATGTTACCAAATGTAAAGTGTGAAATGAAACTTAACTTTGAAAAAGAGAAACCGTTCCATTTCCCATTTCGGTTGTCATATACTGAAAAGACGCAAGTTCAACAATTGTTGGATGAGTATATAGAGAAAGGTTTTATTAGGGAAAGCGAATCGGAATATGCGTCACCCATTGTGTTAGTGAAGAAAAAAACGGGAGAATTAAGGATGTGTGTGGACTATAGAACCCTTAACAAGGGAATGCTTAAAGATAATTATCCAACGCCACTTATTGATGATCTAATAGACAAGTTGGCGGGCAAAAATTTGTTTACAAAGTTAGATCTTAAGAATGGATACTTTCACGTGTTCATGCATGAAGAGTCAATTAAATATACATCATTCACTACACCGATGGGACAGTATGAGTGGTTGCGAATGCCGTTTGGACTTCGCAATGCACCGGCTGTGTTTCAAAGGTTTGTAAACAAAGTGTTTGCAGATTTTATCAGGACAGATAAAGTCATAGTTTACATGGATGATATAATGATAGCGACAAGTGATAGCGATAGCCACTTGGAGGTACTAGAGGAAGTATTTAGAAGGCTGGTAGCAAACAAACTAAGTCTCCGATTAGACAAATGTGAATTTTTGCAGACGGAAGTAAAATACTTAGGATATACGATATCAGGAGTGGGAATAAAGCCAGACGACAAAGGGGTAAAGGCAGTAAAAGATTTTCCTGTACCAAGAAAAGTACATGATGTGCAGAGCTTTTTAGGATTATGTTCGTACTTCAGGAGATTTGTAAAGGATTTTTCCACAAAAGCCAAACCTTTGTATGACCTTGTAAGGAAAGATAAATAATTTAAGTTTGAGGCAAAAGAATTTGAGTGTTTTGAAATGCTTAAGCAGAGTCTGGCAGAAGCACCAATATTAGCCCTATACAGCCCAGGTGATCAATCGGAATTACATTGCGATGCAAGTGCATTAGGTTTCGGGTCAATACTAATGCAGAAGAAAAGTGACGGACGAATGCACCCGGTTTTTTATTTTTCAAAGCGGACAACAGAAACGGAAGCGAAGTATCATAGTTTTGAACTAGAAACACTGGCAATAATATATGCACTTCAACGTTTTAGAATTTACTTGCAGGGTATATGTTTTAAAATACTAAAAATAACTGATTGCAATGCTTTGACAATGACTTTAAACAAGAAGGACCTGAATCCAAGAATAGCTAGGTGGGCACTTGAATTAGAAAACTATGAGTACAAGTTAGAGCACAGGGCGGGAAAAAGAATGCAGCACGTTGACGCATTGAGTAGAAACGCAAATATTTTAACAATTGACGCAAACACGTTTGAAGAGAATTTGATAATTTGTCAAAATAGGGACAAGAAGTTAAAAAAGTTGCGAGAGATGTTACAAAAGACAGAACATAAGTTTTATGAGATGCGAAATGGCGTGATATATAGAAAAAAAGAGGGACAAACCCTATTATTTTATGTTCCGGAGAAAATGGAAAATCATGTTTTCTATAAATATCACAATGAGCTTGGCCATGTAGGGATTGATAAAATGACAGATGCGATCACAAAAAGTTACTGGTTTCCGAACATGAGAACAAAAGCAAATATTCACGTACAAAATTGCCTTAAATGCATCGCGTTTTCGGGGAAGTCGGAAGAAGGATTCTTACATAATATTCCGAAACAGTCAGTGCCATTTGAAGTAATACATATTGATCACTTTGGACCAGTTGATAAAGGTAGAGCAAATAAGTACATACTGGTAATAATAGACGCTTTCACGAAGTTTGTTAGACTTTATGCCACAAAAACGACGTATACTAAAGAAGTGGTTAAATCACTGCAGGATTATTTCAGAGCTTATAGCAAGCCAAGCTGTATAGTCTCCGATCGGGGTAGCGCCTTTACGTCAAATGATTTTGAAAACTTCTTAGAGCAGAACGGCGTTAAACATGTGAAGGTAGCTACAGGTTCACCACAGGCAAATGGACAAGTTGAGAGAGTTAACAGAGGGTTGGGACCGATGATTGCCAAGTTGGTGAATCCTGATAAAAACCTACATTGGGATACAGTCCCACAAACAGTTGAGTTTACACTCAACAACACTATTCAAAGAACAATTAATCAACACCCGAGCAGAATGCTGTTTGGCATTTCACAGAAAGGGGAAGTATCAGACGTGTTGAAGGATAAGTTAGAGGAGTTGAACGATACGCGACCAAAAAGAGAGTTAGAGAGAACTCGAGAAGAGGCTAACAGTCATCAGAAGAAGGTACAAGAATATAATAAAGAAGCAGTGGATAAAAAGAGACGAGAACCGCATCATTATAAAGAAGGCGATTTAGTTATGATAAAAAACTTTGACACGCACGTTGGGGTCTCAAAGAAGTTAATTCCTAAATTTAAAGGGCCATACAGAGTAACTAGAGTACTACGTAATGACAGATATGTGCTAGAAGATACTGAAGGGTTTCAGCAGTCAAGAATTCCATATAAAGGGGTTTAGGCAGTAGCAAATATGCGCCCGTGGTTGGACCTCAAGAAGCAAGACAGTCAAAACTTGTGTCAATGGCAAGATGAAATTAATGAATAAAAAAAAAAAAAATTTTTTTACATACTTTCTATTTGGAAAAATATTGATATTTAAAAAAAAAAAATTTTAAAATACACATTGGAAAAATTGCAATGTATAGTTTAAGTTAAACAATGGATGCAGGAGCATCCTGGTCAGGATGGCCGAGTTGTAGTATTAAGTATATAAATAGTATAAGTGACATGGATGTTTTAGTATTAAGTATTAGTGAAATGTCTAGAATAGTTAAGTGTCAAAGGCTCTGGTGTAATCGAGATAAGGTTGAAAGGTCACATTGAAGGAAAGAGCGGCACAATAAAATTAGATTGAAAACGAGAAACAACGCGCCTTTAATAATTGTCTCGGCCACATAGTCAACATTAAACACAAGGAATTACCGTAAGAATGACGTAGTATATATAGAAAGAGAAAATAATCTGAAATGGTTCGTAATGAAGTGCCTCTTTCTCTTGATTGGCGCGGCGCGCGACCGCTGACACCGACTCCAAAAAGAACAATAATTGTATCTACATTATATATTGAATATTAAGTTGTACTTGTAGAAGAATACGCAATTATTTTTTACTTTTTAGTGCCTGTTAATAGTTTGAAATCGGTTTTTATACCCTGTACCCAAAGGGTACAAGGGTATATTAGTTTTGTGCGAGTGCACATGGAACACACAGAAGGAGGCTTGGTAGACCCCAGAAAGTATATATATTCTTGATCAGCATGACAAGCCGAGTCAATATAGCCATGTCCGTCTGAGAGACTGACCTGAGACCGAGAAAGGACGAGTTTGTTCATTTTTTCTGATCCACCACCCCCACTCCCCCCCTATTAACGATTTTCTATAACTCCCGTAATTCTTGGAATTTTGAAATAAAATTTGGTAGTCACATTAGGTTAGTGATTATATATCCGTATACCAAGTTTCATTATGATAGAATGATCGGAAAGAAAGTTATAGCCATATAACCAGGCCCAATGCACACATACATACATATGCACAAGTACACAAACACGCATAAGGCACGATTCTGATGTAAATGTAAATGTATGTATGCATGCATGGAATATTTTATATTTAATTTAGTTAATTAATTTAATTAAATTAATGAATTAATTTAATTACTTTTTTGTGGGGTGGTACAGGGTATTTAAGAGTTGAGCCTGCTCCTTTTCCTTCCTTTCTTGTTTTTGTTTAAATTGTTGTTTATTATAATTGAAGTGTGAGATACTTTAGGTGCCCATATGGAAATTAAGGTATATCATGTTTCCTTCAAACATAAACGTATATAATTCAAGAAAAATTATATTTCGAAACAATTCATATTGATCAAGATAGGTAGTTTAAGTACACTTAAGCCTAAAGAAGAAGTGTTTTTACAAAATTAATTATAATTAGGAAATGAAAAAAAAAGTATATATATGAATAGTTAAATATAATAAGAAAATGTAAGCCGCATTAAATTACTGGCGTTTAAGAAAAAAACATTTATAGTAGATTGCTATGCAGTTGTTGCATTCAGTTTATGACCTTTTTGCATTTAATATTTTCACTCACAACATTCCGGGTCCATCGATGTCAGCAGGCCTGTTGACGATGATTGGCTGTTAGTACTATTGCATACTATGTTTAAGGGCCTATGCAACAACACACACACCGCATCGAGGCTTAATAAAGCGTAAAAAGAAAACGGAATTAGATTTAATCTATGATATTCAGATTATTTGTAAATATGACTTACCCCATCGATACACAGTTTGTGGTCTCCGGTAATGGCTTGGTCTCGTTTAATGGGGCGCTGTTGGATTTAAAGCCATTTGAACTGTATGTTGATTTGCAAGCGCCAGGTTTTAAACCGACAGATTAGCTTATCTTATCAATCAAATTTGGGGAATGTTTGTTAGAGCTGGTGTCGGCTTCAGCATCAGTTCATGCTCTAGCAACTGAGCTAGCCGGGCGCGTCTTCAGCACTAGCCCACGCTGGCCCTTAACACACGTGTTACTTGCGCCGACGCTGCGATCTGGGACTTGGTTAACGTGCCACAAATTGGCTAATACGTGAGTACAAATTGTACAAAAGTATATATATAATTTTCGCACTCTTCGTGGGATGATCAAAATAATCACGGCGGTGCTCTTAGGTGGGATTTTAAAACAGTCCGACACCTTGAATAAATCGCGCAGTCTTTAAAATTAATACGATGTCTTTAGATTAAATAATTTGGTCTACCACGTGAATTTATTAAATATTATAAGTGCTTTAGAGCGGCGTGCATCCAATCTTGAGTAAGACTTGACAAGAAATAAATCATCTGCATAAGCCGGAAATCTAATCAGATTATTAAAGCTTATTGTTGGCAATTAAAAAGCTTTCGAATGCCACAGCTGCGCATGGGCAGTCGGATGAGCGCAAGGGCTTTTAGAGTTGCACTTACACGGACGCGTCCCAAAATAAATGAGCACGTTCCCTTTATTTGGGAGTTTTACGATAGGGTCCATAATAATCATTACTCATTTTATTTAGGTCAAAATACTCGCACCCTCACAGGTCTTAGCACGCATTGGTAAAATAATGCGGCTCTCTCGGTACACTTTTCTCAATGGCACTCATATGGCCCAACGGAATGTACTCCTTTATGAAGGTAATGTAAATCGATTGTGTCAGTCTGTTTTGCCATTCTCCTTTCCAAAGCCAAGAACCGCCTTAAGGCTGTCTCATATGAATTTCCGAGACTTTTGTGGCTGGATTTGAATGGCAAAGATACAGTCGGCGTGACCGACGGTAAACGATTAACCGATTAGCGTTTATTAAGAGTGGCCTCGCATTCTTCCCAAGATGGAAGTTGACTGTAGTCAAGGCCCTCTTCCCATTTGGATCGAGTGATGGAGTCACTGTAGAGTTTGCCAGGCTGTCCCTCTGAGGCTTAGGCCGAACACCTTTACTCAAGTGCAGCGTTTCCGTCGTGACGCACAAGTTTTCTAAATCTGCTCTTGAGGCTAAGGCCGAATCGATTTGTTCAAACTCTTCCTGCAGATTGAGAGCGTTCAATATATCTGGTTAGGAAACCGGCACTCCACTTTTATGCATTCTATGTCTCTTTTTTTTTAATTCTTTTTACTGATAAAGCAGTATAGGAGAAAAGAAATAATATTAGTGGTAGGACAAGGAAGTGAAAGAAAAAATTGTGAAGAACTAGATAAGTCAGGCCTGCGCCCAGGCGGTACGGCCGTGGAGTATTGCTTCACCAGGGCGTCGACCTGCCTACATCCGACCTCGCTGACGTTCGCGCTCAAGTCTGCGCAACTCCCCCATGACCGTGGCTGCAAAATCGCAGAAGGCATTGCAAAATTACTTGTCCCCAATCATATTGGTGACCAGATTCGTTGGAGATACCGGTTCCCCTAGCCAGTTGTTGAGGTGGTTTCTCTCCCTCTAGAACCTGGGACACACAAAGGTCACATGGTGTGAGTCCTCTACTACCCCGCGCCCGCAGAAAGTGCATTCTGCTCCATCATCATGACTAAAGCGGAACAGGTAACTGCGGAAGCACCCATGACCGCTCAGAATTTGTGTTAGGTGGACCGTGACGAATCCGTGCTCGACCCAAGCCTGGATGTCTGGGATCAGATGGTGCGTCCAGCGGCCCTTTGAGGAGATATTCCATCGCTCCTGCCATGCATATAGGCTGTGCTGCCTCGCGGTGGAGCGTAATGCCCTACGCAGAGATGGCGTCACCGTCGCACTCGTACCATCTGCTCTCGAGCTCCGGTGGATTGTGCTCGCCTCGTTTGCCAATAAGTCTATTGGCACCATGCCCGCGTCGTCTGACACGGTCCTGAACGCACTGCATACGCGCAGAGCTCCTAGACCATAAGTCACTTCCAGGGGCTTTATGTAATTCCTTATTTTAGATGCCCAGATGGGAGCTCCGTACAGCATCATCGCCCGTGTGACGCCCATTAGGAGGAGTCTGCTTCCTTGCTTTGGACCGCGGGTGTTCAACATTATGCGCGCCAGAGAACGTGCCAACGTGGACGCTTTCATACTGGCATGGGCGAGGTGCTCGCGAAAGGATAACCTAGTATCCAGTATGACGCCCAAATACATAATTGCACGTTTAGACGCCAACACCAGGTTGCCGATGGTTACGTGCGCTATCTCCACTACTTTGCGGCTGCTTATTAAGACAGCCTCCGATTTATGAGGTGCCAGTTCTAAGCCCACTGAGTTCATCCAGGCTTTAATTTTGCTGATAGCCACGTTGCATTTATCCTCGACATCTGCTAGATCCTTTGCAACCGCTACTATGGCCACGTCGTCTGCGAATCCCACCGCTTCCGTACCTGCTGGTAACATTAGTATCAAAACGCCGTCATACATTGTATTCCACAGGAGTGGCCCCAGTACTGAGCCTTGAGGCACTCCTGCGGAGACCTTGTGCGTCTTAGTGCCAGTTGACGTTTCGTATATTAGCACCCTGTTGTTAAAATAGCTACGAATGCATTAATAGAGGTACTCGGGGATACCTCGTTCTCCAAGTGCGTCGAGTATGGATCTCCAATCGGCCGAGTTCAAAGCGTTTTTCACGACCAGCGTTACCACCAGGCAGTACATCTTAGTGCCACCCTTCCAGCGTGTCCCTGTAATAGCGTTTGAGGCTATCTCGACTACTTTACCGATGGCATCAATCGTTGAACGAGCCTTACGGAACCCATATTGGTTTGGGGATAATCCGCCAGCAGCGCTCTCGTACAGAGTAGCTTCTCTAGCACTTTCCCCACCGTGTTCAGCAGGCAAATTGGCCTATAGGATGTTGCCTCACCTGGTGGTTTACCTGGTTTCGGAAGCAGTAACAGCTTTTGGACTTTCCAGCAGTCCGGAAAGATCCCTGAATTTATGCAGTTTTCAAAAAGTGCTTCGAAGGAGTTAGGATGCAGCGCTAGTGCCAGCTTAAGTGCCCGGATTGGGATTGCGTCGGGGCCTGGTGCCTTGTCCTTCAGACTTGCTACTGCAAGTACTTCTGCTACTGATACCACAGTTGTCTCCTGGAATGGGCGAGCAACGCTGTATTCATCTTCTCTGGTCGGCGGTCTAGATGGGAATAGTACTCCAACTATTTGAGCTAGTACGCCTGGAGCGGAAGGCAATTCGTACCGACCTGCGTTGATTTTTTTACAACTGATTTATACGCCTTTCCCCACGGGTCGCGGTCTGCCGAATTGCATAGGTCGAGGAAGCAGTTCCTTTTGCTAGTACGGATGGCTCGTTTCAGGGATCTTCTGCAGTTCCTAAACTCTGCATGTTGGGGGAGAAACGCCTGAGTGCCTCGCAGTCTTTGGGTGAGCCGTCTGGCGCGATTGCATGCCACCCGCAGCTGTGCAATTTCCTCATTCCACCAAAAAACAGGATCATGATGACGAGGATTTGTCCTCCTTTTCCGCATGCTCATCTCGCAAGCAGCCTGAAGATGTGCCACAGCTACCTGCGCCATGCTGTGGGGGTTAACGGCCAGGTTCAGTGCAGGCAGAGCTTTCGAAAATGCAGCAGGGTTAAACGTATTGATGCGATACGAGTACTCCGTGCGCAGTCCATGCCGCTGACGGTTCGACCTTTCACCAACCGTGCCCTTCACCAACCGTGCAACCGTGCCTCGTGATCACTAGCCGTATAGACGTCGCTCATAGACCACGACGCCGAGTTGAACAAAGAGCTGCTTACGAACGTGAGATCGATTATAGAGCTTGAGCCGGCTCTACTAAATGTTGGTTGGGTGCCTGTGTTCAGCAGAGATATATCCATGCTTGCGAAAGTTTCACGCAGTATACGGCCACGATTGTTCGTACAAGTGCTGCCCCAATCCACCGCTCATGCGTTAAAGTCGCCGGCCATGATAATTCTACGGCGATTCGCTGCGTCGATCACCAACTCGTCCAAAGCTGCTGCTAATTCATTAATCGTCAAGCTAGGAGGCAGGTAGCAATTGTAAATCCACAGGCCGCAAACTTTTGCGCGCACAAACGTTCTACCTGCCTTCATCCAGATGGGTCCCTCATAACGCAGCCTTACCAGATTGGTCAGTGGCCCATCTGGGGTCTTTTGGTGGTCTATAGGGCTCGCTCAGGATTGCCAAGTCCACCGAGAGCTCCCGTGTTGTTTTGTGCAGCAGGTCTTGTGCCGCACTACGATTCAAATTCAGCTGGATGAACTTCAGTGTTTCGCCTGACGCACAGCTTCTTTAAACGCTGGGCATTTGAAGCTGCCGGTGGTGTGGGCATAGTTCTGTAGTCCTCCTACAGCATAGCAGACATTTTGGGTCCTTACTACAGGTCTTTGCAACATGGCCCTTCTCGCCGCACTTAAAGCAGTTCCCTTTTAGGTCCTTACTGCTAGTACATCTTCCTGCCTTGTGGCCATAGTCTAGCACCGTAGCCATTTGTAGCACCGCATAGGGTCCACTATGGTTCGCACGCGGCATATGACCCATCCGATCCAAATCTTGCCCAGGTCCAAAAGTGACATGGCTTTTTCAGCAGGCAGTGAGAGCACTGCAGTTTGCTGTCCACTACGTGCCTTGCGGATCGACTTTACTGACAAGCAGTCCAGGCTGATGTTCTCCACTTTTGCTGCGATCGCTGCACATATCTCCTCTTTGGTAGTGAGTTCATCCAGATCACGAATTTCTATTTTAGCTTGTTCCGTCAGGGCTCTGACGTCTGCTATGCCATGTAGTGCTTTCTCCACTGCGGCATGCAGCGTATTCTCACTATGGGATGGGGCTCTACTTAGCTGCAATTTTACGCTGCCATTCGCCGTTTTGCGGATGCCTTGGACATCATCGCGCATGCTTTGTAGGGTCGGGTCCGCTTTGACCACCCTCAGCAAGACAGAAAATTGGAAATCGCCTATGCTTTTGACAATAATCGCCTCTGGTTTGGTGCGTCTCCTTTGTCCGCTACCTTTCATCTTTAACCAGGCGCTCTTCTTGGCGGTTGCCGGCTCCATGCTTGGCTGGCCGTCTTCGCTCTGAACTAACGGCGTCGGTGTAGTGGCACGCTCCTGGTCCCGCGTTCTCAGCTTCTTCGGTGGTGTACTGCGCTGGTTACCTTTACGGTCTCTGGGCCTTTTGGGGGTGCCAAGTTGTGGGCGCTGTTTCATCGGTGGCATCGTTTGGGTTCCCTGGTTCGCCCGCTCCTTTCCGGTGCACAATATTAGTGCCGCCTTTTGGAGAGACAGTAGCTTGGTCAGCTCATCTTTGACAAGCTGGTTGATATGTCTCTGGCCTCCATTTATAAGGGCCATCAGGCCTTCCACTGTTATGCCGATGCCTTGCAGGGCTTCTTCAATTATTTGGGGCTCATTTGCCCGTGGGCTCTGGGGTGATTTTGGCACCTCCGCGGTTGCCATTGCTACCGCTTTTGGTGGTGATCGCCTCAACACCGAGCTGCGCAAAAAAGGTATCTTCTCATCATCTACATCCACTACTGGGGTTGTTTTTTTTTTGTTGTAATCATTGCTATTGGGTCCCCACTTGGGTCCGTTATTGCTGTTCGTGCGTGTAGTTGCCTTAGTGATCCCGTGGGTGCCTTTCCATGAGTGAGGTCCACGCGAGGGTTGACTTTGCTCTTTATGGGAAACAAAGTTCAGAGCCAGATCGGCACTAGTCAGGAATATACATCTGAGCCTACACGACCAAAAAAATGGCGACGAATAGCAAGCGTTACTCAAGGCCTGCCATGGTTTTAGTGGGACGGGGGCAATGGTGGCATTAACCTACGAGCCATTTCGGTAGGGTGTCAATCTACGTACTTAGGTCGCAGAATACCAGCATCGTCAGCTCGAATCGTCAAAACATAAGGGGCTTCCAGTATACCATACGTAGCTCGTTACTGGGCTCGGTGCTACGGAGAGAGTGATATTACGATGTGAGCGAGGCGACATACATGTCGCTTGGGGAGTTGAATCCCACGTTGGCCATAAGATTTCTCCCGGCGGGATGGGGGATATTCCGCCCCTACTCGGCCGCCAGAGCCCCGTTTCTATGTTTTGGGCACGCTGCGAGTGCGGTAGGGACTGGCTCGGCCAGTTCCGTGGCCTGGGTGCCCTTTGCAACTCCTTTGCGGGTCATCTGGAGGCCAACGCTTTATATACGTGGCTTGCTTCAACTGGAGCGCGTCATATCCACCAGGATCATCGTAAGAAGAGCCTTAAAGCAAGCTGTTATATAGTCGACGTGGGGAGGCTTGCATTTTTGCTTGCATCTACAAAATGCCGCTTCTAGGTTTATTTCCTCAACGGCGCGCCATAACAAAATTTAAAATTTCGTAGAAATTCTAGAATTGACGGCTGGTCCCCATATTTAATAGAACCACTGTCCGCGGAGTTTGAACTGGCTCCTGTGGCTCGCTGTCGTTCCGCTGTAAGTTCCGCCAGGAACCACCTGTGGACTGGCTCCAATTGGAAACGGATCACTTCCCATATGTTAGTGGCCGTGTGTTTATTCTGATAAAGCATTGGCCGCGCTTCTTTGCAAAAATAATAGTGGTAATAAAAAAAAATTATAAAATATAGTGACTTCCAGTAAAAGAATATGCAATACTCCGAGTGTCGCCACAGCCACAGTCCCGTGGGAGGGAGGCAGCTAGCGTGTGAAAACAGGCCATATGCGTGTTTTCTCCGACTGGAGAACAACAACAAAAGCGCTCGCGACATATTGAGTGCCAACAGCTCCATTTCTGAAGGGGCACCCTTACGAAAGTCTACGTAAGTAAATTGTCGCTGTTAAGGGGAACTATTGCCGCCCTCGTCTTCTGCATTTTAGGGGGCTCCAGTCCGCGCGTTGGTCTGAAGGGATCGATGCACCTTTCGGGCTACAAAAATGCTTGATCTTACCGGATCGTTGCCTCGCCGGCTCGGAGTACGACTGATTCCGAAACGCTCTCCATCCATCTGACGAAGAATGGCCTTGCACGCAGTCCGTCGGGCCCAGTTGCTAGACCGTTGCAGTTGCTAGATCGTGCGGCAATAATTTATTTATTTAAACGAACGGACATACATACATATACATATATTTATGTTTAAATAAAGCGAATGCCAAATTGTAAACCGCGGCCCACTCTCGTAGATAAGCAGCTTGCGCATACAATTACATACATATGTGCCTTGCAGACACTTAACATATTTATATACATATGTATGTGCTAAGGGTTTCTTGTCGAGTGCTCTCTTTATTTATTTAATGCACAAACGACAGATTGGCAACTATGTACTTTGGATTCGTTACCTGTGTGCAACTTCCCTGTGTGTTGCTGCAATGCATCGCCAGTCAGCTTTAATTAAGAGAGTCCAAACCCAATATTCAGAACACTCGTATGTATGCTGCACAACCAGATGGCAGCAATAAATCCAGACCCAATGTACAGTGTCCAACAAAGTCAACGATGAGTCCACCCGGGGGCGCCAAAATGATCAACCAGATCATACAATATTGCCGGTAGGCAAAAGTAAAAGGTTCCCCCGTTGTAACTAAGTTGGTATGTATATAAGTACCTTATGTACTTATATACAGCGAACGCAGTAGCTTGCACTAAAGAACACAGGAGCAAAGAATAGACCGAACAAATCGACTTTCAATTTTCGAGTGTTTATTGCTAGCCATGCAAGGCTTAGCATACGCATAACAAATGTTGTGGACCTTATGTTAACAGCGATAGAGCAAGAGAATACAAACTTATTTACAGCTGTTACATTGAAATGAGCGCACTTACAATTATTTCTTACAACAATTTAAGTCTATAATTCAAATGACTTAAATCTACAATTCAAACGACTTAAATTTGCAATTCAAATATTTTCCAACAAACTTAAATCTATGAAATGACCGAACAGTTCCCTTTTGTACTGCAATTGTGAAGTTTGCGCACTCTTACTTACTATTGTGAAGTTGAGTGATGTTTTATTTAATTGAATGAACTACAAATCGAAACCAACTTCTCGTCTATCGCAACTGGCTACCATACGGCATCGCCCGCTATACAATTTTCAAAGGGTGTACACAATAAGGTTAAAAATTCCTGAACAGTATGTTGTTAGTTCATAATGCTAAAAGCAAAAAATTTGTATATAAAATTCGATCTGATTTCTGTTAGGATATGTCAATTGATTACAGTACCTACAACAGTGTTGTTATTTTTCAAATGACTTCATTTGGAGCAACAAAATACTACTAGGATAAATTTAATGCCAAATTTGAAGATTTTTAATAATATTTGCAGTTGTATGTTCATTAATAAATAGGCATCATAATAAGAAATCACAAATTGTAATTTTCATTGTGATTATACTCTGTACATGAAATGTACAAGAGTATATTAGGTTTGCGGGAGCTGAAAAATGTAACAGGCAGAAGGAGGCGTGGCAGACCCCACAAAGTATATATATTCTTGATCAGCATGACGAGACGAGTCGATCTAGCCCTGTCTGTCCGTCTGTCCGTCTGTCCGTCCGTATGAACACCTGGATCTCAGAGACTATAAGAGATAGAGACACCAAATTTTGCACGAAGATGCGTTATGTGTGTATTCTATACGAGTTTGTTTTATTTTTTTGATTTTCCCCCCCACTTCCCCCCTATGGGGGTTTTCCCGATTTTCCATTCGTATAATCGCCTATATCTCGGATACTATAAGACCTAGGAACACCAAATTTTAGTCCCAGATGCCTTATGTGAATACGCAGAAAATGTATATTTTGGAATTCCCCTCCCTCCCCCCTCTACCCCGCAAATCGTAACTCCCGTAATTCTTGGAATTTCGAACTAAAATTTTGGAAATACCCCCAGTTAGTTATTATGTGTCCGTATGCCAAATTTCATTATGATAGACCGATTTAACAAGAAGTTATAGCCATAAATATATTTGCTGATGCAGCGCTGCTCAAGCGCTGCCCGCGGCTGTTGTTGATGTTGCTGTTTGGTTGACTGCGAAAATGCTTACACAGACACGAATTGATGCGCATAGGCATACATACACTCACACAGACGCAATTGCTATGTAAATGTGCAATTATACACCCTTTACGTGAGTTCGAATACCGAGAGAGGTAAAATCGATCAAATTTTTTTTTTTATTTTCTTAATTTTTTTTATTTTCTATAATTATTGTAAACATATGTACAGAGTATTTCAAAGTCGGAACACCCGACTTTAGCTTTTTTACTTGTTTTTTAGTTACTATTAAAGGAGTTTTGAGTGTTTTATAATTTTTATTTTTTGACATAATGTAATTGCTGACTTATCAACTTTCTTTTTCCCTTTTCTATTTTGCTAGCTGACCCGGTGTCACGAATAGCAGAATAAGTATTTAAAACAAAAAATAATAAATTAAAGAATCGCATGTTTGGCGTTAACTAAGTATTAACAAGTCCCAAGGCCAAACCTTCGAATAGTACGGATCGACCTACGAAAGGAATGTTTTACTCAGGGCCAACTTAATGTTGGTCTATCGCAGGTCGAAGCTCCTGAAAATATATATATTTTGCTACCGTAAAATAAAACAACATGAAATTTGGTTTACAGAGAAGCTCTGACTCAATAAAGAATAACAGGAAACATAATCAAAGTAATAATATCCAAACTTTGTTTATAATTTTGCTTTCTTTAGTAACTCATAGCAAAAGGATACACCCTATATGTGTGAGTGTGGGTGTTATTAAATTTATATTTTTTAAAATTTTGTAAAATACCCGTGCGAAGCAGGGGCGGAAAGTTAGTATGTATATACAAATACATATATATTCAGCCACATATCATTTATGATCGAATAATAAGTAAAAACTGTATTTGCGATCCGAAAGCTAACATTTTATTATAAAGTACTTATGTGGTGGGAGAAGGCAAATAATACTTATAGCCATAACTATATGCCAAATAGAATGAATTATATAGTAGTTCTGTTTTGTTTGAAGAAGAGCATAGCAAACGAGGCCGACTATTACAAGAACTGCTCCAATTGGGATGCAAATGGTGAGGTAAAGTAGTTCAGGGAACAACATGCGCGTCTTTAAGCATGCGATACCCCAGCTCACAGAGATGATACAGATGCCGCTTATTGTAGGTACAAGGAATATCCAGAGGCTTTGTTTGTTAAGCTGTGTGCCAAATGCCAGCAAAATCGCCCCAACCATATGTAACAGGGAGACTAACTGTGGTCTAACATGGGCCATGGCGATGAGTGTTACCCAAATGGCGAGTATGCCGCAGTAAAAGTCACAGAATTGTAGTGTTCCATTTTTGACCAAGCAGAAGCTATGCTCGTCACCGCCTGAGTCGCAAGCATGGTATAAAATTGAGAAGACCATAGAAAAAAAGTATATAATTGCTTCTGTGTAGTAACTGCGCCGCACTGCAATGTATATGCTGGGAATAAAGAGTAGATTGCTTAATGTAAGCAACAGCAATTGCAGCCAAATCAAGGCGCTCGGCGGAACTTGCGAGTCCTCGCTACAGTCCCAACCACGGTAGCCATTTGCGCATATGCAAGTCGAAAAAACAAATCCGCCTGACATGTAATGGTAGCACCGACCAAAGCGCCCGCAGCCGCCTGCTACACAGGAACTGGATGAAATAGAGAAAAACACCGATGTGTTACAGTTATCCATCTCAAAATGTTGCTGCGTGGCCAATTTATATTGCATATGAAAACTCAGTACCATTTCTTGATCATAGTTGGAGGTGCACCTTTTGTCCATCATGCATTCCATTATCTTCAGTGTATCTGTATCATTTACTATGCTCAAACAAAAAGGGTCGGCTATACAATTCTCGATTCGTGATTTGCTCTCTGCGCAGGGGCATGGTGATTGCATATCCCTTAACATATGTATATATTGACTTAGTAATTTTTTGATGCTTCCAATGTTCCTAAGTTTTGGCGAGCCAGAGCTATGGCAGAATAAGCTTATTGTCACATACCAACGCCCGCTTTCAGGAAAGGGTACGTGCACTATGCCAGTACTATTTTCAGAATTTGTGTTCTTGATTATGCTTGATGCTGGCATTAGCCACTGGTCATAGCGGCATTTATTTGGCCATGTTGGTATTCCAGGACTATTAAGATGCATGCAAACAATGATTGTTTGTTCCTTGCGGATCATATCTTGACGAATTGAACCCAAAATCGATTTCACTTTTACTGGAGAAGTATCCGATTGTTTAATGGAGAGAGCGAATGTAAGAGTACCACCAATGTCGTTCACATCGCCAACGTCAAATGCAAATCCAACAGGCCTACTAACAATAATATTGAGAAGTTTTGGTACAGAGCCATCTTCATCCTGCTCCAGATCATAATCAAACGTAAAAAATTCGCGGTATGACTGGCGCACTAATGTGTAAAAGTCTATGTCTCGAAATCGAGTGGGGTGCCGCGTACTTGCCGATGCTTCTTTATGGCCTGCAGTTACAGATGAATGTGTACCGTCTGATGATTTTTGAAAATGGATGCTTAAGCTATACGACAGGTTACGTAATCTTTCACTTATGTTTTCATTCAGTATCAGTCTCTTATTGAGAATATTTTGATATGATTCTTTTTGATGGTTCGTCATCGTTGTCGAACTCTTGCCTACTTGGTTGACAAATTTTAATACAACATAGTTCCATGAGCTCGGTTGTACAAAAAACGTTATAATAGTTTTATTAGTCTGATCCAATTTAACGATTGTTTTATGGACATAAGACGGAATGTCGCGTCGAGACTCCGTATAGGGATATGCATTTGCTTTCACATAAAATCCAATATCCGAACATTCCGCACAGGCTTGTTTAAATAAAATATGTGCCGTTGCCACATCAATATCATCTGGAACATAGAACTTGTATATGACTTCGTTACCATCATTCGAGGTCATATTAAATTCTGACTCGCTGCTTTTGCCGTCAATATTTGTGTTCTCTTGATATCGCGAGGTCCTTGTCAAAGTACTGTTATGTATCTGACTATTATATATGATTATAGGGTGAAAACGTGTCACCGTCATTTCGGCAGACAAGAGCGTGTCGCATGATGCGCTGAGTCCTGAAATTAAATTCAATAATTTGAGTCATACTTTTAAGTTATAATAAAGTCAAGTTAATCGAAAAGCTGTATCAAAGAACAAAATCCTCAAAACTAAGTTTTTCAATAAAAACAGGAATGGAAAGTTAAAGTCGGACGGGTCAAACTCTTGGATACGCTAAAAAAACAAGACCGAACGCTACAATCGAGCAAGCCCGATAGTAAAATAACCTGTACTCTCCACAAAAAAGGAAAATTAAAAAAAAAACAATAAATACAATTTCAATAGCATACATTTACATCAGAATCGTGTATCTTCGTGTTTATATGCGTGTATGTATGCATCACAAAGTTGAACAAAAGCTGTAAGTCTAAGTCTGGAGTGAGCCACGAGTGGATGTAGAATAAAAACCGAAGGCCATGTTGTTTTGATTTCGCAAAGGTTATTTTTTCTTTGCCTGACGAACTTATTTTAGCAACGAATTGGTCCTTTTTGTATAATGCGGTTGATATTAATTTAGCCGTCAAGTTTTTCTATGATTCTATTTCTATTAATTCTCTTTTTAATGTCTGCATCCCCAATATTCCACTATTTCTTTTAGTAATACCTCTTATCCTTATTGCATTTCATCTTCCCACTCTGTTTACGCTCCCATTATTACTGATAGCTGTCTACTGTCCGTTATCAAGTTTTTAAAATCCTTTTCTCTCCTGGTGTAGACAATATTCCTAGTTGTGCCCTCAAGGAGTCTTCTAGATCCCTTTTACAACCATTGCTTAAACTCTTTCATCTGTCGCTTGATTCTATCCAGATATATGGAGAGAATCTTTAATAATGCCTTTATATAAAACGGGTGGTAAGTCTGATATTTCGAATTACAGAGGTATTGTAAAGTTGTCCGCTATACCAAAACTATTTGAAAAAATAGTATGTGCCACTTTGCAGCACCTCTGCAAATCTATCATATCTCCTTCGTTTACACTGACTTCAGTAAAGCATTTGACTCTGTAAACCACGACCTTCTGCTCTTTAAGCTTAGTCGCATAGGATTTCCCGCCGCTTTATTGTGTTGGATTTCGTCCTACAAGTATATCGACTGTTGAAGACATTGGGGTGCTTTTTGATTCAAAATTGAACTTCAATCTTTACATTTCTAGCATTGTAAATAAAGCCAAGGGTGATTCATAAAACGATGGTCCAAGAAATTTACTACTACCAAACCTATTTACATTTCTCTAGTACGCCCTGTGCTTGAATACTACTATTGTGTCTGGTGTCCACAGTATACTGTGGTCGGCCTTGTGTGGGATCAGCAGCCAAAAATACTTATAGTGGAGCTATGGTACTGAAATATTTGCCACAGGCTTCTAGCGGTAGTCAGATGACAATATCTGAAAATCGTCAAAATCATATGACTATATCATATAGCTCCCATATAACTGACCGATTCAGAATGAACTCTTAGTACGCAAAATTTTTTGTTTTTTATCCGAATTGAAGAAAATGTAGTTTGTGTCCATTAAAGAAAGTTGTACATCACCTGACCAAATTTTATCCAGATCCCACCCATATATCGCATTTTGTCTTACTTATACAAAGCAATGGGGGGAGTGGGGGGTTGCATCAGAAAAAATGAACAAACTCGTCCTTTCTCTAACTTCGGAGAATCTGGATACCAAGTTTGGTTATTCTAGCTCTTGTACTTCCTGAGATCTTTGCGTTCATATAAAAAGACAGACGGACAGACAGGCGGACAGGCGGACATGGCTATATCGACTCGCCTTGTCATCCTGATCAAGAATATATATACTTTGTGGGGTCCGCCACGCCTCCTTCTGTGTGTTCCATGTACATTCGCATAAAACTAATATACCCTTTTACCCCTTGGGTACGGGGTATAAAAATATTCAAAAATGAATGAATACATGTAATAAATCATTCATTTCTGTTGGCTTTGCGTCATACGAGTATGTAGCACTTACAAGAAGATTTTTCCATCAACTTAATTTTACTAGAACAGTGCAAATCCATCTCTCGTAGTGATCAGACGTGTACTTCGGAGCTTATTGATTTAGTTATTACCCACCGCGACAAATTCAAAGCGTCACCAAATCACCAAATCTAATTTGTAAGCAAACAAAATTAAACAAGAGAGAACGCTACAGTCGAGCAAGCCCGACAGTAAAATAGCCTGTACTCTCCACAAAAAAAGAAAATTAAAAACAAAAATTAAAAAAAATTAAATTATTAAAACAAGAAAGGAATGCAAAAGTCGAGCAGGCTCAACTTTTAAATACCCTGTACCACCCCACAAAAAGTAATTTAATTAAATAATTAATTTAATTAAATTAATTAACTATATTAATTTAATTAATTAACTCAATTAAATATAAAATATTCCATGCATGCATACATACATTTACATTTACATCAGAATCGTGCATTATGCCTAATGTGACTACCAAATTTTAGTTCAAAATTCCAAGAATTACGGGAGTTATAGAAAATCGTTAATAGGTGGGGGGGGGGGGGAGTGGGGGGGGTGGATCAGAAAAAATAAACAAACTCGTTCTTACTCGGACCTAGGAGAATCTGGATGCGAACTTTGGTTATTCTAGCTTTTATAGTTTCTGAGATCCTCGCGTTCATCCAGACGGACAGACGGACGGACAGACGGACGGACAGACGGACGGACATGTCTAGATCGATTTCTCTCGTCATGCTGATCAAGAATATATATACTTTATGGGGTCGGAGATGCTTCCTTCTGTATGTTACATACTTTGCACAAACCTAATATACCCTTTTTACCCTACGGGTACAGGGTATAAAAACAAGAGAGAACGCTACAGTCGAGGAAGCCCGACAGTGTAATACCCTGTACCCAGGTAAACTTCCGTCACTGAGTTGTATGCGCCCATAGCAGCAGCAAAAAGAGGAAGAAGAAGAGCGAACTTGTTGCTGCAGTTTGGGGCGGTTGTACTGGAGAGAATTTGTTTTGCTTATAACTTTTCTTAGAATTGACCGAATTCAATAAAATTTTGAACAACAGTAGACTACAGTAGATTATATATAAATTATATGTGCAAAGTTTGGTTTAGGTAGCATTTGAAATGTGGACGCTATTGACGAAATTCTGTAGCGGGGGAAGGGGGGGAAAATTCCAAAAAATAAAATAAACTCGTCCTTTCTCGGACCTAGGAGAATCTGGATGCCAACTTTGGTTATTCTAGCTTTTATAGTTTCTGAGATCCTTGCGTTCATCCAGACGGACGGACATGTCTAGATAGATTTCTCTCGTCGTGCTGATTTAGAATATATATACTTTATGGGGTCGGAGATGCTTCTTTTTACCTCTTTGGTATTCGAACACACGTAAAGGGTGTATAATTGCACATATACAAAGCAATTGCGTCTATGTGAGTATATGTATGTATATGCTCGTATATTCGTGTCTGAGTAAACTTGTTAGCAGTCAACCAAACAGCAACATCAACAGCCGCGGGAAGCGCTTGGGCAGCGCTTGAGCAGCGGTGCAGCAGCAAATATGTTTATGGCTATAACTTCTTGTTAAATCGGTCTATCATGATGAAACTTGGCGTACGGACACATAATTACTAACTGGGGGTATTTACAATTTTTAGTTCGAAATTTATTTATTAGAGAAAATCGCGATTTGCTTGGGAGAGGGGGAGGGAAATTCCAAAATACACGTTTTCTGTGTATTCTCATAAGGCATCTGGGACTAAAATTTGGTGTCCGTAGGTCTTATAGTCTCTTAGATATAGGCGATTATACGAATGGAGAATCGGGAAAACCCCCATAGGGGGGAAGTTGGGGGGAAAATCAAAAACATAAAACAAACTTGCACAGCGTACACATATAACGCATCTTTGTGCAAAATTTTGTGTCTCTAGCTCTTATAGTCTCTGAGATCCAGGTGTTCATACAGACAGACAGACATTGCTAGAACGACTCGTCTCGTCATGCTGATCAAGAATATATATACTTTGTGGGGTCTGCCACGCCTCTTTCTGCCTGTTACATACATTCGCACAAAACTAGTATACCCTTTCACCCTTTGGGTACAGGGTATAAAAATAAACTTGACCTGCCTAGGGCTTAGGGGAACCTGGATACCAAGTTTGGTAATTTTAGCTCTTGTACTTTCTGAGATCCTTGCGCTCATACAGACGGACGGACGGACAGACGGACATGGCTCAATCGACTCGACTTGCCACCCTGATCAAGAAAATATATACTTTGTGGGGTCTGCCACACCTCCTTCTGTGTGTTACATACATTCGCACAAAACTCGTATAGCCTTTCACCCTTTGGGTACAGGCTATAAAAATGAACATCCACACATAATAGCATTACAAGAAACTCACCTACATAACCTAAATGACATTCCAATTCTTGCTATTCAATTTACTGTAATAACTACTCGCCCAGTTTTGGAGGTACCGCCATTTTAATACACAATTCAATACAAAACAAAAAAATATCACTTCCCCATGACTTTGATGCAACAGCAATTGAAATTAAATCTAATAAAAAATGCAACCTAATATCTATATATATAAAACAGTTTGTCCTGACTGACTGACTGACTGACTGACTGACTGACTGACTGATTGGCAATCAACGCACAGCCCAAACGGTAAGAGCTAGGAAGCTGAAATTTGGACACAAGATCCCTCTTATAGTGAAAGTGAGCACTAAGAAGGGGTTTCGGAAAATTCGAGCTCCAAAGGTGGGAAAACGAGCTCCAACGTTTGTATGAAAAATCTACAATTTTTATCCGATTAACTTCAAACTTAGTTTGTATACTCTCACAAAGAATACAAAAAAAACTGTATACTTGGATTTTCAATATTTTTCCTGCGGCCTGAATAATAATGATTTTCCGGTGGAAAATTCGGTAAACGAAAAGCTATGTGCAATCAACGCACAGCCCAAACGGTTAGATAGGAGGCTGAAAATTGGACACATGTTGTCTTCAGTGGTGTAGGTGAGCACTAAGAAGCGGTTTTGGAAAATTCGAACGCCAAAGGGGGGAAAACGGGCTCCAACGTTTGTATGAAAAATCTACAATTTTCATCCAATTAACTTCAAACTTAGTTTGTATACTCTCAAAAAGAATACAAGAAAAACTGTATACTTGGTTTTTCACCATTTTTCCTGGGGCATGAAAAAGGGGGGGTTTTCCGTGGAAAAATTGAAACACAATCAACACCCCACAGCCCAAACGGTAAAAGCTAGGAAACTGAAATTTGGGCTCAAGTATCCTATCATGGTGTAGATGCGCACTAAGAAGGGATTTTGGAAAATTCGAGCTCCAAAGGGGGGAAAAGTAGCTCCAAAGTTTGTTTGAAAATTCTGCATTTCTGAATCGATCAACTTTAAATTTGGTTTTTATAATCTATAAAAGAATACAAACAAAACTGCATACTCGGTTTTTCGAAATTTGTGTTGGAGCTTGAATTATTGGGGTTTTAATATTTATTCATTTTTTCAAATGAAAAGTTTGTGTTATAAATTTTGTCCGATCGATTTCAAATTTGGGTAATATAATCTACGTAACTAAAATTACAACTTTGCATTTAACGATTTTTAAAATATGCATTTTACAAATGCAGGCAGAACAAACAATACAAAATATCAAACAGTTGGGGACAACTAAGTATACATACACACACACATACATATATACAAGCAGCTGTTCGTGTAGTTGCGTGCAAACGGTTGAAGTAGCCAAAGCAAAATGTGAGACACTAATGTGTGAATGTTCATTTGTACAAATGTATGTACATATATACATACATACATATGTATAAAAGTACATTCGTCTTGCACTGACAGGGCAAGAAATGTTAATTAATTAAAAATTATTAACATTATAACATAAACATTTTTATGTTATTTTTTCTTTGTTTAGTACATTTGGCATAAGGGGTTTTTAGGATAACGGACTACAAGGGCGTACGCAGGTTGGGCAGGGGGACATTGCTCCCCCTAGAAAGAATCTCGCATTATGAATTACACCAGCACCATATGTATTACATACATACATACATATATACATACGTCTGTATGTATAGTATGTACATATGTACATCAATAAGTATGTATGTACGTACATACATTCTTATATACATATATAGGTTTGTATGTATGCAGTGGGCCATCGAACACTGTTGTTTAATTGTAATAAATAGTGTTCTATGGTTTCAAATCAACATTTTTAAAACAACAACTTCAAGTTATTGGCTCGCAAATCTTCTTTCGTTTTGATCATTTACGTCTGTTCATTGCATACGCAAAATGCCAAAAGTTTACAGTTACCGTACACATACAAATACATTTGTATGTATGTATGTATGTGTACAGTGAACAATCGAATACAGTATTATAATCAATAACTCTCAAACGATGTTTTTCGATGTATTTGTATTCGACATGTATTACGATATATCAACACAAGTATCGATATTTTCGATATATCGCATTTAATTTTATTATTGGGGTTTTAATATTTATTCACTTTTTCAAATGAATAGTTTGTGTTATAAATTTTGTCCGATCGATTTCAAATTTGGGTAATGTAATCAACATAACTATATCAACAAATTGGCATTCAACGATTAAAATATAGCAATATGTTTTTTACTTGCCATATATCAAATATCAAGTAGTTGGGGACATCACATACACACACTCACACATACATACAACAAGCAACAGTTCGTGTCTATGTGTGCCCATGCATACATACAAATGTACATGCATATGTATGTATGTATGCCTGTATATGTATGTAGCATGTACATACAAAACAACAACAACAACTGCAAGTCATTGGCTCGCTCTTCTTCTTTCGTTGTGACCATTTAATGTTAATTGCAAAGGCAAAACGCCAAAAGTTAACAGTTACCGTCGCTAGGCAACGACCTCGTAAGCGATAGTAAAGCAGAAACCGAATAACGGAGCTACGCATATTCTGCTTCGCATTGCGGGCAGATGTATGTATGTATATGATTTGTTCTTATTGATGTCAATAAATAATTAGATTTTGTTCTTTAAATATTCTGCTTATTGCATTCAAACTTCGATATTTTGATGGTATCGGTGGCTTTAACTATCGAAAGTTTTACTCTAGCAAATTGAGATGAGAATTGTCAGTGCTTTTTGATCGTGGCTCATCGCTGCACGGCATTGACACGAGTGCCGTGTTTCATATTCCGAGGTTGTGCGTGACCGTATTGACTCAATATGGCACGAAAAGGCTCAAATGTGAATTTAAAATTAGGATATACCCTTATAATTATTCTCCCTTTTTTGCAAATCGTCTATCTTAAAACGTTGCGTTATCTCTATATATAAAACAGTTTGTCCTGACTAATTGGTGATCAACGCACAGCCCAAACGGTAAAAGATGAAATTTGGACTCAAGTATCCTTTCATAGTATCCACCATAGTGTAGGAGCACACTAAGAATGGCTTTTGGAAAATTCTAGCTCCAAAGGGGGGAAACGAGCTTTAAAAAATATTAGTTATAGTGGTCATGTTCGTTTAACGAAATAGTTTGGCAAGAACAAAAATGTAACGGACTACTGAACAATTTTTTGTCAAGAACAGAAAATGTTCATTTAAATACCTAAAATGCCTTCCTACTGGTAACTTATAAGGTGAAAACATATGGGTAGGTTATGCACACACAAAATAAATACAATTGGAAACATTATATTGAGCCGGGTTAAGACGGGCAATACCTGCTAGTCAGTCTATATTCCTCCCCACCAAACCTTTAATGAAACTAACTTACATAACGTACTAAACTTCAGCTGGTAACTCACTAATTTTGGGAGACTTTAACAGTTGGGGTACGCTATGGGGCTCCCCAAAGAACAACTCAAAAAGCAAAACTATCACAATTTTTTTAAACAACACTAACTACATATTATTAAATGATAAATCAGCTACACATTTCTCAACATATAAAACATACACACACATTGATATCTCCTTTTGTACTCCAGACTTACTTAGTAACGCCCATTGGCATATCCTAGATGACCTACATGGTAGCGACCACTACCTAATAGTTATAGCCCTCTTTCACAACAACAAACAGACTACTACTAAAATAATATCAATTTTCAAATTAAATCAGGCTGACTGGACAACATTTCAAATAAAAACATTTTCATTTTCTCATTCCTTAATAAAACAAGTAAAAAAGCTAAAGTCGGGTGTCCCGACTTTGAAATACTCTGTGCATTTGTTTACAATAATTATAGAAATTAAAAAAAGTAAGAGAATTTAAAAAAAAATGTTGATCGATTTTACCTCTTTTGGTATTCGAACTCACGTAAAGGGTGTATAAGTGCAATATATAAAGCAATTGCGTCTATGTGAGTGTATGTATATGCTCTTATATTCGTGTCTGTGTAAGCATGTTCGCAGTCAACCAAAGCACCAGCATCAACAACAGCCGAGGGCAGCGCTTGAGCAGCACTGCAGCAGCGAACATATTTATGGCTATAACCTCTTGTTAAATCGGTCTATCATGATGGCGTACTTGGCGTACGGACACATAATTACTAACTGGGGGTATTTACAAAATTTCAGTTCGAAATTCCAAGAATTACGGGAGTTAGAGAAAATCGCGATTTGTGGGGGAGAGGGGGGAGGGAGGGAAATTCCAAAATACACATTTTCTGCGTATTCACATAAGTCATCTGGGACTAAAATTCCAGGGTCCGTAGTTCTTATAGTCTCCGAGATATAGGCGATTATACGAACGGAAAATCGGGAAAACCCCCATAGGGGGAAAGTGGGGGGGGGGGATCAAAAAAATAAAACAAACTCGCACAGCGTACACATATAACGCATCTTTGCGCAAAGTTTGGTGTCTCTACCTCTTATAGTCTCTGAGATCCAGGTGTTCATACGGACTGACAGACAGACAGGGCTAGATCGACTCGTCTCGTCATGCTGATCAAGAATATATATACTTTGTGGGGTCTGCCACGCCTCCTTCTGCCTGTTACATTTTTCAGCTGCACAGTACATAGGACGGTAATGCCTTTCGGGTTTTGGCAATGCGCCCCAAACGATGTGTCGCCTCATGGACGAATTAATTCCTTCTGAACTAAAATATTGTGTATTCGGATACTTAGATGACCTTTGCGTCGTATCAAACGATTTTGATTCTCATGCATCAGTATTCATACGTTTAGCAGAAGAATTTCGAAAGGCAAATTTAACGCTTAATGTGGCAAAGAGTAATTGCGGAGTAGCAAAAGTGCAGTACTTGGGTTACGTTATTGGCCAAGGAGGCATATCAACAGATCCCAAGAAGGTAGAGTCGATTTTAGCGTGGCCGGTACCAAAGACACTAAGGCAAGTACGTGGTTTCATGGGTGTAGTAGGTTGGTATAGGAGGTTTATTCCGAATTTCTCAGATCTTACTTTCCCTATCACGGAACTTCTCTCCAATAAAAAAAAAAATGGATGGACTTCGGAAACTCAAATTGCTTTAGATAAACTGAAAGTTGTATTAACTTCATCACCTGTCTTGCGATTTTGGTATTGGGGCAGTGCTAGTATAGTTAAGTGACGACGGTGTTGAGCAGCCTATAGCATACATGTCGCGAAAGTTGAATACCGCGCAAAGGAACTATAGTGTAACTCAACGTGAATGTTTGGCAGCAGTAGAAGCTATTGAAAAATTTCGTTGTTTTATAGAAAGGCAAGAATTTGAGGTGATAACTGATCACGCTAGTCTAGTATGGCTTATGCGACAACCTCATCTCAAAGGCATGTTAGCTCGATGGGCTATGCGTTTACAAGGATACGTGAGTCATAGGCGTGGAAAACACAATGTAGTGCCTGATGCTCTCCCTCGTATGTACTCAGATGAAATAGCAGTAATTGAATCAGTTAGTCCCGAGGTAGACTTAAATTCGGCTTGTTTTAATGAACCTGATCATACAGATCTAAAGTATAAAATCATGCAAAATGAATCGGATTATCCGGACATCAAAGTAATAGACAATTTTGTATATATACGGACTAAGCATGACGATGGTAGTAAAATCGCTAAACAGACATGTTGGAAACTTTGGATACCCGTTGGTTTGACCAATGACGTGATCAAAAGAGCTCATTGTGAGGTAATTGCAGCGCACGGCGGGATGACGAAAACGTTAGAAATAATAAGGAGAAACTTTTATTGGCCAGGTATGGTAACCCAAATTCGTCAGTTTGTACGTGATTGTGAGGTGTGTAAAACTACTAAGCCTCCTAACTGTATTTTAAAGCCTCCGATGGGAAAACCAGCTAGTTCTGTACGTCCATTTCAGCGCTTATATATTGATATTTTAGGCCCATATCCTCGAAGCAAAAAAGGTTTTAGCGGTTTGTTGATTGTGTTGGATCATTTATCCAAATATCACTGGTTATATCCATTACGAAAATTTACTACAAGTGCTATTCAGAAGTATTTACAATATAACATATTTTTTCTATTTGGAGTACCAGAAGTAATAGTCAGTGACAATGGGTCGTAATTCAAATCATCTGAATTCAACTCGTGGCTTGTGTCGCTTGGAATCAAGCATATATATACGGCCCTATACTCACCTCAGTCCAACGCTTCTGAGAGGGTAAATCGGTCTGTAATTGTTGGCATTAGGGCGTATCTAAAAGAAGATCATCGAGACTGGGATGACCACATTCAAGGCATCAGCTGTGCTTTGCGCAACTCTTATCATCAGAGTATAGGATGTTCGCCTTATCACGCTCTTTTCGGTTTCGATATGGTTACCCATGGATCCCAATACGGTCCTTTGAGAAAACTTAACCTATTGGATGAACCACAAAACGTATTGCAACGGGATGACCAATTGCACTTATTGCGTGGGGAATTAAGAGAAAACATCGCAGAGCAGAATATGCATCAGTATAATCTGTACTCGTACTCGTGCGATTGTATTCCGCGAAGGCCAAGAAGTGTATAGACGAAATTTCGGCCATAGTAACAGTCCAAAGAATATAATCGCAAAATTTAACCGACAATGGATTAAGGTGCGAGTTAGAGAAAAACTAAGTAATAGCTATTATATTCTCGAAGATTTACAGGGAAGGCTACAAGGTACTTTTCACGCAAAAGATATAAGGCAGTAATTGATTTTTTCAGACTAGCTCTCCGAGTCAAGCTCTAAAATTAGTCTGTGGTGTAATGTACAATTACTGTGGAAAACATTTGTGCAGGCAAGAGGGGAAAACTTTGATTAAAGAAATTCGATAAGAACTCACATTTTGATGCAACTGACTTATCCTTAGCTGTGACATCAACCACTCTCAATAAGAGATAAGCAACGCTGATAATTGACCAGCTGAAATTGACAACCAGATTGTCATGGCGCTTAAAAGCTCCAAAGCAAAAGTTCAAGGGCTTTCTTCTTATCTGGCTTCGATCTTTTTGATACGAGCTATTGGACCGACCACACGCACTTTGTTTCTGGAGAGCGCCTAACTACGTTTTATTTAACCTCGTGGTATGCCTATTCGGCAAATTTAAGTTACATATATTAAAGGCATCAAGCTTATTTACAATTAAAAGTGGTAATAAACCACGTTTGTAAAACAAAAGCAGTCCGGCAACGGCAATATTGTGGTGCTTTTATGACAAAAATTGAATGTGAAGTAGCAAAATACCTCCTGTAAGTTTCCACTGTACAGAAATTTGTAAATATGTGTTCTAAAATTTAACCTTTTAAAAAATAGGATTTTATTGCGAATTATACGAACTGCGCAAGTGTAGCGGATCGCAGGAAAAGGGCAGGGCTCTTAAGGGCGACAGCAGTTTTGCGACAGCGAGGAATTATACTTCTTTGGTCGTGATTGTGGCAGGTCGCAAACAATCAAAGCGCCACACCCATTTGATTCCCGTTGTAGTATCACGCTAAGGCTATCACGCAGGCTAAGAAAGGGCAAGCACCCAAGCTACCCACCGAGTTACATAACCTCGAATAGATCTAGTGGCAGTGATAAATGTCAAAATTGAAAATTAGCAAGTGCAATTCAATAACTATTGACATAGGTCTGTGGTAGTTAAAAGCATATTTTAATGGAAGAAAAACCCTACAACCAGCGTAAAACATTTTTTTTTGAAACAGCGCAGAATTTTTTTTATTGTTATAAAAACATCTAACGTAAATGCAAACTGCAACAACAAAAACTATAGTGCATACTTGTATGCTTTACATAGATATGTTGAAGTCTGTCTGAGCAAAAGTAAAACAAACAAAGATAAGAGAAGCAAAAGTAGCAATAGTGCTTCATTGGGTTAGTGCATATTATCTTTCCAAAATTAATATTAGCTGTAAAACACTTGGAGCATCGCATCGACGACGAAGGCCTTCGACGGACGCAGCGAGCGGGTGAGTCTAACCATTCTTATCAGTTCTTTTGCATGTGTTTCTTATATGCCTATTTGTTTATACAAATTCGTGCACTGTTTTTTTTTAAAGCTTCACTTTGATAATGATAATTAGTACAACTACAACATGCAATGAATAAATCTCTTCTAAATTTGTTTTTGTTTTTTTTTTGTTGCCAAAATCATATGACAGCTGAAGTAACGTAGTTTGATTTTCATAAAATTATGATGATTTAAAGTACGTATGCCCTAAAGTTTTCTCGTGGCGGTGTTTAATTTGTATAAGGATTTAACAAAAATACATTTAATCTAAAATTAATTTCAAAATGGATTTATATACGCACAATTGAAATCGTGTCTGTTAATTAATCGCTAAAAATATTCTAATAAGCTCTTTGAAAGGTTATAAGCTATTTTCGTACATTTTCCTGCGCTTTCTTTTGTTCATAAATATGAATTTAAATTAGTTTTCTTTTATTATTTCTATTTTTATATAAATTTGAATTTAATGTTTGGTACTTGACATGACAGTTTTGAAGTAAAAGTCTACAAAAGATTATGCACATTATTCAAGTAGATAGTAATTATGGGTTGAATATATTGTAAATGGATATTATTGAAATGAAATTTTTCACGTAAAGATGAATATCTTCGACTACTCCTTCTTGATTAAAACTTTTTTTCCACATGCTGATATAGTACATTTTAATCGATAATATTCAAAGAACGATAAAGCATAAAAGAGGTAATCGTTGCGTTGAAATCTAGTGTCGCTTCTCAAAATTATGTTTACTGGCCTTGGTTCTTTAAGTCAATTTTTTCCGTATGGAAATAAAAAATAATAGGCAATAAATAATAGGAAATAAAAAAAATACCAGGCAAATTCCTCTGCTTTCAGTTCATGAGCTACATTTACAATATTGTTGTTGTTTTACGGGTAATTTCATTAAGATTCCGTGAAACCAGCAATTTATCTTCTACATTAGGTTGCATCACATCAATGGATGCCATCACTGATGTGTGCAGTGGAATAGTTTGACTCATTGGTTGTTGTGGGGCAGAAATTCTTGGAGTTAATACTCTTTCAGTAATGTGTTGTGTTTGATTTTCTGACTCTACAGAATCGGGTATATCAAAAACTTGTTATGTCCGCCTTTGCCAGTGCATCCCCTGTCGTTACGCCGGCTAGCCATCGGCTCAGGGTCAGATTCGACCGCGACAGGGGTGCGGCAGACCAACAATGAATTTATATTTTTTTTCAAACACACCTACTCATATTGTCGGCTGAGGGACGCCTGTGGAATTTGGGTGGAGTTGTGGCTACTTCGGTGTCATGTAGCCGCGTGGCCCTCCCTACCTTGAGCCGGTTTTGGCATTTTGTTGCCGGCTCCCTTCAACATGCTTGCTTTGGTTTCCCTTCTGCTCCGGGACTTTAGTCACCCCATCTCACCCCATAAATGGATTCTACTCCAGATTCATTTTCAAATTTTAAATTTTATTACAATAAAAATATATTCGGGTATTTAGGCCATTGAGTTTTGGGACGCTGCAGTTTGTTGGCTCTTTGTGCCTATTTATCTTATTCGATTTTCGAACCTCCTAACCTACCTATACTCGAGTATGTGGTTATGAGGGGTGTAATGATATGTAATGACAAGGAGATAAACAAAAAAAAACTGCGCCGCTCCAATACACATTCCAACCTCTTTTGCTTATATTAGTTTTTATACATTTTCTTTTACTTTTCTTTTTTTTTTTTTTTTTTTTTTTTTTTTTTTGTTCTTTTTTCTTAAGTATACATTTGAATTTTTGTTTACAATATGGTTACTTGTTTGGTGTTGTGTTTCTGTTTAATGTTTTATATTATGTTGTGAATGGTTTGGGCTATGTGTGTAACAGAAAATTGTTAATTGTTTTGTGTGTTGTTTTTTTGTTTTGTATTTTACATTATGTGGCTATGGGCGTGTGTGTATTACAATATGGTTAAATGTTTGGGTGTTGTTTTTGTTTAATTTTTATATTATGTGGCTATGGGATGAATGTGAGTCTGAGTGCTATGGAAATTCGGTGCGTGTTTGAATATGGTGTATGTGAACATGTATGGAGTGTATATAAAGGAGTGCGTGGTGTATATAAAATTTTGTGTTCTATGTTTGAGCGGAATATGTGTGAGTATTTAGTTGAATTTTGTGTTATATGCTGCACTGGTGTATGTGAGATGGCTATGTATATGTATGTAGGGTGTATATAAAAATTTTGGTTCTATGTTTGAGCGGAATATGTGTGAATATTTAGTATTTTAATGTTGAAGGGTACTTAGCCCAGACTTCCAGTTGCATGGAAATTGGCCTGACTTCCGCTAGGGCCGAGGTCCTGCCTAAGACCCAGTACTGCCGGTCGGTGCTGACCCGCGCACAGCGCACTTCCCAGAACGCCCGCAGTTACTGCTACTCCTATTACATACAGTAAGAAATTAGTCACTGGCACACTGGCCCCTCTTTAGACCCTTACCTCTGCCTATGAAGCCTCGCTGGTGTATATCCCAACCCTCCTGTCGTCACTCCGGTGTTTGAATATTGTCTTCCGCTTATTTTGTCTCTTTTTTTGTTTTTTCCCGCAATAGCACGTGTCTCTCGCTCACTGTCCGCAACTGATTTTCTTCTTCCCTAAGGCCACGACTTGCCATTCCCCCGGAATTGCTATTTTACCCACTTTGCAACCCTCCTAATTGGTAGCACTGGTCCTCACCCCTCACGCACGAGTACTTGTTATCGGCCCGCTCCAGCTGCCAATCGCGCGAGTTGCCACTCCTTTTGTCCGACGACATTTGTGGTTTCCCAATACTGCCGCGCCGCACATAACACCACACTCCGGTTTTATTTTGGTGCCAAACGGAAGAAACGGGAGTGAGAAGCGCCGCGGTTCTTTCTCTGCCCAACGTAGGCCACCGCCCACACCCTGAGATGGGTCTCTCGGTCTACCGACGAACAAAGCCGGGCCTTAGCTATTGCTTTAAATCTTTGGCGTGGAAGACTCCCAACCGACGCCCGTGCATGTCCTCCAACTCGTACAGGCTGTTGCCCACGCTGCTCCGGACACGGCATTTCACATACTTGTGGCACAGCTTCGCGTTCACGTTGTCCTTAAAACGACTGAGGACAAAGTTTCGCCTGTAAATCTCCTGGCCAGGTACGTACGCTACCATCCTCGCACGCTTATCGTATTGCCGTTTCGCCTTTTCATACGCCAGATGGACACTCTGCTGTACCTCATCCCGCACTGCCTTCTGCTGATCCGATCTGGGCAACATGCGCAATTCCGCATCCTCCAGCGCCCCCAACTTGCGTGCCAGCTTGTAATCCTTCCCGCTGGTGAACATGTGCTGCCCAAACAAAACGAAATACGGGGACGTGCCGATGCTGCCATGGATAGCACTGCGTGCTGCACACTGCACGTCCGAGAGCTTCTCGTCCCACTTCGTGTGGTCGCCCTGTACATATGTCCTGATGGCCGCTAACACTGTCTGGTTCACGCGTTCCGCCGCATTCGCCTGTGGGGCATAGTTCGCCGTGCGTATGTGGGTGATGCTCAGCCCCTGCAGGAACCCCGTAAATTGGCTGGCCACGAATTGCTTACCGTTGTCGGTATGGACGGTTTCTGGGACTCCAAATGCCGAAAACACCTCCTCCTGCAGAAACCGGACCACTGCCGCCGCTGTTGCTTTTGGCATCGCTCGCAACCACACGAATTTGGACAGATGGTCAAGAACAACCAGAATGGTGGTATTCCCTCTCCTGGACCTCGGATACGGCCCTAGAAAATCCAGATACAGCCTCTGCATTGGTCGGAGCGATACGGTTTCGGCGCCCATTACCGGCCTCGCTAATTGCGTGCTGTGCTTTGTTGCTTTGCACGTTTCACAGCCGGCAACGTACCTCCTCACCTGTGCCACCATCCCGGGCCAGAAAAAAAACTGCCTGAGCCGTTCTATGGTCCTCTTCATGCCCCCATGCATAGCCGCGTCGCTCTCATGGGCCTGCTGTATAAGGGCTGCGGACACAGGACGCGGTACCCAGAGCTTCCAGGAAAATTCCTCTCGCTCGGGCCGCGTGAACTGCGCCCGCTTATACAACAGCCCATCCTCCACGCGTAAATCCGGAAATAGCTCCGCGTTCTCCCGCACTTGCTTCAGCCGCTCGGTATACTCCGCACCTTCGAACTCGGTTGTCTCGAAGTCAAAAAAATCAACTTCCTCCAGTTCGAAAGGCCGTGAGAGGGTATCGGCTACAATATTTTCCTTGCCTTTCCGATGCTCAATATTAAAGTCGAACCTCTGCAGGGCCAACGACCACCGCGCTAATCGACCGTCCAACTCCTTCAATGACATCAGCCACCGCAGGCTGGCGTGATCAGTCACCACCTTAAACGGCATCAATTCAACGTACGGCCGGAATCTTTCGACCGCTTTTACTGCAGCCAGGCATTCCTTCTCGGTGACACTGTAGTTCAGCTGAGCGCCCCGAAGCTTCGCTGAAAAAAACGCTATCGGCCTTTCGGCCCCGTCTGCATCGAGTTGGAACAAAACCGCTCCTATGCCCGCTTGGCTCGCGTCACATTGGATCACGAACGGCTTCCGAAAGTCTGGATGCACCAACACTGGCGCGCAGGTGAGTGCCCCTTTCAACTCCTGAAATGCCGCAACCGCTTCGCCCGATAATTTGAACTTTCCTTTCCCTTTCAGGCAGTCCGTTAACGGCGCGGAAATCGTGGAAAAATTCCGAATGAAACGCCTATACCAGCCAGCGGTCCCCAAGAATCGGCGGAGCTGCTTTGCGCTGGTCGGCAAGGAAATCGCCCGAATCGCCTCGACCTTCTCTGGATCCGTCCGCAACGCACCATCGCCAACCACAAACCCCAGATACTTCAAGTACTTGTAGCAGAACTTGGATTTTTTTAAGGAAATCGTCAAATTGGCTACTTTCAAAGCACTTGCCACGTCCAACAGCACCTTGCAATGATCCTCAAACGTTCTGGATATTATGAGAAGGTCGTCCAGGTAGACGAATACATGGCTTCTCAAACGCTGGGGAATCACCTTATCCATCACCCTGCAAAGGCGCTGCGCCGCATTGCACAACCCGAACGGCATGGCCTTAAATTGATACAGTGGCCTTCCTGGTACCGTAAACGCGGTGTACTGCCGGCTTTCCTGATCCAGTTCGATCTGCCAAAAAGCATGCTTTAGATCCAGGCTGCTGATGTAAATGGTATCCTCCACTCGGCTCAAGATCGACTCAATGCTCTGGAGTGGGTAAGCATCCTTCACCGTGAGCTGATTTAGCTTTCTCGCGTCTAAGCACAACCGGTTCTTTCCAGGCTTCCTCACCAAAGTCACTCGGTTGCTCCATGGACTCTCACTTGGCTCGATAACCCCTAGCCGAAGCATCTCGTCGACTTCTGCAAACAATAGCGCCTGCACTGCCGGCGACACGGGATAAAAACGCTCTTTCACTGGCAGTGCCCCCTCCGTCAACTGAATGTGGTGCTGCTCCACTGGCGTCCTACCCAGACCGTGCTCCTCGAAGGATCTGAATTGGGCCACGACTCGCTGTAACTTCTCCTGTTGCCACGCCTCTAAATCGTGTGGCTCCGTTGGTGTACCATTTCCTAAGCGCTCCTCCTCCAACTCAGCCACGTGCTGTCCTTCGTCCACAGCCGGGATCACATTCGGAGCCAAACCGAACCTGCGCCAAAAATCCACGCCCAGATAAAGCGGTTGGCACAACGACGGGCAAACGTGGAATACCATTTCCGACTCTGTTCCGTTATACCTAACGCGCGCCATCACGCTGCCAATAATGCAATGTGGCGCGCCGCCGGCTGTCCTTACCGCGGATTTGTTTTCGCGTACCACCAAACCTAGTTTTCGGACCGACTCTATGGCACCACTTCCCAGCAAGCTCACCGACGCCCCGGTATCCAACAGACCGGTAAATTCTCTGCCTTCAATCGCTACCGTAGCATATGGGCGGCTATCGGAACGACATGCAGAATTCACCGCGGCACACACCGCCTGGCGTTTCTGTCGGCGTTCGCGGTGTCTCCTACGCGCCCGCAAGGATGTCTTCGACGCCCCTCTCGCATCCGGTTCGTGCTGGCTACCAAATATGCGGTTCCTGGCTACTTCATAGTCGCGCTGACGCTGCTCCAAGGGTTTCCGCTGCGACCATACTTTCTTCGGTGGGACTGCCTGGTTGACTTTATATATCTGTGAGTAAATATGACTAACGGTACTATCCTTATCGCTACTAATTCCTATCCTAACTACTGTATCATCGGAGGTACGCGTTTCACCGTCTACCGAGAGTGCGACTCCTCCGGCTGCGTCGGACTCCTCTCCGAGTTTCCCGGACGGCATTTCGGGCATCTTGGCAGCACCACGCCTGGCTGTCCGCATTTGAAACAAAACATATTGCGCACCGCCGACTCGCAATCGAAATATGTATGCCCTGGTTGTGCACAATTCCAACACTTGAGATTCGAGCGGCTCCCACCAGTTTCATGTGGCCTATATACCGCCTCCAAATGCTCCAGTTGGCCGCCTTCTGTACCTTCTGCTACCACGTCCAGCTCGTGTACTCGATGCTGCTCTCTCTGCTGCCCGTAGTTGGTACTGGCTGAGGGCCGCGCCCAACGCGTTGCCAGCATCTTTTCGGCGTCTTGGCACTCCTCTCTCAGCTTCTGCAGATTAGTTATATTCATCGGATAGATGACCCTAGACACGGTGTCTTTAATATTTGTCTTTATCACCTTAATAAGGTCATAATCCGAAAATGGACACACCAACCGAGAACGCAACACCAGCATCGCCTGAATATACTCTTCTATGCTCTCGCCATGCCGCTGCTTCCGCTCCCTCAGCTCCTGCTCTCGTTCAAACTCCGATCTTCGAGTCTGAAATTGCTGCTGCAGCCCATATCGGAGATTCGGCCAGTCCGGCACGCCCGAGGTACGTATGTACATCCAATACCAATCTTTCGCTCTTCCGTTCACCAGGCAGTGGAAGTCTCGCAACACGTCGGCCCAGGGCACCTGATACAAGGACTGCAAATGCTCCAATCGAAATATAAACTCTGCCACCGGCATTCCTTTGGTTTCGCCATCAAATACAAGGCCCCACTTTCTGATGTGGACGACGTCGGGCCGGGAGTCTCCCATCGTGGTTCGCCTTAATGGCCTGTGCACGTCAGGGCCCAAATCGCGCATCCACGGATCGGCTGAGAACTGCCGCTGCTCCACATGTGCCCGCTGTTCTGCCTCTAAAGTTCGGTTGTCGACGAACAGGTGAGTCGGTGCTGCAGCTGCTGGTCTACTACTTACAAAATCTCTTTCTTTCTCTGCCGGCTCGTACCCGCCTAAGGCTGGCCGCTGCATCTGCGCGTGAGCTCGCTCTGGCCTGCCCACCGGCGCCTGTGCTACAGACGGAGGCGCGCTATGCGTTTTCTCCTGCCTCAGCGCTGCCACTGCCTCATTAATCTCGCGCATGAACGACAGCATGCTGGCCTGCATCGTCTCTCGAATGGCCTCTACTTCTGATGACAACGATGCGCGATACGTCTCGTGGGCCTGTGCTAATGCCACGTTGATCGCTGACCGAATTTCGCTTGGCAGCGCAGACTCGGCTCTGCCACTCTGCTCTTCACCGCCATAGTCATGCGCGCGTGCGCCGGCTGTTGCTCCGGAACTGTTCGGAAATTCATCCCCGAATCCTCGGAACGCTGCCTCGTTTACACTCGGCGGCGATGCGTCATCATGGAGTGCTTCTGCTGGCTTGCCCGCCTCACTCAATCCTACGTGAGGAGGAGAGTCCAAGTGAACCAATGGCCTATTTCTAATAAACTCCTGACTCCGCCTGACCTTCCGGGTAACATTCGGGTCAAGATTCATTTCTCAGTACCTTGTTAATCCAAACCAAAAAAAAACCACTGCTAGTACTCGGATCCGTACCCGCCGATTATAATATCAAAAAAAAACTATATCTATATTATAAACGAGCAAACTCCGAATAAATAAATAGATCGGTCCACTCGTATGTATGTGTTTTCTTAAATGACAAGCGGGGATAATATCCTTAGCTAAGTACCCGTTGGAATATTTAATCCAATCAAATGCTTATGTATATATATATAGGAATACCATCAAACACACAACCAAAAAAAGGAATAAATAAATAAATAATAAATAAATAAGAATAAATAAATAAGAATAAATAAATAAGAATAAATAAATGAGAATAAATAAATGAGAATAAATAAATGTATACCAAAAGACTTAACAAAAAAAATACTAAGTGAAAAAAATTACTCCAAAAAAAAAACAAACTAACGATAAGTTGAACTTCAAATTCCCGCCCTATGCACAGACCTGCTAAACTGTGCCAAAATACCCTGTCGATACTTATTAATATCGATGGTTCAGCCCAGGAACAGCTGTGCTTGACCGGGACCATTCACAATGGACTCCCTGTCTATTGATAATTTATTTGCTGCTACGCAAATAAATAAATAAAAGGTAATTAATACACTAACTGACAATAGCATAAATCAAAACAATCTTTCTTTACTCTCACAGGCTCAACACTAGACATGTAAGGGTGAGATGAGGATCCTCAGTATGACGCTGCCCCACGGCACGCTGTCACTGCAGAAGGTAAACAAGCAAAACAAACATACATATATTTATCGCACGCTTTATACCACCCAATTTCTTCCAGGCGCCTACCAAAACTAAAATCTTGCTCGGGCTATGGCGAATTGCTGCTCCTATGCTCTGCTACGTAGGGCAACGATGCTCCTTCCGCTTGGGACAGGACATGGACCTACTACGCAACCATTCATAAGAACTACCAAACAACCACAAAAAAAAACGGTAACTAACACAAAAAAAACATAAGGCAACTATACTATTCTTTACTTAACACCTGACAGACATTACTCTCTATCTTTCCAGCCTCAGAGCACCCTGTAGGGCAACAATGAGTGGGCACCAAGACCCCTCACGGACCTGCTACACTCGCTCCTTCGCTGCGCCTATTCTGCTGGTTACCAACCTACACCGCGCTGTAAGAAAGATGCAACTGCGGCAACGATGGGCTGAGCCCTAGTGAAGCTCACCCACGGACCTGGCAGTTGCACCGTTTCCCGCCGGCTCAGGGGCCGCCAGCAGCTATTGCTGTTGAAATTTACATGTAAACACTCAATAAAGAATACAAATCAACACAAAAAACAAACAACAAGACTCTGGCTTTTAACTTCGCTTCGAACTGGGGCAACATTTGCTAAAATGTAGACCCAGGTGTATTTACATTGGGCGCCATCTTGTTATGTCCGCCTTTGCCAGTGCATCCCCTGTCGTTACGCCGGCTAGCCATCGGCTCAGGGTCAGATTCGACCGCGACAGGGGTGCGGCAGACCAACAATGAATTTATATTTTTTTTCAAACACACCTACTCATATTGTCGGCTGAGGGACGCCTGTGGAATTTGGGTGGAGTTGTGGCTACTTCGGTGTCATGTAGCCGCGTGGCCCTCCCTACCTTGAGCCGGTTTTGGCATTTTGTTGCCGGCTCCCTTCAACATGCTTGCTTTGGTTTCCCTTCTGCTCCGGGACTTTAGTCACCCCATCTCACCCCATAAATGGATTCTACTCCAGATTCATTTTCAAATTTTAAATTTTATTACAATAAAAATATATTCGGGTATTTAGGCCATTGAGTTTTGGGACGCTGCAGTTTGTTGGCTCTTTGTGCCTATTTATCTTATTCGATTTTCGAACCTCCTAACCTACCTATACTCGAGTATGTGGTTATGAGGGGTGTAATGATATGTAATGACAAGGAGATAAACAAAAAAAAACTGCGCCGCTCCAATACACATTCCAACCTCTTTTGCTTATATTAGTTTTTATACATTTTCTTTTACTTTTCTTTTTTTTTTTTTTTTTTTTTTTTTTTTTTTTTTTTGTTCTTTTTTCTTAAGTATACATTTGAATTTTTGTTTACAATATGGTTACTTGTTTGGTGTTGTGTTTCTGTTTAATGTTTTATATTATGTTGTGAATGGTTTGGGCTATGTGTGTAACAGAAAATTGTTAATTGTTTTGTGTGTTGTTTTTTTGTTTTGTATTTTACATTATGTGGCTATGGGCGTGTGTGTATTACAATATGGTTAAATGTTTGGGTGTTGTTTTTGTTTAATTTTTATATTATGTGGCTATGGGATGAATGTGAGTCTGAGTGCTATGGAAATTCGGTGTGTGTTTGAATATGGTGTATGTGAACATGTATGGAGTGTATATAAAGGAGTGCGTGGTGTATATAAAATTTTGTGTTCTATGTTTGAGCGGAATATGTGTGAGTATTTAGTTGAATTTTGTGTTATATGCTGCACTGGTGTATGTGAGATGGCTATGTATATGTATGTAGGGTGTATATAAAAATTTTGGTTCTATGTTTGAGCGGAATATGTGTGAATATTTAGTATTTTAATGTTGAAGGGTACTTAGCCCAGACTTCCAGTTGCATGGAAATTGGCCTGACTTCCGCTAGGGCCGAGGTCCTGCCTAAGACCCAGTACTGCCGGTCGGTGCTGACCCGCGCACAGCGCACTTCCCAGAACGCCCGCAGTTACTGCTACTCCTATTACATACAGTAAGAAATTAGTCACTGGCACACTGGCCCCTCTTTAGACCCTTACCTCTGCCTATGAAGCCTCGCTGGTGTATATCCCAACCCTCCTGTCGTCACTCCGGTGTTTGAATATTGTCTTCCGCTTATTTTGTCTCTTTTTTTGTTTTTTCCCGCAATAGCACGTGTCTCTCGCTCACTGTCCGCAACTGATTTTCTTCTTCCCTAAGGCCACGACTTGCCATTCCCCCGGAATTGCTATTTTACCCACTTTGCAACCCTCCTAATTGGTAGCACTGGTCCTCACCCCTCACGCACGAGTACTTGTTATCGGCCCGCTCCAGCTGCCAATCGCGCGAGTTGCCACTCCTTTTGTCCGACGACATTTGTGGTTTCCCAATACTGCCGCGCCGCACATAACAAACTTCAACATCAACGTAGTCTATTTTTGTTTCTTGTTGTTCGTTTGCAAATTCTCACAAATTCGTCTAAATGATCGCATTCGATAATACAAGCTCTTCTGTTGTCCTTTGCTTTTGCACATTTTGGACCGCACGAATGAGAATCAGAGAAGTAACATTTGTTATCATAATGCATCACTCCGAATGATTTTCCTTCTGATATCAGAATTATGATTTATAAAAAGATCTACAAAAGCTTCTCGAAGTGTAAGTCCAGAATTTGATTCATTTACTTGGTCATTTAAGCTTCCTGATGGCTCAGATCATCCAAAAATTGCCGGTAGACAGAAGTGAAGGTTTCCCTCGTTGCAACTACTCAAGTTGATATGTATATAAGTACCCTATGTACTTATATACAGCGAACGCGTTAACTTGCACTACAGTGCAGCAAAACAAGCGAATGAAAAAATAAACAAACTGCACAAGTCGACTTCAAATTTTCAAGTGTTTATTGCTAGCCGTGCAAGGCTTAGCATTAGCATAACATAATGTGGACATTGACTTAACAGAGATAGAGCGAGAGACTAACATAAACAGCTGTTATTTCAAATTAAATTTGTGAGCGCTTACAATTAATTGCTTACAACCGGCTTAAGTCTACACTTCAATGATAATTCAAACAACTTATATCTACAATTCAGAATATTTCAACAAAAGCTATGCTTAAATCTATACTATACTTAAGTATAAAGGCATGAAATGCCCATACATCGGCCGCGTTGAAGCGATTCGCTTCAAAACAGCTCGACTGGTAGAGGCGCCAAGCGATGAATTGCCCTCTTAAATTCTCCTGCCTTCGTCCGTACTATCGCCACGCGCACTTTTCCATCTGCGCCTTTTATCGCCTCTTGGACGACTCCCAGCATCCACTGCTGAGGCGGCGCGTTGTCCTCGTGGACGAGTACGATCGTTCCGTTCTCCATATCTGGCCGATCCACTGCCCACTTTTGGCGCTGCTGCAGGCTCAGCAGGTAGTCTTTTGACCAGTCTGCCCAAAACCGCTGCTTGATGCCTAAGATCAGCTGCCAGCGTTGCAAGTAGGTCAGCCTGTCGTCTCTCACGGGCTGCCCTGACCCGGTTGGCAGCGGCACGAGCGTTCCGCCTACGAGTAGGTGAGCTGGAGTTATCGCCTCGCCGTTGGGATTCGCTCCGTCCAACACAATTGCTAGTACAGTTATCTGTAGGTCTTCTCCCCTTATACTGCCTGAAGATTCTTACCACCCTACTTTACAAATCTCCCTCTCAATTTCAAACCCTACCTCTACTCCAGCACTTATTCCCAAAAATACTAGTTTGTGCTTTCGCAAAGGAAATTTTTCTTTGCTAAACGAACTTATTTCAGCAACTAATTGGTCCTATTTGTATAATGCTGTTGACATCAACATAGCCGTAAAGTTTTTCTATGACACTATTAATGCTCTTTTTGATGTTTGCATCCCAAAACGTGTCATTTCGTCTGCGTCATCAAAACCTCCTTGGTTTTCACCAAGACTTTCAAACTTAAAAAATGTTAAATCTAGATGCTTTAAAAAGTATAAGCAGTCGGGCCTATCTATTGACTTCTATAAATACTCTTTAGCGAAATCCAATTTTGCTCTCCTTAATTCACGATGTTTAATAATTACCTTGCCCGATGCAAGATACAATTTGCACAGGACCCTAAACAATTCTATAAGTTTGTTAACTCTAAACGTAAATCTGCTTCCCTTCCTTCGTCATTTTTCCTTGGTGACAAAAAAGCCAGCAACGATTCTGAAGCTGCTGACTTGTTTGCCAACTTCTTCCAATCAACTTATTCCTCTGTCTCTATTAGTGGTACCTCTTATCCTTATAGCATTTCATCTTCCCACACTATTTACGCTCCCATAATTTCTGATAGCTGTCTACTCTCTGCTATAAAATCCTTAAAATCTTCATACTCTCCTGGAGCAGACAACATTCCTAGTTGTGTTCTCAAGGAGTGTTATAGTTCCCTTTTACAGCCATTACTTAAACTTTTTAATCTGTCACTTGGTTCCTCAATCTTTCCAACTATTTGGAGAGAATCTTTTATTATTCCTCTTTATAAAAAGGGTGGTAAGTCTGATATTTCAAACTACAGAGGTATTGCAAAGTTGTCTGCCATACCGAAATTATTTGAAAAAAATAGTTTGCAGCACTTTGCAGCACCTCTGTAAATCTGTCATATCTCCAGTTCAACATGGATTCATGAAGAGATGGTCTACTACGACCAATTTGCTGGAATTTACTTCCTTGGTAAATAAAGCATTTATTCTAAAAATGCAGACTGATGTCGTTTACACTGACTTCAGTAAAGCATTTGACTCTGTGAACCATGATCTTCTGCTCTTTAATCTAAGTCGTATAGGATTTCCCTCCGCTTTTCGGTGTTGGATTTCGTCTTATCTAAAAAATAGGACCCAACGGATCTTGCTTAGGTCGCATATTTCTAAGCCCGTGTTTGCATCATCAGGTGTGCCTCAAGGTAGCCATCTTGGCCCCTTACTTTTTACATTATTTATTAATGACCTCCCCTCTACCTTGTCACACTCTCATATTCTTATGTATGCTGATGATGTGAAACTTATTCTGACTTATAAAGACCATACTCATTTTCATCGCCTGCAGGATGATCTGAACTGCATGCAATCGTGGTGCTTAGCTAACCACTTGTACCTCAATTGCGCTAAGTGTAAATTCATGACATTTCACCGAACTTTGCCTCATTTAGTCACGTATACGATTGACAATGTGTCATTGCAGCGTATATCGACTGTTGAAGACCTTGGGGTTCTTTTTGATTCCAAATTGAACTTCAACCTTCACATATCTAGTATTGTCAATAAGGCTAAGGGGTTACTTGGATTCATATAACGTTGGTCCAAGGAATTCAATGACCCATATACCACTAAGCTTCTTTACACTGCACTAGTACGCCCTGTGCTTGAATACTGCTCATGCGTTTGGTGTCAGCAGTATAGTAAGCAACAGGAACGTATTGAGTCTGTTCAAAAGCAATTCCTTCTTTTTGCTCTACGTGGTTTAAGTTGGGATCCCAACCTCCGCTTGCCATCGTACTCTAGCAGGCTGATGCTTATAAACCTTCCTTCTTTAGTAAATCGTAGGACTGTTCTTGGAGTAGTTTTTCTCCACAAGTTGATTATCGGCGAGGTTGACTCCTCTTCCCTCTTAGGTCGCCTTAATTTTTCCGTTCCTTGTAGACCAACAAGGAATTATTTGCCATTCGTCTTGTCTAGGTGCACAACCGATTACGCTGCGCACAATCGTTTTCGAGTCATTTGTTCCAATTATAATGAGCTTTCTCATTTACTTTCAAAAGAACTCTCTCTTTATTCTATAAAAGTTCTTCTTTATAGTTATCTCCGTGGAAATCTCTGACCACATACTGCTGTGAGTCGGGGCATAGCTGGCCGGACTGGCTTAAAACTTTCCCCCACCGGGTTGGAGATTTCCCTCTTTCTCCTTTTGTCTTTCTTGTTCCATCTTTCTCTTTCCCTGTTTCTCTCTTCCCCTTTCTCTTCCTCTTCCTTTCTCTCCCTCTTTACCTCTGTCTCTTTCTACTCCTTACTTTTTATAGCCTGTACCCAAAGGGTGAAAGGCTATACTAGTTTTGTGTGCATATATGTAACACACAGAAGGAGGCGTGGCAGACCCCACAAAGTATATATATTCTTGATCAGGATAAGAAGACGAGTCGATATAGCCATGTCCGTCTGTCTGTCTGTCCGTCTGTCTGTATGAGCGCAAGGATCTCAGTAAGTACAAGAGCTAGGATAACCAAAATTGGTATCAATTCGTAATTCGTATTTTTTCTTATAACTTCCGTAATTCTCGGAATTTTAAAATCAATTTTGGTAGGTACATCCAGTTAGTACTAATGTGTCCGTGTGCCAAATCATGATAGGTCAATTCTGAAGAAAGTTATAGCCATAAGTAAAATCGCTGCTCATGCGCTGCCTGCAGCTCTGTCGGCAGCGCTGCCCGCAGCTGTTGTTGTTGCTGCTTTTGCTCAACTTTGTGCTGCATACATACATGCATAGGTACGTGATGTAAATGTATGCTGTTTAAACTGAACATAAACATGTATTCTAATTTAATTTAATTAATTATTTTAATTAATTAATTCATTCATTTTTTTTAATAATTTAATTTTTTTTAAATTTTTTTTTATTTTAATTTTTCCTTTTTGTGGCGAGTACAGGCTATTTTACTGTCGGGCTTGCTCGACTGTAGCGTTCTATCTTGTTCTAATTATCTCCTAAGTAGAATTAATTTTCCTCTTCTACATACTATTTGTTTAGATTGTTAGGTCTATAATGTCTCTGACCACATATGGCTGTGAATCGGGGCATAGCTGGCCAACTGGCAAATAAAGTTCCCCCATCGTGTCGGAGGCATTTCTAGACGTTATTGTACAGCTTTTTCGTAGGCTTTCTTATCTTTTAAGTTGAGACTATGTTATATTAATCATATTTGAATTTTTAATTTTAAATCTTAATATATATAAAATGTTAATACTTATATATTGTTATTGAATAAATTGACAGATCCACTTGTTGATTTAAATAAATAAACAAAAAAAAAAAAAAAAATTGGTGGCATTGCCGCAATATAGCCGCTTGACTGCTCCACGGCGACCCACAAACCTGGATAAACACATTATAAAAGAATTAGCAGTCAAGTCAGAAACGATGTGGGGCAACGGCGCCTTGAGTAAACGGCCGCCAACTCGTACCAACATCAAAGTTCGCTTTCCATACTGATACGGACTCAGAAATGGATTAAGCTTTTGGTACGACGGTTGCAGGATCACCGACTTGCCTAATTTGACTATTTCGGCTGCGAAATCGAAACATGTACGACACTATGCGGAGAATTTTTAAGTACGACGACGAAATTTCAATTAAATCCAAAATTGGATTTGAAGCATTATCGGCCGCGATGAGAACCATCGCATTCGTCCACTTCTTCACCACTGATTGCTCTTTGGTCAACTTAATGTGAGAATTAGTTGGCCAAAGGTTCAGGTCACTTTGAAAAATCTTTGGACCACCAAACCAATGTGAATAAATCAATTCTGCAGTGGTACAACCACGCGAAGTTAAGTCAGCTGGATTTTCTGCAGTCGGTACATGGCGCCAAGTGGCGTCTGATGTCAATTCCTGTATGGTACCAACTCTATTGGCGACAAATGTATTCAAATGTGAAGGATGAGTTTGCAACCAATGCAGGACTACCTCTGAAGCAGACCAAAATATGATTTGGTCAACAGGCACATGGAGAAGATGCCGAACTTTCTCCCACAAATTTGCGAGCAAGTGTGCTGCGCACAATTCTAAACGTGGCACCGACTTTGTCTTCAGTGGCGCTACCTTCGACTTTGCAGTCAGCAAATTCACAGTTACTCTGTGCTCTCGCTCAATTCGGAGGTAAAAACAGCACCCATAAGCCCTTGTCGAAGCGTCAGCAAAGCCATGAACCTTATATTTTGTGCCTTTGGTGACGCCGACATATCGGGGAATGCGTATCGCCTCAATTTCATGAAATGACTGCGCAATTGACTGTAAGTCGGACAGTAAATGTTCAGGAATTTGGTCATCCCAAGTGGATTTTTGAAGGAAAATTTCTTGCATCAGAATTTTTGGTCGAGTGATAATCGGACAAAGTAAGCCAAGCGGGTCGTACAATCTGGATATAAACGATAAAATCGAGCGCTTGGTGGGGGCAATGTCTATCGACATGTTCGACATCGAATATTTAAAAACGTCTTCACGCGGGCTCCAAATGAGCCCCAACGTCTTCGTATCCTCCTGATGGCCGATCACCATTTCGTCAGAAGGCGACGCTTTAAATGTTTCACAATTTGATACCCATTTCGTTAAAGTGAAACCGAACGATTCGAGCACTGAAACTAGCTCATTCCGTAGCATTCGCAATTCTTCCACTGTATCTGCTACAGATAGCAGATCATATACATAGAAATCGCTAGCAAGCGACTTTGATGCCAAAGGATGCGAAATAGCATGTAGCTCACTCAGGTACTTTAAGCAACGGATTGCCAGAAAAGGTGCCGAAGCAGTACCGTATGTTACCGTGTTTAAACGATACAATTGGAGTGGTTCAGTGGAGTTGCTTCTCCAAATAATAAGCTGGAAATTGCGATGCGATTCGTTGATTTCGACTTGTCGGTACATTTTTGCAATGTCTGCCGACAGGGCGAATGGATGAAGTCGAAATCGCAACAATGTTGAGTATAGACATGGCTGTATGGTTGGACCAACCATCAGAATGTCATTTAAAGACAATTGTGACGACGTCTTGCTAGACGCACCGAAAACGACTCTCAACTTTGTTGATGTGCTTTGTGGCCTTAGCACGCATTGGTACGGTATAAAAAATTGCGACTCTCTCGGTACACTGTTCTCAATGACACCCATATGGCCCAACGAAATGTACTCTTTCATAAAGGTAATGTACATCGACTGTGTATAAGGCTGCTTTGCCATTCTTCTTTCCAGAGCCAAAAAACGCCTTCTCATACGAATTTCCGAGACTTTTGGGACTGGATTTAAATGGCAAAGAAACAGTCAGCCTGCCCGAGGGTAAGCGATTGACCGATTCGAGAAATGTTTTCTCGCAAAGCACTTGTTCTGGGGTGTACAAACTTTGATCGGACAAATTTGGAACTTCTTCCAACTCCCAGAATTTACGGATGAGACTATCTAGTTCCTGACATTCTGGATTTGACGAAGAGCTCTGTTTTAAGCTCACGAGCGATGTTGACGGCAGCTCAGTTGACCCTGCAGAACGGCAACGACCAGCCACAATCCAGCCAACTGCCGGCGAGTCGCTGGTACCTTTAATTTGCCCTTCTCGTAGCAAATCAAAAAAAGCATCTGCCCCAAGTAGCAGATCTATGCGTTGCGGCCGATGGAATTGGGGAATGTTATTCAACACTGCAAATTCTGCCGTCAGCTCAAATTTGTCAATTCGAGAAGCTATAAAAGTTTAAACGATATGACGTACTTCAGACTTTCGTTTGCCTATGCCTAATAAACAAATGTCTTTGCGCTCCCTCTTAAGCTTTAGGACTCTGGCCAAGTCCTCGGTCATAAAATTGACCTGCGAACCAGAGTCTAAAAGTGCCCTGGCTAATTGGTAGGAACCTGACTGGTCCATTACCTTAACAATTGCTGTTGCCAAAATTACTTGGTCAGTCACTGTCGTGGCGTGGTTGACCGCCGACGTTTGCGTTGGTACTGCCGATTGTGCTACCAACGTGTGACTAGAAGCCGCAGCTTGCGAAATGTTCGAACTATATTCGTACTTGTGCAAGAGCGTGTGATGCGGCTTCGAACAGACTCTGCAACAACCAGACTTGCAGGATTTAGTCGTATGACCTTTTCGCAAACAGTTTATGCACAACTGGACCCGTTTCACAAATTTAAAAAGCTCATCTCTAGCGATCGCTGAAAATTGAGGACATACTTGTATGTAGTGGTCATTCGACTGACAAAACGGACACTTAGGGGTCAATGGCTGACTTGGCTGTGCTACTGCCAACGCCGTTTTACCATTCCTTTTTGACCCATCGGAACTTGGCTTCTTGGGCCAGCCAGACGATGCCTCCTCAGCAGACAGATGCTGGTAGCTGGAAGATGGAAGTTGACTGTAGTCAAGGCCCTCTTCCCATTTGGATCGAGTGATGGAGTCAACTTTACCCATAACCAAATATATGAGAATTACGTTTGCTATTTGCTTCTCATCACCCAATGACAACAGCGATTCATAAATTGCCCTTACATTATCTATTAGGGAGCGCAAAGATGAAGCAGAAGGCTCTTGCATTTTGGGCAAGTCGAACAGCTTGGCCACGCTGTCGAAAACGATTAGGCAACTATTGTCAAACACTCGTTTTAATGCTGCTAGCGCCTTTGGATAATTGGCATCAGTTACTTGATAAGCTTTGACTGTGCCAAGCGCTTCTTTGTCCAAACAAGAAAGCAAGTGATTAAATTTCTCTATGTTCGTCAGAGATGCGTCATGGTCAACCAAGTTTTCGAACAGACCAATGAGTTTCATCGACGGCAGCTGCTTGCTATGGCAACCTGATTAAACATTGTAGAGTTGGCCAGGCTGTCCCTCTGAGGCTTAGGCCGAACACCTTTACTCAAGTGCAGCGTTTCCGTCGTGACGCACAAATTTTCTAAATCTGCTCTTGAGGCTAAGGCCGGATCGATTTGATCCAACTCTTCCTGCAGATTGAACGCTCTGTCAATATATCTGGTTAAAATTTTCAACCGGCTCTCCATTTCAACAGACTCACTGGGCTTAGTGGCATTTTGCACGGAATCTTTAATGCGTTCTATATCTCTGACAACATTTTTGTGTCATTGCAATAATGCATCGAACTTGCTCGACTACAAATCATCCGACAGCTTGTCGTAAGTTTGCTTGCTGCGTTTTGATGGCATGTTTGTAGCGAGTCTTTAAATGTTTGCACAAGACTAAAAGTGTATAAAGGTATAATTGGACTATGTCCAGAAAAATATACACAAATGTATACTATTGGCAAGAAAGCGCAGGCGCAAAGGTTTAACTTTGTATGGTAAATAAATGTAATGTCTACAGTTGTGGCCAGCACTGTACGCACGTATAATACGTATAATAATGTACGCAACTATGTTAACAGCAGCTGACAAAAAACAGAGGCCAGAGACGCGCAGCTGTTAGAATTAATGCTGAACAAATATGCAAGCTGCACGATAGCAGCGAACCCACGCAACAACAATATGTGCGTAAGGGAAACGAAATGACGTCGACGCTAGCTGAGCGACGCACGTCGACGGCTGAACTTGCAAGCAACGCAAGCAGCGCGAAGAACAATTAGAACAACAACAACCACAGCGCAATTAGCAATTAGTCCAGCAACAACAATGCACAAGCAAGCGAAATTGACTCTAGCTTGCAGTTGCTAGACCAGTGCGGCAATAACGAAGAGAGCGCAAAAGGCAGAATCCAAATCAAACGGCACAGAAGAAAGGCGCGCTGAACTCTAAGTTTGGCGCTTTCAAATTCTTGCGGTGCGTTGGTATAACAAATGTCCAAAGTACAGCAGTTATATGTATGTACCACCACAAATGTATATATGTATGTATATATATGTGTATATATATATGTATATATGTATGTATGTTGGCAAATATATAAGTGTATGTATGTATGTGGATAAATTTGCATGTATGTACGACCAAATGAAAATTATGCACTCATGTACCAACAAATATGTATATTAAACTTTATTTATGTAAAGGTTTATTGTATGTATATGGTATATGGTAACAAACAAATCGAATGCCAACGTGTAAATTGCGGCCTAGTCATGCGTAAGCATTGAACGCATACACTCACATACATATGTGCCTTTATAGACAATTAACACATGTATGTACATATGTATGTGCCAAGTCCAATCAGACAGATTTGGCCGCTATTTAATTTGCACTCGTTACCTTTGTATAACTTCCTTGTGGAATTGGGCACTGCATCGCCAGCTACCGTAAATAAGGAGAGCTCCAAACCGAATATCCAGAACACACAACCAGATGGCAGGAATGACTCCAGACCCAATGTCCAGTGTCCAACAAGTCACAACGATGAGTCCACCCGGGGGCGCCAAAATGATCGCTCAGATCATCCAAAAATTGCCGGTAGGCAAAAGTGAAGGTTCCCCTCGTTGCAACTACTCAAGTTGATATGTATATAAGTACCCTATGTACTTATATACAGCGAACGCGTTAACTTGCACTACAGTGCAGCAAAACAAGCGAATGAAAAAATAAACAAACTGCACAAGTCGACTTCAAATTTTCAAGTGTTTATTGCTAGCCGTGCAAGGCTTAGCATTAGCATAACATAATGTGGACATTGACTTAACAGAGATAGAGCGAGAGACTAACATAAACAGCTGTTATTTCAAATTAAATTTGTGAGCGCTTACAATTAATTGTTTACAACCGGCTTAAGTCTACACTTCAATGATAATTCAAACAACATATATCTACAATTCAGAATATTTCAACAAAATCTATGCTTAAATCTATACTATACTTAAGTATAAAGGCATGAAATGCCCATACACTTCCGAATAGGCTTGGTTCATCATCAAAATTTATTTGAAGTCGTTTGCTGAATATAAAAATATCATCTTTAATAACGTTAAAATTCCGTACGAGCAAGTATCCATCATTTTGTACAGGATAAGCCACGAGACTTATTTTCGTTTGAAATCTGATATTACTGTAAATCTGATCACCCGTTATCATATTCAAATTAAGAATATTTGTTGACCAACATTGTGGCGGAAGAATACAAGCTCTTACAATGTTTGCCAATACTACAACTATAACACAACATTGTACACCTGCAAATACTAATATAAATATACTAGCAGGCCCTGCCCGTCTTTGCTGGGCTAAATAAAATGTGCTTATAATTATAAGTTTATTTTCTATATGATATTCTCCTTTCGACGCTCTTTAAAGTTTTTTAAAGAGTTCATTTTCCAAATAGAAAATATAGTACAATAAGTACTATGTATGGTTATACGTACATACATACATATGTACATATCTTCGTTACGCACCGGGCGGAATGCCAGTCCTGACTTAACTGTGTGCTTCCTCAGCACGTTGTACGCAGAGTCGAGTTATCTCCGAAAAGGGACATTTAATTTTGATTTATAAATTGGGACGTCTCGCCAAAATTGGAGCGTTCGGCACACTCACAAATAGGCTTAACGGTAAATGACTCTTAGATTTGTTCAGAATACATTTGTAGCGTAGCAGATATGCAATCAGCTGAGATGCTAGAGATGGGCATGTGTCGGATGCTCTATGTGCTAGAGCATCAAAACTATCGATAGTTGAATCCGTCGATACAATCAATAATTCAATCGAAGTTTGAATGCAATTACCAGAAAATTTAAATAATATCATCTTATAATTTATTGAGATCAATTACAACAAATCATATATAAACATACATTTGTACATATGCCCGCAACGCGAAGCAGAATATATATGGCATTTTTCTTTTGAAATTAACAGGCGTAAATGATCAAAACTTAAGAAGAAGCGCGAGCCAATGACTTGCAGTTGTTGTTGTTTTTCGTTTTACAAATTTGACTTAAAACCATAGAACATTATTTATTACAATTAAACAACAGTGCTCGATTGTCCAATGTATACATACATACATACGAATGTACATACATGCTATATATGTACATACACAGGCATACATACATATGTATGTACATATGCATGCATGTTTCTCTTTACTTTTTCATACATCGACACGAACTGTTGCTTGTTCTGTGTGTAAGTGTGTGTATGTGATGTCCCCAACTATTTGATATTTGCGTTCTTTGTAATTTGTTGTTGCTGCATAAAGTTATTAATGAAAACCGTAATGCCAAATGTACTAAACAAAGAAAAATTTACTTTTAAAAATGTTAAATAATTTTTAATTAATGAACATTTCTTGCTATGTCAGTGCAAGATGAATGAACATACATTAATGCATAGTACATGTACATAGATGTGTACATATGTATGTGTGTACATTCACACATTAGTGTCTCACATGTTGCTTTGGATATTTCAATATTTGCACGCAACTACACGAACAGCTGCTTGTATGTGTGTGTGTGTGTATGTATACTTAGTTGTCCCCAACTGTTTGATATTTTGTATTATTTGTTCTGCCTGCATTGTTAAAATGCATATTTTGAAAATCCTTGAAGTTGTAGATTTAGTTACGTAGATTACAGTCCCCAAATTTGAAATCGATCGGAAAAAATTTATAACACAAACTTTTCATTTGAAAAGGTGAATAAATATTAAAACCCCAATAATTCAAGCTCCACCACAAATTTCGAAAATCCGAGTATGCAGTTTTGTTTTGTATTCTTTTATAGATTATAAAAATCAAATTTAAAGTTGTTCGGTGCAGAAATACAGAAAATTCAAACAAACTTTGGAGCTCGTTTTCCCCCTTTCGAGCTCGAATTTTCCAAAATCCCTTCTTATCGCCAGCCTACACTATAAAAGGATACTTGAGTCCAAATTTCAGCTTCCTAGCTTTACCGTTTGGGCTGTGCGTTGATCACCAATCAGTCAGTCAGTCAGGACAAACTGTTTTATATATATATATATTATCAGCTTGATGCCATGAGGCACGTACAATTCTTGATGAGTCGTTAATTCTCATTTAAGCACTAGTATTCTCTGTTGATTCCTCATTGGCTTCAACTTCATTCTATAACGACACTTCTTCTACTCTTATATCTTCTTCATGAAGCTCAATGTTATTATTGATACTAACATCTTTGTACAGAGGATTGTTTGCTACTAACCAATACAAGGCATCATATACTTTTTGTCTAGATATCGAAAACTGTCGCGTTACAGCAATATTTTCAAGATGCTCAGTAACTACGACATTATTAGAGTTTCTTGGAATCATGTTAGGAAGATTTTTAGTAACTTCAAAAACATCTTGTGCAAACAATACCGCCGGACCTCGGAAACTATATTGTCCAAACAAACCACTCAACTTGATAACTTTAACAAATGAAATTATACTTGAAATTAATCGCTGTTCAAACTGTGACAAATCTGTAATAACTTCTGGAATAGGCCCTGGATCTAGATTATTCCAATACGATTTAGATGGTACAGTCTTTTTCTTCGAATTTAAATGAGTCTTACAGCGGTTACAAACTACTAATCAATTTTTATGCTTAAGTTCATCGGACAAATAAGGTGCTATATTACTGTTTACAGTCCACTTTGAAATTTGATGCGGGTAGCATCGTTTAGTGCAAATTTCACAAATTTTATCACAAAATGTGTTAATTGCGCGTATAAAAGCAGCTTTACTCGCTCTATCTAATTCTCTAGAATCAATATTATGTTGCCGCATGTGCTGCAAACGGGTTGCTCTATTATCTCCTGATTGTAAGGCTCTATTTTTTCTTCTTATTCTTCTTCTTATTTTTTCTCTCAATCTCTTCATCATTTGAGAGTTCTGTAATTTGTTCTATCACTTTTTGTCTTTTTTTCTCCAGTCTCCTTTTTTTGTGTCGTAGTTTCATTTTTCATTTTTGTTCCCACGAGTAATGGACAATTAAACGGTCAAAATAATAATAAAGGTAGAATATAAGTAAAAATAAACTCTAACAAATAAAATAAAGCACCTAACTCTTCAACCAAGCAGTTGCGAATTGCTAGCGCCAAAAATAATAATGCCCTTATAAAAATAAAATATTGTCTAAAATGATCATGCAATTAAAAATAATTGTATTGTCATCAATCCTTGACCACTGTGCAAATTTTCAAGCTGATCAGACTTCTGGTAATTAGTAAAAATGACTCTGAAAGATTCCGTTACATACACAAACATGTACAAGGTTTGATCCAAAGTAAACAGGACTTTTTAAAAAAACAAACAGAACAAATGGTTTTTTCGGCAAAATCAATTTATTTTATTTAAAATAGTCTCCTTCTGCTTCAATACAGCTTTTTGCACGATCCAAAAGCATGTCGAACGAGTGTCTTAGCTCGTTGGCCGGTATGGCTGCCAGTATGCCGGTGCAAGCCTTTTGAATGGCCTCTACGTCTGCATAACGCTTTCCTTTCATGGGCAAATGCATTTTTCCGAAAAGGTGAATACGGTGAGTGGTTAATGGTTAAAATGTGATTTTTGGTCAAATAATCGGTCACAAGTCACAAGTGTCGATCGATTCTGAGCAATTTTTGGTCGTCAGTCAATTTGTGCACACACCGTGCACACACACCTTTCGTAAGCCCAAATGTTCGGTCAAAATGCGATAAATCGATGTTTTGGAGATGTTCAATTCCATTACCATCAATTTCAATGATGATTTCGGCTGATTTTTGATTAATTCACGCACAGTTTCGATGGAATTTTCGGTGATCACGACTTTTGATTGGCCCACATTTTGATCGTCATTTATGTCCTCACGACCACTTTGAAAACGTTGAAACCACTCGTGCACTCTGCTACGGGATAGGCAATCATCGCCATAAACTTGTTCCATCAATTGAAACGTTTCGGTAAAAGTTTTACCAATTTTAAAACAAAATTTAATGTTGGCTGTAGCTCATTTTCGCACCGATAACACAAACATACTGACACTTAAAACGCAATAACTTCACTTCGAATCGATGAAATGTCATGAAATTCTCACTGGATAATCGACAAAGATAGCAGATTCTAACGCACTAGTCAACATACAGATAGCGCCACCAGGGGGCGCTAGGTTCATAATGTATTGTTTACTTTGGAACACATCTTGTACATACAGGACTACTTATGCTTAAGGCAGAATTTAGGAAACAAAAAAATGTTGAAGACAAAATACGAGTCTTAATAAAGACTGTTTTAAGAGGAATATATATAGAAATATATTTAGAAAATATATATAATTTATATAAATTAAAAGGAAACTCGCTTTTTGTAAGTGGCCAAAGGCACAAAATATATGCAAGTATATACATATATGTATTTCCAAAATATGCACTTTATAATTAATACACTCAAGCACTCACAAAATTAAGTATTCCCGTTTTTAATTTTAAAATCCCACCACATTCACAACCGCACAGAAGTTAATGCTAAATGAAACAAATTTCTTGGACGGCTAGTCGACCTATTTTTTGTGTGCCCTTTTGTGACCTGGCCGTTTTTTTCAGTTTTTAGATCATGTGGGATCACGCGGTTTTATTGTCAGCTACCTGCAGGTCAACGATTAAAAAGGATGAGTTGGCAGTTTATTTGCTGAGATGTCATCAGCAGGTAATTTCTAGGGGATCGCTCAAAAATTAGAATGAGTCCCGTTTAAAACCTTACACGAATGTCCCCAAAAGAATTTGAACCTTTTATAGGTAATCCACGAAACATTGTGCAGGATAGCTATATTAAAAAATATATGAATTTTTTATCATAACACTTATGTATTCATATATATAGAATTCATATTCGTGTGAATAATAAGGTAAAATATTCTCTTTGTGTATACTATTACATCAGTAGAGTAAGAAATCACTGCTACAGTTTGTTGGGCGGAAATATGTATCGTTAATAACTTTTCTTGGAATTGATAGACTTGCATGAAATTTAACACAAAATTAGATATTTAGATGAAAATTACGTGGTTTACTTCACGTAGCTTTTGAAATGTGGACATGATTGACGAAATGCTGTAGCGGGGGGAGGAAATCCAAAAAATAACATTAACTCGTGTTGCCTGTATATTAGGAGAGTCTACATAGCGTTCACGTTGCTTTGAAAGTGTTGCCCAGACAACTGCAAAGAGTACTACATTTTCATTCATACTCGACTATTTACCCATACTCGGTATAATAATCGAAATATTCGCCTCAATACTAATTCCCGTGTCATGGCAACCGAGTAATGATCTCGGCGCTTGCATTTGCATTTGAATCCGACAAAAGTATTAGCGAAAAGAAATACTTTCCTTTTTATTTAAATAAAAATAGTTATGATATTTGAATTTATATTAATTTGTTTACTTTAAGTATTTGAATTCCTTTTTATAGCCCGTACCCAAAGGGTGAAAGGCTATACTAGTTTTGTGCGAATGTATGTAACACACAGAAGGAGGCGTGGCAGAGCCCACAAAGTATATGAAAATTTATATGATTTTATATAAATCTTTAAAAACAAAGAAAGAATGGGACGCTTGCTTTTAACTTTTTAATGCGGAAAATTGCGATCGATTCGGCGACAATTGTGCTTTTATTTGGTTCTATTTTACAACTGACTTCACATTAGGCTTACATGCTAAACTAAGCCTAAGGCGGCGAAAAAAGGGCGCGAGGCGACGTCCGCAAACGGCCGCTCTCGCGCTCTCTTTTCGCCCTAAACTAAAATTCAAATAATTCTCTTAAACTATCTTAATCTAAAGCAGCATCTGCGCCAACACCGGCCCCCTTGGAGGGACATCGTCCTTCAACGGGCAATGGCGCCAGCCGATGAATAGCCCTCCGTAGATTGCCACTACTCGTGGCGACGTCGGCCACCCGCACCTTCCCGTCTGTCCCGGCGTGAGTTGAGGTGACCCTGCCAAGTATCCACTTTTGTGGCGGCACGTTGTATTCGGCCACCACGACGAGTTGTCCCACGACGATGTTGGGTTCCTCCTGGAACCACTTCGCTCGCACCTGGAGGCTCGAAATGTACTCCCGGGACCATCGCTGCCAAAACCTGTGCTTGAGACACGAGGCATTGCGCCATCGCCTTAAGCAGGTTTGGCTGTCGATGTCCGGGAGCGGTGGAGCTGGAGTCGCCAGAAGAGGCCGCCCGATCAGAAAGTGGCCCGGGGTTAGCGCCTCGCCGTCGCTGGGGTCCGCGCTGAGTGGTCCCAGTGGCCGAGAGTTCAGCACGGCCTCGACGCTCGCCAGGAGTGTTCCGAGCTCTTCTGCGGTCAGGAGCGCATTGCCCACCGTCCGTAGGAACAGGTGCTTTGCAGACTTGACACCTGCCTCCCATAGACCGCCGAAGTGAGGCGCTCTGGGTGGTATGTACGCAAACTCGCATCCTTTTCTTGATGCGAATTCGCGTACGCCTTCCGCCTCCTTCTCCCATCTTGCTCGGAACTCCTGCAGCTTCCTGTCGGCTCCCACGAAGTTCGTTGCGTTGTCGCAGTAAACTTTGCGAGGGACGCCTCTCCTGCCGACGAACCTTTCAAAAGCCAAGAGAAAAGCATCAGTGGTTAGATCTGACACAAGCTCTAAGTGAACCGCTTTCGAGGCAAAACAAACGAAAAGAGCCACGTACGACTTGTACGGTGGCTTGCCACGGATGCGGAGCGTTGTGCTTATAGGGCCACAAAAATCAACACCACATACTTCGAACGGGTGGAACGGCTGGAGCCTGTCTGCCGGAAGATTTCCCATTACTTGGGAGGCCAACCGGGGCTTCCATTTGAAGCAGAGGATGCACGAACGTACTGTTCGGCGACACACTTCCTGAGCGTTAACCAGCCAAACTCGCTCACGAAGCAGGCTCACCAGCGATCTAGGGCCAGCATGGCAATTTGACACATGCAAATAAGATACGTACGATCTTATGAATTGCGACTTTTTAGAAAGCAACAACGGAAACTTGGCTTCGTACGGGATAGGAGCATTTAATAATCTTCCCCCCACTCTCAGCAAGGAAAACAAGAAACCGTCTTCTCCAAACTCATGTAGAAATGGACTCAGACGCTGTAAGTTAGCGTTAAGTGTTCTCTTTTTTCGAACCTTGTCGATTTCGTCACCGAACTCATTGTTCTGGATGACTTGAACAATTTTGTTGAATACCAAATTGAGTTCGCTTGGCTTGGCTATAGGATCAAAGGGCTTCGAGACCTTTCTGCACCTTTGTATAAATCGAAAAACCCAAACGAACACCCTCAGCAATTTTGAATGTGACGAGTAGCTTTCGATAACTTCGAGAATATAATTGGCGTGCCGATCTGCGAGTAAAACTACAGCAGACTTACGAATCTCCAGGGCAGCTGAATTTTTAGGCGGCTCAAAGTGAGCATTCACAGGCCAATTTTCTTCCGATTCCATGAGGAAGGCTGGCCCTGTAAACCAAATGGAGCTACGCAACTCGTCTACATTACATCCTCTGGACACGATGTCTGCTGGGTTGGATTTCGTTGGGACATGTCGCCACGTTGCATTCTCGGACCACTCTTGGATTTGAGAAACCCTGTTTGAAACGAAAACTGACCATGCCGACGGATGCGACTTGATCCAGTGGAGCGTTATTTCCGAGTCAGTCCACATAACTATCTTGTCTATTGGAGAATTAAGCAACGGGCGGACTTGACGAAAAAGATCTGCGAGAAGGTGAGCTGCACACAGCTCAAGACGAGGCAAAGTTTTCGTCTTGAGTGGAGCTACTTTGGATTTTGAGGTCAAAAGTGACACTTTCCAACCATTCGCAGTCGAAACACGAACATAAATACAGGCGCCATAAGCTCGCATTGAGGCATCGGCGAACGCATGTATTTGAATGGGTGACTGCGTATCTGTATGGACGAATCTAGGGACTTGAATACCGCTGAGGTTCAACAAATTCTGCTTAAATGAGTCCCAAACTGTATGAAGATTCTCAGGGATGGATTCGTCCCAATCTAGTTTTTGTAGCCACAAATCTTGCAGCAACATTTTTGCTTTGGTGATCAGCGGGCAAAGAAGGCCCAGAGGATCGAAAAGCCTGGCAGTCACCGATAATATGTTCCGTTTTGTCGAGCGGAGATCTAGGAAGGAATTTTCCAACTGGAACTGAAATACATCTTCCTTCGGCAACCACATAACGCCGAGCGTTTTGGTTGGGTCTGAGCCGACTGTGGCTACTGGAATAACTGTGCTATCAAATGCGGACAGTTCCGAGCAGTTCGAAAACCACTTTGCCAATTCGAAGCCTGCACTTTGAAGAACGTGCGACACTTCTGCTCGAAGCTTTTTTAGCTGTTCAACGCTTTCAGCACCAGTTAACATATCGTCGACATAAAAGTCGCTCCGAATAACTTCAGCAGCTGTTGGATGTGAGGAACGGACCATTTCACTCAGCCTTGTTAAACACCGCACCGCCAAGAACGGAGCTGGCGACGTGCCATACGTTACAGTGTTTAACCTGAAGATTTTCAAAGACTCAGACGGATCTCTTCGCCACACTATGAGCTGATAGTTTCTATCTGCTTCGTGCACCATCACCTGACGGTACATTTTTTTAATGTCTGCCGCTAAGGCGAACTTTCGCAAACGAAAACGAAGCAGCGTAGAATAAAGCTCCTCCTGAATTGTTGGACCGACCATTAAGGTATCATTCAACGCAATCTGAGTGGACGTGCGGCAAGAGGGATCGAAAACGACACGCAACTTGGTCGACGTGCTTTGAGGCCGCAGGACACATTGATGCGGAATAAAATAGTGTGGAGTATCTGGAATTTTGTTGTCCGTTAAGGACATGTGACCGAGCGAAACATACTCGTCCATAAATTCCAGATACATGCTTTTCATTTGAGGGTCTTTTGACAACCTCCTTTCAAGCGACAAAAAACGACGTTTCGCAATTTCATACGACGAGCCAAGATTTTTTGGGTCAGATTTAAAAGGTAACCGTACTTGAAATCGACCAGACGACAAGATTTTTGTATTATCAACAAAGTGTTGTTCACAAAGCTGTTGCTCAGGTGAGAGAACTTTCGAATTATTAGGCAAGTCCTCAATGGACCAAAACTTTTGTATCGTTGAGTCTATCAAAAGTAATTGTTCTTCTTGGCAACTTAAATTCACTGCTCCTTCTATACTCGTTGTAGGTTGAGTAGAGCATCTGCCTGACACTATCAAGCCGAGAAGCGTTTTTTGTAATGTGGGAGACTCAGGGCCTTGCTTTATTTGGCCTACCGACAATAAGTCGAAGAATGACTCTGCTCCAATTAGCATATCAATTTTTTGCGGTTTATGGAATTGAGGATCGGCCAATTGAATATTTTTGGGGACCCTCCACCCGCTGGTGTTCACCGCTTGATCGGGATGATAACCAGAAATCGATCCCAAGATCCAAAAATCTGCGGAAAACTCGCTACAATTGACACGCGACTTCACTACTGTATGAATTCTTTTCTTGGCACGCGCATTGGTGTCTCCAATGCCGCGCAAGACCATACACGCATCCTCTCGTCTGAGCTGTAGCTTTTGAGCTAGTTCCTCAGTCACAAAGTTGACTTGTGACCCAGAATCTAACAATGCTCTTGCTAAAACGAAATCGCCACTTTTCGTTTTAACGCTCACGACTGCTGTTGCAAGAACCACTCTATCCGAAGCAGTCGCATGCATGGCATGCGAAGTGGAAGAGCTATCTTGAAGATGTAGTGGCTGAGAGGGTGGTGGTAACGCAAGATTTGTGCTAGCAGTATAAATATGTAGCAGTGTGTGATGAGAACGTTGGCACACGCTACATTTCTTTGCCTTACACTTCGCTACTGTGTGGCCTCGTCGAAGACAGTTTATGCACAAAGGCGCACCTTTAGCGAAGTCAAACCTTTGCTGCACTGACAAGGCAATATATGCCTGGCAATTGCCAATCGAATGGTCAGCTGAATTGCAAAATTGACAAAGGTTATTCTGTTCGTTTTTGGCAGCAACGAACGAATGATTTATCCTGCTAGCATTTTTTACTTTTTGAGTCTGAGTGTTATTGTTCGACTGGCTGCCCTTCGCTTGAGCTTTACTAGCTTCTTCAGCAACAATATGCTGGTAGCGTCTGTTAAGTGCAGTCTCACAATCTCGCCATAGTGGGAGCGTTGTGTAGTCGAGCTGCTCTTCCCACTTCTTTTTTGTGGTAGGATCGACTTTGCCCATAACTAAATAAATTAAAATGGCATTAGCGATTTTCTTGTCGTCACCAATTGACAGAAGTGAGTCATAGGTGGCCGACACTGTGTCGATCAGGCTTCTCAAAGCTGACGCAGATGGCTGGGAAATCTTTTGCAGATTGAAAAGTGTCGATATGTTATCGAAAAATATTAGGCAGTCATTATCGTACACCCGCTTTAGACTTTCAAGGGCTTTGCTATAATTGTCTTCCGTCACTTGGAAGGCGCGAACTGTGCCTAAAGCGTCACCAGCCAAACATGATATTAAGTGATTGAATTTTTCAATATCATGCAGTGTGTCATCATTGTGAACAAAAGTTTCAAAAAGACTCATGAAATTTTTAAATTCAGAATGCTTGCCGCTAAAAGTTGGAAGAGCGACCGCTGGCAATCGACACCTTGGCTTTTTTGAAGTAGGCGGTGCAATACCGTTTGCCGAACTTGAATTGTCGATGCTTTTTCTTCTTAGTTTTTCCAGCTGGCCTTTTAATAAGGATTTGGTCATAATGCAAGTTTCTTCCAGCTCTTCATGGTAGTCATCTTCTGTATCTTTTGCTTCAATTTTGCTTTGCAATATATTTGCAGTTTCTATATGAGTTGTTAGAAGCTCTAACCTGCATTCTAACTCGATTGGCTCTAACGAAATCGAGCCTTCTTTTAATTGCCGTTGCATACGACATATACTCCTCATACAGCCCTCGCGCTTCCTTTTAAGTTCTTCGATCTTACTCATATTAATTTAAAGTTTTAAACTTGATCGAACGAAAATTGTCGAGTGACAAACGAGAAATCGAAAATAATATGCTGTTCTCAGCAAGTGTAGGGGAGCGCAACAGATGGTCGTCTAGCAGTGCGAACGAAAACGAGAAGAACTGCAGTTGACTGACCGTCGAAGGCAATACTTTTGGAAGCAGCAGCGAAAGTGGCGACAAACGAAAAGAATAATTCTAATACAAATGCCTTGTGTGCGTTAGCAGAACAGCTAATTCTTATGCATGTATTATGCGAAGCGCAGGCAAACAAAAAATGCAGCAGCTTAAGCGCGAACACGACAGCAATGTATTAGCTATGTTATGTATGCGAGTATGTCGGTATATATTTACATATGTAATAACGACAACGGCGAATTTGATGAGAACAACGAGAGCAAGCAACAAACGAAAACTGCCGACGGTTGGCTGAGATTGACGTGGGGGGGATGCCGTATGTAAAAGTGGCTATGTATATTTATGTATGTATGTATGTATAATAAAATCAAACGACAATAAATTGGCACTTTAAATAATTGCCTATAGCGGTTCACTTTTATTTAATATTAGTACGACATGCGATTTATATTTGTGTTAATTATGCTCAACTATCTACCGTATTATATTATGGTCACGTATGTGCCAAAGGTTGAAAGTTGAAGGCCGAAATAAGCAATTCGCTGGTTAAATTCCACTTTCAAACTTTAGCACAGTACCTGTGAAGTCGACTTTGGCTCAGGAACTTCCCTTTGGTCGACTTGACTCATCCTCCAATAATCCAGTTGACGTGACAGCAACACACACACTCCCCAGTGCAGCAACAACAACACGACCGACGCGGTTCCGCACAAATTAAAGTTTTTAATTTAAAAAAAACAAGCAAGTCCCTGCTCGGGCGCCAATGAAAATTTATATGATTTTATATAAATCTTTAAAAACAAAGAAAGAATGGGACGCTTGCTTTTAACTTTTTAATGCGGAAAATTGCGATCGATTCGGCGACAATTGTGCTTTTATTTGGTTCTATTTTACAACTGACTTCACATTAGGCTTACATGCTAAACTAAGCCTAAGGCGGCGAAAAAAGGGCGCGAGGCGACGTCCGCAAACGGCCGCTCTCGCGCTCTCTTTTCGCCCTAAACTAAAATTCAAATAATTCTCTTAAACTATCTTAATCTAAAGCAGCATCTGCGCCAACAGTATATATATTCTTGATCAGGGTGACAAGCCGAGTCAATTTAGCCATGTCCGTCCGTCCATCTGTATGAGCGCAAGGATCTCAGAAGGTACAAGAGCTAAAATTACCAAACTTGGTATCCAGGTTCCCCTAAGCCCTAGGCAGGTCAAGTTTATTTTTTTATTCTGATACACCCCCCCCCCACTCCCCCGAAATTTGTGTTTTTTTTTTATAACTCCCGTAATTCTTGGAATTTTGAAATCAGTTTTAGTAGTTACGTTCAGTTAGTGCTTATGTGTCCGTATGCCAAGTTTCATCATGATAGGGCAATTCTGAAGAAAGTTATAGGCATAAATAAAATCGCTGCCCATGCTATGCTTGCAGCGCTACCCGCATCTGTTGTTGTTGTTGTTGCTGCTTTGGTTCAACTTTGTGTTGCATACATACACTCATATAAATACACATAGACGTGATGTAAATGTATGCTGTTAAAACTGTACATAAACATGTCTTCTATGTATGTATTAAATAAATTTTCTTAATTAATTTAGTAAATTAATTTAATTTTTTAAAATTTTTTTTTTTTTAATTTTTCTTTTTTGTGGAGAGTACAGGCTATTTTACTGTCGGACTTGCTCGACTGTAGCGTTCTATCTTGTTTAAGAAATAAAATCATGCTGCATATCATAAATATGAAAATCAATAAATATGTTTTATTTTCATTCTGTGCCTCATTATTTCAAATATGCACATACATGTGTATACACATGTTTGCGCGAAAAGTGAAAGTGAGCGCGCGGGCGTGTTTCTTTCGATCGCCAATTTTCTTACATTTTTTAGGAACAAGTTGGCTGCAGTAAATTGTTTTTTACACAACACTTGGTGGTCGCTAAGGTGTGGAAGGTACTCACCTCTGTCTGAGACACAAGCCTGGTCAGGTGCCACTCCTGTCCCATCTTTGTGATTTGGTGGTCCGGTGACTGGACTTCGACCCCTAAACTTTGACCCCTACTGAGGCGTACTAGCGCTGGTCAAGCTGGCCTGGCGTGAGTATACTTTTTATTTTTACTTTGCGCTGCTGCTTCGCCCACGCGCCATAGGCAGTCGCACTGTTGCATTTACAGCAGCTGGCTGCTGCCCAGCTTACGCAGGGTTGTATCCTACCATCTGGTAGCCGGCCAGCCGGTCCTCAAGGGAGTGCCAGGCTTTGACACCAGAGGGCGGTTCAAGGCTTTTGCAAATTGCAGCACTGGTGCTGCATACTTTTAGGACCACCCGGTAATTCGGACCTAATACTCCAAGTCCTGGTGCAGCCTTTTAGGATCGGAGCCTATTTTGGCTGAGTTCGTAAGCGAGTTGGTACAAAGGCCAGACGGGCTATATTCGAACCCCTACCGCATCGTCGGTGTACCCGAGTGGGGTTCTGGTGACCGAGCAGGGGCGGGATAACCCCCATCCCGTCAAGGTGAAATACTTGGCCATCGAGGGAATTCGCCACGAACTCGCCTCGATGACCGACTTGCAACTGAATGGGCTACAGAAAGTGGCTCCCACCGATCAGCCACCAGGTGGGCATCAGGCACAACCAAAGGTCCACTTGGAGGCGCCTCTTTCCCTTTGGCAACCCTGGGTGAAGAAATTTTGGCAAAAACCAACGAAGCTGTAGCAGGAGTGAACCCTTTCGCACGTAGGTCTCTGGTGGCCAGATCCTTACCAAAGTCTGCTCTTCCGTCCGTGACGCTTCACAGCTACCCCCTTTTGTGTCCATCTGTCGCTTCTTCGCGTGCAGCAAACGCAGCCGAGCCGGCGAATACGCCATGCTCGACAAGCCTGGCATTGCCTTTGCCGACAACGCCTTTGTTGACTACGCCTTTGCCGGCAGAAGAGTCGCCAAACGGCTTTCCAGCCCAATGCATAGCTCGATTTGCAGCAAGATAGAATGGACATGCATTGGTGTGAAACAGCCTTTAAGAGAAACTAGCGTACAAACGGCTGAGGCCTGGCCTAAAGTGTCAAGCTACCCCCAAGCAGGCACCCCTAAAAGGTTCAGGGACCCCAAAAGCAACCAGCGCGTGACTCCAACAAAAAAGCATAAAGCACGTGACAAAAAGCTCGCCTCCGCATCGCAGAGAATGAGCGCCCAGACCCTAGACACCCAGCCGCTAGACCTCGCTCAGGTAGTGAAGGGAAATGGCAACCCCCCCCCCCCCATTGCTACTCTCGCTCCCAAGAATGGCACCTGGGCGAAGGTCCAGCGACAGAAGCGAGCGAAGCCCAGGAGACCAGATGCCATTATAGCCAAAGGCGTTGGGGAAACCCAGTACGCTGAAGGCAGTGAAATCGGCTCCGGCTCTGCAGTCACTAAAAAATTATGTTCAACGGATCAGAAGAACGGGTAATGGCAGCCTGCTCTTACAATTGAGCAGATCACAGACGCACGACATCGGCGAGCTTCAAGAAGCTGTGCAGGCGGCCCTTCAGGGTATGGCTGTAGTCAAGCCGTTGGTGGACGAGGCCCAACGAGAGATCCGGGATCTGGATAAACTAGCAACCAAGGAGGAGATATTGGCAGCGCTAAGGTCGATCAGCGAGGACCTCAGCATTGGGCAGGACGCAGTGAAGTCAATCCGCAAGGTAAGCGGCGGTCAACAGATTGCTGTACTATCGCTGCCAACGGAGAAAGCAAGGAGGCTTATAGAAACCGGTAAAGTGAGGATAGGCTGGAAAATCTGCCGCACCCGCGGGGTGATTCGGCCAACTCGCTGCTACAAGTGCCTAGGCTTTGGTCATACGGCAGCTAGGTATAGCAGCGCTGAAGATCTGAAAGACGCGTGCTACAGGTGCGGAGAAAAGGTGCCCACCTAGCCAGGAACTGCCTAAACAGCCCGAGATGTGCATTATGCGCAAAAGACAGTCTACCAGCGACTGACCATGCCACAGGTAGTTTTAAGTGCCCGGCGTACAAGGAGGCGGTAAGACTATTAAAATGATAAGGTTCTTGCAGCTCAATCTGAACCACTGCATTGCAGCACAAGACCTGCTACTGCAGACTATCGGCGAGCTGAATATTAGTCTGGTGATACTCAGCGAGCCATATAAAACGTATAGCAACAGCAATTGGACAGTGGATCTTTCCGGTAAGGCTGCTCTATGACATTGCGATCGCAGAACGCCCGCTTTCTCGGAATGCAAAGCTGCAAACTACTTTGTAAGAGCCAAAGTTTCTGACCTGTGGGTCTATAGTTGCTACCTCCCACCCAGCCTATCCATATCGGAGTTCGCCGCTGTCCTTGACGCAGCCGTAGACGACGCCAGGGGGCGCAGCCGCGTTATAATAGGCGGAGATTTCAACACATGGGCCGTGCAATGGGGCAGCAGCACCACGAACGCGAGAGGCCGAACACTACTAGAAGCTTTTTCAGTATTGGATCTGACGCTGCTGAATATCGGGTCACAGCACACATTCAGCAGAGCAGGCAGCGGATCCATAATTGACCTGTCGTATGCTAGTAGCTCCCTCCATAGTCAGATCAGGTGGTCCATTAGCGACGCCTACACGGGAAGCGACCACGTGACCATTACAATCACAGTCGGAGTAACTTCCCGCAACATGCTGAACCCACCGCCCGCCAACGCCGATGGAAAAGAGGAGCCAAAGAATACTGTCTGGTGGTGACCCTGGACGTCAAAAATGCGTTTAATTCGGCAGACTGGGGTTGCATTCTGAACGCGCTGGTGGGTCAAGGCGTACCTACGGGCCTGGTGCGCTCCATTATGAGCTACCTTAGCAACCGCATACTCAGATTTCACACAACGTCTGGCATCAAATCCCGCAATGTTGTCACTGGCGTCCCCCAAGGGTCGGTCCTAGGGCCGCTGCTCTGGAACGTCATGTATGACGACATTCTACGCCTCAAACTGCCACCTGGTACTAAGCTAGTGGGGTACGCAGATGACGTGGCGACCGTAGGCGTTGCGAAAGAAATTAGAGCCGTGGAGGACGCGTGCAATCGCTGCATCCGGACGATTACTAGCTGGCTGAAAACCGTGGGCCTGGAACTAGCGGCTGGCAAAACAGAGGCAGTGGTAATCAGCAGCCGCAAGGCGGTAGAGCAGGCGCACATTTCCATCGGTGGTACGCTAGTGCGGTCCGAACGATCCATCAATTACCTTGGGGTTAGGTTGGACACAAGATTGTGCTTTCGAGAACATCTGGAGCAGACGAACAAGAAAGCTGCTGAGGCAACACGGGCGCTGGCCCGAATCATGGCCAACACTCGGGGCCCCAAGCAAGGTCGGAGGTTACTGCTTATGAGCGTAACCAGATCAATAATGCCGTATGCGGCACCGATATGGGCGCCCGCGGTGAACAAGAGGAGCTACATCCGCGACCTCGCAGCTGCATACCGTCTGGGTACACTCCGTGTGTGCAGCGGGTTCAGGACGATCTCCGACGATGCAGCTCTGGTGATCGCGAGGATGGCACCTATCGACCTCCTCGTCCTGGAAGCGAGCTACCTCCACAGTTTTGCAGCTGGGCGGCCGCGCAGAGACGCGCGGGCGACGGCTAGAACTATAGCAGTCAGCTAGTGGCAAGAGCGCTGGAATGCCTCGTCCAAAGGCAGGTGGACCCACACGCTCATTCCTGACGTAGCATCATGGATCGACAGAGCGCACGGGAAGGTCGACTTCCACCTAACCCAACTCCTAAGCGGCAACGGTTGCTTCAGAAGTTATCTCAATAAATTCGGGAAGGACTCCAGTGCGGAATGCCCTGCCTGCAGAGGGATATCGGAAGATGCAAATCACGTAGCCTTCAAATGCCCACGGTTTGAAGCGGACAGAAGGAGATTGGAAGCGATAATCGGCACTCTTCCAACTGCGACGAACTTTGTGTCCAACATGCTTCTTAATGAAGATTCGTGGGCTGCGAGCGCAAACTTTGCGGCCTCCGTCATGATCAAGCTCAGGAAACAGGAGCGGGAGAGAAGCGCTATATAAGCGGGTGTTCGTCCGGGCGAAGCAATGCCTAACGGTCGTACCGCCTGGACGTCGACCGGCATATATTGATATTGTTATTTTTCCTTTATCTTTAAATTTCCATTCTTACACTTCTTTTCCACTGTTACATTTATATTTTCTTTTTTTTTATATATCTCCACTTCTATCCTATACAATTAATTCATAATAAAGAATACAACACATGTTTGCGCATAATTGCAAGCAAAGCATGCACGCACAAATACATAAATATGTATATACATGCATTTTTTTACGGTCATACTCGGGTAAAACCCACGCAATACTCGAGACAATGTCTGAAATGTTTGAAAGCAAACCAATCAAGGCTGGCACTTGTTCGCAAAAATAGAACGCTGGTTCATTCAAGTTCGATCATAAGCAAACAACCCGTTCGAACTCGTTTGCAACCAAGCAAAGATCTGATTTGATTGCATTTTCAGCAAGGGTGGTCGAACATACTTGAACATACTCGTTGCTATTCTGTGGTGTGGACAGTTTGACGCAAATCGGATGCTGTAACTTGTGGGCGTAGTAAAGTTGTTCGCTAATATCTTTTCTTAGAATTGACCGATTTGGATGAATTTTAGAATTATTGTATTGTCATCAGCCATTGACCCCTGTGCAAATTTTTAGCTGATCAGACTTATGGAAATTTGTAAAAAATTACGCTGAAAGATTCCGTTACAAACATACATACATACAGGTGAAGCTAATAAAAGCGTGTTAAAAACAAAATTTTTTTCTAGAATAATATACTCCAATGGTCATAGTAAACAAAACTTTTACACTCTGTACATGAAATGTACCCGAGTGGGGTTCTGGTGACCGAGCAGGGGCGGGATAACCCCCATCCCGTCAAGGTGAAATACTTGGCCATCGAGGGAATTCGCCACGAACTCGCCTCGATGACCGACTTGCAACTGAATGGGCTACAGAAAGTGGCTCCCACCGATCAGCCACCAGGTGGGCATCAGGCACAACCAAAGGTCCACTTGGAGGCGCCTCTTTCCCTTTGGCAACCCTGGGTGAAGAAATTTTGGCAAAAACCAACGAAGCTGTAGCAGGAGTGAACCCTTTCGCACGTAGGTCTCTGGTGGCCAGATCCTTACCAAAGTCTGCTCTTCCGTCCGTGACGCTTCACAGCTACCCCCTTTTGTGTCCATCTGTCGCTTCTTCGCGTGCAGCAAACGCAGCCGAGCCGGCGAATACGCCATGCTCGACAAGCCTGGCATTGCCTTTGCCGACAACGCCTTTGTTGACTACGCCTTTGCCGGCAGAAGAGTCGCCAAACGGCTTTCCAGCCCAATGCATAGCTCGATTTGCAGCAAGATAGAATGGACATGCATTGGTGTGAAACAGCCTTTAAGAGAAACTAGCGTACAAACGGCTGAGGCCTGGCCTAAAGTGTCAAGCTACCCCCAAGCAGGCACCCCTAAAAGGCTCAGGGACCCCAAAAGCAACCAGCGCGTGACTCCAACAAAAAAGCATAAAGCACGTGACCAAAAGCTCGCCTCCGCATCGCAGAGAATGAGCGCCCAGACCCTAGACACCCAGCCGCTAGACCTCGCTCAGTTAGTGAAGGGAAATGGCAACCCCCCCCCCCCCCATTGCTACTCTCGCTCCCAAGAATGGCACCTGGGCGAAGGTCCAGCGACAGAAGCGAGCGAAGCCCAGGAGACCAGATGCCATTATAGCCAAAGGCGTTGGGGAAACCCAGTACGCTGAAGGCAGTGAAATCGGCTCCGGCTCTGCAGTCACTAAAAAATTATGTTCAACGGATCAGAAGAACGGGTAATGGCAGCCTGCTCTTACAATTGAGCAGATCACAGACGCACGACATCGGCGAGCTTCAAGAAGCTGTGCAGGCGGCCCTTCAGGGTATGGCTGTAGTCAAGCCGTTGGTGGACGAGGCCCAACGAGAGATCCGGGATCTGGATAAACTAGCAACCAAGGAGGAGATATTGGCAGCGCTAAGGTCGATCAGCGAGGACCTCAGCATTGGGCAGGACGCAGTGAAGTCAATCCGCAAGGTAAGCGGCGGTCAACAGATTGCTGTACTATCGCTGCCAACGGAGAAAGCAAGGAGGCTTATAGAAACCGGTAAAGTGAGGATAGGCTGGAAAATCTGCCGCACCCGCGGGGTGATTCGGCCAACTCGCTGCTACAAGTGCCTAGGCTTTGGTCATACGGCAGCTAGGTATAGCAGCGCTGAAGATCTGAAAGACGCGTGCTACAGGTGCGGAGAAAAGGTGCCCACCTAGCCAGGAACTGCCTAAACAGCCCGAGATGTGCATTATGCGCAAAAGACAGTCTACCAGCGACTGACCATGCCACAGGTAGTTTTAAGTGCCCGGCGTACAAGGAGGCGGTAAGACTATTAAAATGATAAGGTTCTTGCAGCTCAATCTGAACCACTGCATTGCAGCACAAGACCTGCTACTGCAGACTATCGGCGAGCTGAATATTAGTCTGGTGATACTCAGCGAGCCATATAAAACGTATAGCAACAGCAATTGGACAGTGGATCTTTCCGGTAAGGCTGCTCTATGACATTGCGATCGCAGAACGCCCGCTTTCTCGGAATGCAAAGCTGCAAACTACTTTGTAAGAGCCAAAGTTTCTGACCTGTGGGTCTATAGTTGCTACCTCCCACCCAGCCTATCCATATCGGAGTTCGCCGCTGTCCTTGACGCAGCCGTAGACGACGCCAGGGGGCGCAGCCGCGTTATAATAGGCGGAGATTTCAACACATGGGCCGTGCAATGGGCTGTTACATTTATATTTTCTTTTTTTTTATATATCTCCACTTCTATCCTATACAATTAATTCATAATAAAGAATACAACACATGTTTGCGCATAATTGCAAGCAAAGCATGCACGCACAAATACATAAATATGTATATACATGCATTTTTTTTACGGTCATACTCGGGTAAAACCCACGCAATACTCGAGACAATGTCTGAAATGTTTGAAAGCAAACCAATCAAGGCTGGCACTTGTTCGCAAAAATAGAACGCTGGTTCATTCAAGTTCGATCATAAGCAAACAACCCGTTCGAACTCGTTTGCAACCAAGCAAAGATCTGATTTGATTGCATTTTCAGCAAGGGTGGTCGAACATACTTGAACATACTCGTTGCTATTCTGTGGTGTGGACAGTTTGACGCAAATCGGATGCTGTAACTTGTGGGCGTAGTAAAGTTGTTCGCTAATATCTTTTCTTAGAATTGACCGATTTGGATGAATTTTAGAATTATTGTATTGTCATCAGCCATTGACCCCTGTGCAAATTTTATCTGATCAGACTTATGGAAATTTGTAAAAAATTACGCTGAAAGATTCCGTTACAAACATACATACATACAGGTGAAGCTAATAAAAGCGTGTTAAAAACAAAATTTTTTTCTAGAATAATATACTCCAATGGTCATAGTAAACAAAACTTTTACACTCTGTACATGAAATGTATAAGAGTATATTAGGTTTGCACGTCCTAAACAGTCGACTTTCAGGGCTGCATTTAATAAAAACAAGTGGCGAAGCTAAAGTCGGATTTCAAATTTTTTTTTCTATTTCTTCCTTTTTGGTGGGAGATGAAGGGTATATAAGAGTTGAGCTCGCTCGACTTTAGCATTTCTTTCCTGTTTATTCTGATTCACATCCCCTACTCTCCCGCAATTCTTGTTTTTCATAGCTCTCGTAATTCTTGGAATTGAAAATAAATTTGGCATATACATCCAGTTTGTGGCTATCTGTCCGTATGCCAAGTTTTATCATAATAGGTCAATTCTGAAGAAAGTAAATAAAATCGCTGCACTTTGTTCTAACGATTCTGATGTAAATTTATTCTATTGAAATTGTATATAAACACTTATGTATGTTTGCATGTGTTGAATATTTTATTTAGTTAATTAATTTAATTAATTACATTTTTATACCCTGTACCCGAAGCGTAAAAAGGGTATATTAGGTTTGTGCAAAGTATGTAACATGCAGATGGAAGCATCCCCGAACCTATAAAGTATATATATTCTGAATCAGCATGACGAAAGAAATCGATCTAGACATGTCCGTCCGTCTGTCCGTCTGGATGAACGCAAGGATCTCAGAAATTATAAAAGCTGGAATAACCAAATTTGGTATCCAGATTCTCCTAGATCCGAGAAAGAACGAGTTTTTTTTTTGGAATTTTGGAAGAATGCACACCTTCTCCGCCAGACCACACAAAGTATATATATTTTTGATATTCTTGACAAGACGAGTCGATCTATGTCTGTCTGTCCGTATGAACACCTGCATCTCAAAGACTATAAGAGCTAAGCGCTGCCCGCAGATGTTGTTGATGTTGGTGCACATACAAGAATAGACGCACATAGACATTCATACACTCACATATTATAATTATACACCCTTTACGTGAGTTCGAATACCAAAAGAGGTAAAATCGATCAACATTTTTTTTTATTCTAAGCATATGTACAGAGTATTTCAAAGTCGGGGCACCCGACTTTAGCTTTTTCAATTTTCCTTTTTTTGTGAAGAGTCTGCTCGATTGTAGCGTTCTCTCTGTTTTTTTTTTTAAATTTTGTTTTATTTTATTTTTTGTGGAAGAGGGAACAGGATATTGAATAATTGAGACCGCTCAATTATAGCCTTGCTTTCTTATTGAAATTCTCATGCATGTATAAATTACCTTGTTGCTCAATCCTATCATGAATGGGATTTGTCCAATTAATGAATGCGATTGCGAACCAAGTTCCTACATATGGTCCTTGTACAGTTATATTCCGCTGCTCTTCATTTGATTTAATATGTAATCTATAAGTCGGGTACCTGAAAATTATTTTAAAAAATTATACCAGGAAATGAATATACTTGTACATATGTATGTATATATATCAAAGAAGATAATAAATTGATTGATTACATTTGAATTAATGTTAAAGCATTAACATTTAATTTTGTCGAATGTGAGTACCATATATTAAAAAAGAGAAAATATCCAAACAAAAAAATGTACCGAAACTTAAAAAAGCTTTAAAGTGTCGGATGATAAAAAATCTTACCAAGCTGCCGAAATGAATATGAGACAAGCGGAAACACCTCGAATTTATAAGATGAATTAAAGAGCTTTAATCCAGGCGTGGATAGTCCCGTAAATCAAATCACTGCAATAGTAGTAACAAATCCCAATCTATCAAATTCAAACCGAACGCTTCTTTGTTGAAGCTATGGAAATTAATTTGTTGCTCTTTTTAAATAAGAACCCATGGCTTATATCAAAATATGTATATAATTATGCTTATGAATCAATATTTTTTACATTAATAACAACGAAATATTACTTATTTTTTGTTAAATTTTAGTTTGCTGTTTAACTTAAACTTAAATTAGTATTTTTAAACATATTTGCTGAAATCCGTTTACTATCGATGGTTTTCTGAAAACTATCGTTCACTATCGATGGTGCAGACTATCGATAATTCTCCACCTTTACCACAAACAGGACTGCCAATTTCGCTTTTCCCTTTAAATCTGGCTGTTTTGTAAGGTCTGTTGCGGGAAAAAGTCACATAAACACTGTTGAGGCACCGAGCTTTTTCGGTAGGCTTTTTTAGTCTATGGGTTTTGTCTGAAGCGGGCGTCAGACACGACAATTAAAACAAGAACGATTTATTTTTAAATGTACATATGTATATTTTGCCGCGCAGGGCCAATTATGTTTGCCTATAAACCAAATTGATATACACGAATTTAAGAGGCCACCAACTTAAACAGTTCAGCCTTTAAACAATATGCGCAAAAGTAGAAGTGCGTTGTCTCGTACAACAGCACAGCGAGAAGCGTTAGATTGGCACGGCGAATCTAGGTCAACTAACTTCGATTGCAGCGGCACTGGCAGCTGCAGAGACTAAGAAAAGGATAACAAAAGGAAATGTACAAAGAGCAATTATTGAACGCGATCAAAGCAAACATTATAAGAGTTATTAAACGTTTAGCGTTTCTTGCTTCGCAGAGCAAGGTACAATTTGTATATATGAATAATTATGCGTCTGCTGCGGACGACTGCGCTGCCTGCGCCGGCTGCTTGACCAATTGACTTGATACCAATAATGCGCGCCAATAAATAAATGTTAAATTGTTAAATGACAATACATCTAATTCTGTTTATACTCTGTAGGTTTGCGGGAGCTGAAAATGTAACAGGCAGAAGGAGGCGTGGCAGACCCCACAAAGTATATATATTCTTGATCAGCATGACGAGACGAGTCGATCTAGCCCTGTCTGTCTGTCTGTCCGTCTGTCCGTATGAACACCTGGAGACACCAAATTTTGCACAAAGATGCCTTATGTGTGTACGCTGTGAGAGTTTGTTTAATTTTCATCATGATATGATATGCTAAGTTTCATCATGATACGCCGATTTAACAGGAAGTTATAGCCACATATATGGCTATATGTATGACCAAGCAGTGCCCGCAGCTGTTGTTACTGCTTTGCACAGGCACACGAGACATACACACACACATACACGCATAATTATTCTACACATATGTACAGAGTATTTCAAAGTCGGAACACCCGATTTTAGCTTCTGTACTTGTTTTTATTAATATGTGTTGAAATATTTGTGAATCTTAATAATATCTCATTATTAAATTCTTAAATTCGTGAGACTCTTAACTCTATTTTCAAATTGGTGCAACTTTTCTTTAAGAAGGTGTTTCATATTCTTTTAGATCAATAACATGTGAAATGGTCTTAAATGTGTTTCTGTCCTTGCCGGTCCTAGGTTGATCTTTGCAATTGGTTGTTGTTCGGTGATTGAATGAAATTCAATATGTCCTCCCGAGACCGTAGTTGATCTGTAAAATTCAGTTATTCATTATTTTCTCTTTCTTTTTATTCCCTTAAGCTTGGATTTGTGTATTTTTTTTTTATTCTTGCTGGTGGTTAACGTTACTCCTGAGTCTTCTAGAACTTTTTGCTTACTAAATCTTGGTGTGATTTTATTTCGTCGGTTTTCCTTTCTAAATGCAGTTTCTTCTGTGTCGAATTTGTCGGGTGGGCTCCTATCTTCGTTTAATTTTTCTGTTCTACGATTCTTTTGCCGTGCGACGAGTTCTTGAATTCGTGGGTAAATTTTTTGCCTCAATTCGGGCTTATTGTATGTCTCTGATGAATACATGCGAACTTCTCATAAAGAGTTCAAATGAGGTATGTTGAGTGGCAGCATGAATAGCGTTATTATAGGTTGTTTGGTCATTTCATAGTTTTAAGAATTGCATTAGCTATTAAGAATATTGAAGTTTACATTTAAGTAAAAAGAAAACAAGTAAAAAAGCTAAAGTCGGGTGTCCCGACTTTGAAATACTCTGTACATATGTTTACAATAATTATAGAAAATAAAAAAAAAATAAAAAAAAAATTGGATCGATATTACCTCTCTCGGTATTCGAACTCACGTAAAGGGTGTATAATTGCACATTTACATAGCAATTGCGTCTGTATGAGTGTATGTATGCCTATGCGCATCAATTCGTGTCTGTGTAAGCATTTTCGCAGTCAACCAAACAGCAACATCAACAACAGCCGTGGGCAGCGCTGCAGCAGCAAATATATTTATGGCTATAACTTCTTGGTAAATCGGTCTATCATAGTGAAACTTGGCATACGGACACATAATTACTAACTGGGGGTATTTGCAAAATTTTAGTTCGAAATTCCAAGAATTACGGGAGTTAGAGAAAATCGCTTTTGATTGGGAGAGGGGGGAGGGAGGGAAATCCCAAAATATACATTTTCTGCGTATTCACACAAGGCATCTTGGACTAAAATTTGGTGTGCCTAGGTCTTATAGTCTCCGAGATATAGGCGATTATACGAATGGAAAATCGGGAAAACCCCCATAGGGGGGAAGTGGGGGGGGGGGGGAATCAAAAAAATAAAACAAACTCGTATAGAATACACACATGAGGCATCATGTGCAAAATTTGGTGTCTCTATCTCTTATAGTCTCTGAGATCTAGGTGATCATACGGACGGACAGACGGACGAACGGACAGACAGACAGACAGGGCTAAATCGACTCGTCTTGTCATGCTGATCAAGAATATATATACTTTGTGGGGTCTGCCACGCCCCCTTCTGCCTGTTACATTTTTCAGCTCGCGCAAACCTAATATACTCTTGTACATTTCATGTACAGAGTATAAAAAGACATAGGTTTCATACATAGTGGATCAACATTTTTACATAAACATGCGTGAGTTGAAACTTTTTAAGATTACAAATAATTACAAAAGAACTTGAAATTAAGGTATTCACATATTTCTTTCGCATGTTTCGTTATAATCACCGAAATTTTATCTTCTTTTAGGTTATTTTCTTTGTTTGAAGCCGATTAAGATTGGCTGAAAGTTTTGAACGTTAATGAAAAGCTATTTTACCCTGAAGTGGCGTAATGTGACGCAGCGCCCGAATTGCTTGATAACAATATATAAAAAAAAATGCAATTCTTCTAAGCCACTTGATTGATCCACGATTTTCATTATATAAAACAAGATGAAAAGACCGAGCACATTGTTGGGAAATTGGTCTTTTTTGAGATGGCATCGCTATTCACCCACGGTGATCCCAAAAGTATCCTTTCACGGTGCTCAGGAAAAATGTTCAAGCCGATTAGCTGCCAGCATCTGCTTTTACTTAAATAGTAAAGTATAGCTCCAACTTCATGACGCGGTCGCAGCGCCAATCCATATAAAAATAGGCGCAGCGCAGTTAACGAAATACGCACGATAATAGCAGCGCTGTCGCCCGTAACTAAAGCGGCGACGGCTTCCTAACCCTGACGTCACGGTCGTGGTCGTTTTTTACCGAACCATCTTCATCTGCCTATGTGGCGGAGATTCATCAACCTATAGGACCGAGATTTGGGTGCCCCTATGCAAGAATACCAACCTCAAGGGTGAGGGGTAGGGGTGAGGGCACTGGCCCTAGGCACTGAAATACTTTTCAATTGTAGGCAATATTTACAATAAAACGACACTGTATTACCTGCCCACTCCAGCAGAAAACGGAACAAAGTGTCGTTTGGGGGAATTAATATTAATTGTAACTTTTCGATAAATTCAATTTTTAATTAAGCACTATTTTATTCCCATGTGCGAATATTTTGACAGTGCCACACTCACTTGACAGACTTAGTCTGTTAAACTCCCTATGTAATTATCAACCAAAGCCAATCTTTACCAACAACAACCTTAGCGCTTAGCCGAAGTCTGCTAAAAAAAAACGTGTGCCCTGATAAGCAACGGCATAATCGTATGATGCTGCTCCGCTTATCCAAGGTGACCGCAGCATAAAGGGAAGATAAAAATATAAGAGTATGACACTCAAGTCGTTTATGACTGCCCCTGTAGGAAATTGGACACTACAATCGATATCGATAGTATCGGTGCAACATAGTGTAGGTGCGCACTAAGAGGGATTTTGGAAAATTCGAGCTCCAAAGGGGGAAAAACGAGCTTTAAAAAATATTAGTTACAAGAACAAAAATGTAACGGACTAACTGAAAAATTATTTCGTCAAGAACATAAAGCGTTCATTTAACAGTAATTCTGCATTTAACAGTTATTTATTTTATAAATTTATTGTTTCGGCGTCAGTGCATTGCATTTTGTTTTTACAATTATTTTGCATTTTGCTTTTAAGCAGCTCCCTTTGCTTGCAAAAGGTTTGTGTGTGTGTTCGTGGTAGCCATCTCATTGTGCACTTTGCTCTCACTCAGCCATGTTGTTGTTTGTGTTTACTGTTTGTCGCAGTTGCTTTTTTTTTGCTTACAGCATTCTTCTTAAGCTTTGCGCTAACTACCTTATTTAGATCATTCATCCTTTTATTTATTCCGCCCACAATGTTTTGCTGCAACAAGTCTTGCACAGTTAAAGATGCAATTGATTCTGATCAACTTCGGCTTGTTAACTTTTGGTTGTGCGAGAATTTTATGCATATTTAACGTGCAGGATTAAGTGGTCGTGACCTCGACAAAGTTTACTCACCTAAAAAGGCTGTGGTGGTTTGAGGTGGTCATGCCCTGTATGCATTGACACCCAATTTAATGTCTCACAAATGTATAATAACGTGAGAAATAAATTTTTAAAATTTCAAAAGTTAACTTAGCAACTTTTAACTGAGTTCGCCTCTGGAGAACAGTTGTTTAGTCAATATAATTTTGTGTCTCCGCCCAAACGTAGGTTAGAGCCTCAATTTCTAGAGGTACCGCCTTGCTCGGCCAACCTCATTACGCCCAAGTTCTCCAGTAGATCTTGATCTATCGCCAGCAATCTCGTTGTCTGCTTCCCCTGGAAATTTGTTTGAAATTTCCACTGTGCCTTCTCCTGCACAGGTCATCTTAGCCCCGCTGATAGTACCTCCTGCAGTAAGCAAGACAGTAGTGGCCTCGAAAGCTTCTAAGAAAGCTTCCTCTATAAAATTTTCTGCAATATCACCCGCAGTCTCATCACGAGCTTCAGAAAGTGCGTCAGTTGCTGCTCTGCCTCAGCCCCCGGCTCTTATTGTTATAGCTTCCAGAAGACAAGTATTTGTATCAAGATTATCTTTTCTTGTGTTGCCACCTTTCACTGTTTCATGCTGTCTCGCTGTGTTCGCTGTACTTCTTGGTCGTTGCTCGTTTCATTTGATTTTATTTATTTCACCATGTATAAATTTTGTTTTCTCGTGTTGTACATTTTAATTTCTTGTCCCTGTGTCAATTTTGCTTGTTTCACTTGTTGTTTTTTTCACTTGATGTCGCTGCCCTGCGCGACGGCGGCGCCGGCGTCAAGAGAGCGCGAGCGGGATCGTGAGAGACTGCAGCCGATGTCGGCTGCGCTGCTCAGCGCGTGTCGCGATCCGTTAGGCTGAGCGAAGCAGCGAGAGCGCGGCGGCGATGTTGGTTTTGTTTTGCCCGTATGTTAAGCCCGTGCTTGGGCTTTTCATGTGTATTAAATTCGGCGTGTACCAAATTGTCTAGGGTGCAGCTTCAATGACAATTCCCTAACCTACAGCGTTCATCGATTATGGGGCTTTAATCCATATTTCCCTTTATTATTTTTTTTTTCGCTTTGTCGCCAAGGTCCCTGCTCGGGCGCCACTTGTAAAAAAGTTATTTTTACAGCTGAGGTAATGCTCAGCTGTCCAGGATCCCTTACAAGAAAATTTGTAAGTTGCGGGACCTTGCGACTAAAAGGGCTCGATGCACGCTGTAGGGGACTATTGGCAGCGACACGTGGAATTTGCGTTCACTGGTTGATGCCCGATGAACGAAAGTTCGACGCATCTACCAAACTGCTGCCGTCTTTCACTTGTGGTTAACGACCCTGCAATTACAAGACGTTACCAATCTGGCTCTGCCAATTTCGCGGTTTATAACACCTTAGCGTTATATCTGCCTGTTAATGGCCCAGCAGATATAACTACCAACATGCCATAATTCCCACGAAATATTAGCCCCACTTCGTTGTACTCCTACTCTAAATGCTGCCGGCCCTATGCTACACAAATTTAACACCAGGATGCTTTCAACTTACATGGATTTTATATGATCGTGTAATGCTTTGCAGATGGTACTCGCACGTCTATTCGCTGCTGTGGTCACTGGAGAAGAGAGCGAGCTTACATTTTTGCTCGCCCTTCTAACCTCGTTTTCTTGCATCCCTTTTCGCTACTTATCGAAAAACTCTCTCTGCGTGGGCGGTGATGCCAGCCCGCCTGTTCTCTCTCTATTTACAACACTTATAAAATACCTCTCGTTGTGAAAATTCAAATAATACCGGTCCTTCATGAAAATTATAGAAATGGATGATGCGCAATATACTAATTAAAACTAAATATTTAACTTCATGTGTTCCTGTCTTAGTCGTAACATAACAATGTGCAACATTCAACTGTGCACTAGAAAAAGTCTTAAATCTAGTAATCCAATAATAGTAAAATCTTAAGGCTAATAACAAAAGGTGCAATGTTCAACTGTGCAATAGAAAATCTTAACTCTAGTAATCCAATAATAGTAAATCTTAAGGCTAATAACAAAAGGTGCAAGATTCAAATTTGTGCAATATAACAAAAATAGGAAAACTTAAATCTAGTAATTAATATATAAAAATATATTAATATATTTATTAATATTAATAATTATTAATATATTTATAATAGTTTGGGGCGCAGAATTTAACTGCGTCACAGTGCAAACGATTGAAATAGCCAAAGCAAAATGTGAGACACTAATGTGTGAATGTATGCATATATCTACAAATGTATGTATGTTCATTCGTCTTGCACTGACAGAGCAAGAAATGTTAATTAATTAAAAACTATTTAACATTTTCAAAAGTAATTTTTTCTTTGTTTAGTACATTTGGCATTAGGGTTTTCATTAGTAACTTTATGCAGCAACAACAAATTACAAAGAACGCAAATATCAAATAGTTGGGGACATCATATACACACACTCGCACACAGAACAAGCAACAGTTCGTGTCTAAGTGTGCGGTTCTCTACGTACGGTTGAAAAAGTAAAGAGAAACATGCATGCATATGTACATACATATGTATGTATGTATGCCTGTGTACGTACATATATAGCAAGTATGTACATTCGTATGTATTTTTTATATTTTTAATTTTCTTAAATTAATGGAAAAATATAAATGAATGAAATAAAGTAATTTTAGTAGGAAATTGATCAATGTATATGAATAAAATTTGTTTTATTTAAATATCACCATATTTCATGGAGAAACACTGTGCGAAAGTCAGACATGCCAACTGTGCCAATAATTTTGTTCGTCACTGTATGTACATACATTGGACAATCGTGCACTGTGCCCCAATATTTTTATACCCTGTACCCGTAGGGTAAAAAGGGTATATTAGGTTTGTGCAAAGTATGTAACATACAGAAGGAAGCATCTCCGACCCCATAAAGTATATATATTCTTGATCAGCATGACGAGAGAAATCGATCTAGACATGTCCGTCCGTCTGTCCGTCTGTCCGTCCGTCTGGATGAACGCAAGGATCTCAGAAACTATAAAAGCTGGAATAACCAAAGTTGGCATCCAGATTCTCCTAGGTCCGAGTAAGGACGAGTTTATTTTATTTTTTGGAATTTTCCCCCCCTTCCCCCGCTACAGAATTTCGTCAATAGCGTCCACATTTCAAATGCTACCTAAACCAAACTTTGCACACATAATTTATATATAATTGTCTATTTTATTCAATTCGGTCAATTCTAAGAAAAGTTATTAGCAAAACAAATTTTCGGCAGTACAACCCCCACAAACTGCAGCAACAAGTTCACTCTTCTTCTTCCTCTTTTTGCTGCTGCTATGGGCGCATATAACTCAGTGACGCAAGTTTACCTGGGTACAGGGTATTACACTGTCGGGCTTGCTCGACTGTAGCGTTCTCTCTTGTTTATACAGGAAAACCCATATTTCAGGCCCCAAGAAAAACTTCAAAAACGAAGTATGCAGTTTTTCTTGGAATTCTGTGAGTATACAAACTAAGTTTGAAGTTAATCAGATGTAAATTGTAGATGTGTGTAGATGTGCGGTTCTCTACGTACGGTTGAAAAAGTAAAGAGAAACATGCATGCATATGTATGCCTGTGTACGTATATATAGCATGTATGTACATTCGTATGTATGTATGTATGTATGTATGTATGTATGTATGTATGTATGTATGTATGTATGTATGTATGTATGTATACATTGGACAATCGAGCACTGTTATTTGATTGTAATAAATAATGTTCTATGGTTTTAAGTCAAATTTTAAAACGAAAAACAACAACAACTGCAACAACAACATTGGCTCGCGCTTATTCTTTCGTTTTGATCATTTACGCCTGTTAATTTCAAAGGCAAAATGCCAAAAGTTTCCAGTTACCGTCGCTAGGCAACGACTGCGAAAGCGATATTAAAGCAGAAACCGAAAGCGGACCTACGCATATTTTGCTTCGCGTTGCGGGCAGATGTACATATGTATTTTTGTATATGATTTGTTATAATTGATCTCAATAAATTATAAGATGTTATTATTTAAATTTTCTGTTAATTGCATTCAAACTTCGATGGAATTAGTGATTGTATCGACGGATTCAACTATCGATAGTTTTGATGCTCTAGCACATAGAGCATCCGACACATGCCCATCTCTAGCATCTCAGCTGATTGCATATTTACAGCGACTTACCGTTTTAGTGTTAGCTAACAACGCTACAAATGTATTCTGAACAAATCTTAGAGTCATTTACCGTTAAGCCTATTTTGTGAGTGTATTCGTGAGATTTACAAAAGCAGAAACACACCTTTTACATTCACAACAATCATATTTGGAATTGAAGACACAAATTAGTGTTGAATTAAAAATTTAAAAAATTTATATATATATGTACATATGTATATAGGCGGAAAACGCCTGCATGAAAAATTTAAATGTATGTACATATCAGCGTTGCCGATCGCTCCAATTTTGGGGGGACGTCCCGATTTATAAATCAAAATTAAATGTCTCGCGTCGGACTTTTCGGGGATAACTCGATCGTGCGTACAACGTGCTGAGGAAGCATACAGTTAAGTCAGGACTGGCAGTCCGACCGGTGCGTAACGATGATATGCACATATGTATGTATGTACGTATAACCATACCTATTGTACTATATTTGCTATTTGGAAAATGAACTTTTTAAAAAACTTTAGAGAGCGTCGAAAGAAGAATATCATATAGTAAATAAACTTATAATTATAAGCACATTTTACTTAGCCCAGCAAAGACGGGCAAGACCTGCTAGTAGTAAATAAACTTTTAATTATAAGCACAATTTACTTAGCCCAGCAATGACAGCAAGACCTGCTGGTCTAATATAAAGCTAGAATTACCAAATTTGGTATCCAGGTGCCCATAAGCCCTAGGCAGGTCAAGTTTATTCTGATACACCACCCCACCCCTCCGCAATTCGTTTTTTTTTTTTCATAACTCGCAATTCTTGGAATTTTGAACTAAAACTAACTACATCCCGTTAGTGATTACGTGTCTGTAAAGAAAATCGCTGCCCATGCTCTGCTTGCAGCTCTGCCCGCAGCTGTTGTTGTTGTTGCTGCTTTGGTTCAACTTTGTGCTGCATACATGCACGCATATAAGAACGCATAGACACGATTCTGATGTAAATGTATGCTGTTGAAACTGTACATGACCATGTCTCCACTTTTGTATATATAAATTGAATGATTTGTATTTAATTTAATTAAATAATTTTATTAAAAGCATCGAAGCACCGAAGCATCGAAAATTTGGGTAGAAATCGACAACATCGAAGAAGAGCTGGAACTGGATAAGCAACGGCGTGACCAGAGGAGGCGACAGCAGCAGCACCAAGGACCTCGGCAACACAGCGATACTCGCCAATGCCACATGAAAATATATCTATAAAATTATATATATATACATATAGAAATAGTGGATAGAAAACACAACTAAAATGGGCGGGTGGCTCACACCATACAAATTTTTAAACACGAGTAGGCGTACTAAGACAAACAATAGAAAACATCTAGAAATACTAAGGATGGAACAGAATAAAAAAATTAAAATAATAAAAAGGTACAACACTTCTTTCAGAATCAACAGAATCAACAACCAGAAAGTCTGATAAGGCAGTTAACAGGGAAAATCGAAACAATTAGAATTGGTCTATACAATTTTTCAAACCATACGTGTACGGTAGAAAATTTATAGTCCAAAGTGACCATAAACCACTATCATATCTAAAAGATCACTCATCAAGGTTAACTAGAATTCGGTTAGATTTAGAGGAGTATGACTTTTTGATTGAATACATTAAGGGTAAAGACAACAAGGTAGCCGATGCATTGTCTAGAGTAGAGTTTGAAGATATAAAAAACATTGTCAAAGCCAAGATAAACAGAGTAACTACTAGAGCACAGAAATATTTGGAAGGTGATAAACCAAAAGAAGCTGACATTAAAGAGCTCAATGTATACGAAGTCCTAACAGTTGAAGAAACTGTAAAATATGCAACCCTCAGGTGGCCATCTGAGCAAGCAACTATAACAGGGAAAAATGTAATTGTCGACATCCCATTAAAGAACTTAATCACTAAAGGAAAAATTGACTTAGGACAGTTCTTTCCTAGGTTTGAAAAAATGATTACAAAACAAATTAATTAAAAATGTTACTTTGTGAGAAAATATTCAAGAAGATTGCAATCAGTGAATTTAAAGAAATGGGCAACAAATGTTTAAAGCATTTAAAAATAGCACTAGTGCCACAAGTAACAAAAATAAATGATGATCAGGAATAAATGAAAATTATTAGTAAATTTCATAACGATCCCTTATTGGGAGGACACATAGGTAGCACACGTCTATATAGAAAGATTAAAAAATACTATTATTGGAAACTTATGCAAAAAGACATAAAGGAATTTGTCAAAGAATGTATAAAATGCTTATTTGGCGCAGCGGCAGTGAAGTCATCTAAATAGAATTAATATTTTCTAACTTGTAACGTACACTCATAACACATTATTGTTTGCCGTTTGCATAAAACAACTGTAACATAACATCATGTAATTCGGCTGCTTGTGCAGCACTCTCTTGCTCCAATTCACATTGAAATTTGGCAACGCGCTCGTTCTCATTTGCAGCGAATGATCTGCAAATGCAGCTGTAGTAGTAGCGCGTGCGTTTGTCCAAATAGTCTGTAACTGTAGCCCGCCCGCGCAGTTCAGTCTCTTTGTACACGATTAATTCGATCTCGCATTTTGTTGTTGTTTTGGCGAAGCAAGAGAATTGACCACAGCCATAATAGTAGCTGCCAGTGCATACTAACAATACATATTATAACGTTGTTGTTGAAAGTCAACTTGTTTTATTTCTTGGAAAGTTCTTCCTTTGCAAGTTCAATACCAACAAAAGACAAGTCAGCAAAAACAATTGTCAAAGCAATTTTTGAACACTTTATATTAATATTCCTTGGGCCATGAATAATATTTTGACGGACATGGGCACAGAATACAAAAATAAATTACTGCATGAAATCACCACCAAACATTAAAAACGGTCGAGCGCATACACAGTACACTTAACGAGTACTTGAGATCGTACATACCGACCACCAAAGACGACTGGGTCGTATGGATGCAATACTTTACTTATTGTTATAATACGACACCATCAACGACTCATAACTACTGTCCATATGTCGTTTTTTTTGGTATAATGAGAATTGTTTTGGAGTTTGATGCATCAGGTTATGCATCAGGTCATAATAAGCGTTCGCGTGCATTGAGAGTGAGAGCGAAAAGAGAATGATAATTATAACTCAATATAGTTGTTTTTCGTATGCTGTGTACTCGTATGTGTCGATTTGTGAGTCGTCTGATGTTTTCATTTGTTCGTGTGTTGGATGAGTTGCTGCTTTTGAAGTGGACGGTTTAGTTTCCGTTAAGTTTTTTTCTTGAGTTGTTTTTGCGTAGTTTGTCATTGTCAAGTCGAATGGTTTTTGTAGTGTGTTCTTCGTGCTTGATTTTTGTTTTTTTGAGTGATCTATTGGTATTGAGATGTTTTTTCTAGTGGAGGTTGTTGGTTGTGTAGCTGTCATTTTTGAGTAGGTTTCGCTGTTATTAGGGAGTGCTTGAGCTTTTGTTTGGTGGAATTTTGTTTTGGTTTCGTACATTGTATTTTTATCTACGGTTTTGATTTTTAGAATTTCTTGTGCTTCGATATATTTTGGGCAGTTTTTGCTGCTCACAGCATGTTCACCACCGCAATTCATGTATTGAATACGTGGACACGTGGTAGAGTCGTGGAGGGGAGGACCACATGGGTCGCAAACGTTTTTGCCTTTGCAAAATTTTGCTGTGTGACCAATAAGTTGCATCTCATAGGATTTGGAATGCATTCCTTTACACGAGCGGTGTGCTATGAGATTTGGATATTTTTCGGGAGATTGTAAAGGTCAAAAGTAAGCTGGACCAATCCAGTTGAAGTAGTTTTGCCATCTGATGATATTCGGTTTTAATTTTGCAGATGCCGTGGAGTTCTTTTGTGCCAATGCATTTTTCAGCTATTGCTTACTAATTTTATTGCCGGTTCGACTGCGAAACACGAAAATGAGGAAAGTGCCTTGTCTGGGTTTAGGGATGACATTATAATAAATTTCGGATTTGGTAAGCTGACCGTTGGGAGCTCTGGGAATGCTTCTGAAAGTGGGATTGGCTTTTTCCTTTTACTTTTGGGGCTATCGCTAAGCAAAGCGAAGCGATTTGCCCCTAGTTTATTGTGCCCGGTGGACTTATTCTTCTGTAGTTACGAGTATGATCGTTTGGACGAATAAGTTACGGGAGAGGAATAAGCGCTTAGAATTTGGATAAGCTTTGAACTAAACTGCGATTGACTGCGATAAGAACACGTCCGATCGTTGCAAAGCTTAGTCGACGACTGTAGTATTTATTAGTATTACTATTATATTAGTACTACTAGGAGGTATTGCCCGTCTTAACCCGGCTCATTATAATGTTTCAAATTGTATTTATTTTGTGTGTGCTGACCTACCCATATAGTTTCACCTTATTTATAACCAGTAGGAAGGCATTTAAGGTATTTAAATGAACATTTTCTGTTTTTGACAAAAAATTGTTCAGTAGTCCGTTCTTGCCAAAATATTTCGTTAAACGTACACACATATTACCACTATAACTAATATTTTTTAAAGCTCGTTTCTCCCCCTTTGGAGCTCGAATTTTCCAAAAGCGTTTCTTAGTGCGCACTTAAGCTGTGATGCATACTATAAAAGGATACTTGAGAATTCCAAGTCACGCTCACAAAGCCCCACACCGCTGAGAGTACAGCTGGAATTCCACAAATGGGAGGAGCTGCAGGAAGATTCGGAAGATCCGCAGCCAGTATCAGAGGAGACGGCGACGCCGGAGCACACAGCCGCACCACTGGTCATAGAACCAGCAGCGAAAACACCTGTCATAGCCGCGACCGGGCTGGCGGGTGCAGTCGCCCCCTCTGCGGTGAAGGCACCAACACAAACGGTGGCCCCAGCCACGGAAGCGCCGGTAGATAACTTGGAGCCTATGTTACCTACCTACCTATGTGGGACCGCACAAGGCGAAACTCGACCCTCGACTCGACTCGTGGGCCGAGTTCCGCGCGGAACTACTGGAACCGTACCCGGCGGCCCCTAACGTAGAGCGGTGGCGACAAAACCCGCGACGACGCTTCCAGGGCGAGTCGGAGTCCACGTCGTCCTATGTGCAGGCGATGCTGGAGCTGATGCTCTATAACGACATGCCTGGAGAGGATCAGCTGAGGCTCATCTACAGCAATAGCCGGCCGGCGATCAACATCAGGATACGGCATCAGGATGTCTATACTGTGGCAGAATTCAAACTGCAGGCAGCAGAACTGGAGGAGTTGGGCTTGGTTCCGGCCTGTTCCGCTGGGGCAATGCCACCCCAGCCAACGTTCATGGCTCCACCGAGGCTTACGATAGCGTCAAGACACCACGGACGATCTTGTAGACGCTGCGGTATGGCAGGGCATGACACCGGAGACTGCCCAAATCCCCAACAACTTTACTGCTGGGATTGCGGTAGGCTGGGAATACGTGTGAACGAGTGCTGTCGCCGCAGAGCGGGAAACGCCAGAGGGGCTTGCCACACGCAGCCAATGGCCGAGCCCGCGCAGTTTCGCAAGCCCAGCCCTGGCACGACGACTGAGGAAGCCAGGTGGGGAAAATGTGCGAATTGTGAATGTGCCGGGGGGCTCAGCTGACGGCGCTTCTGACAGAGCCACATGCTGTCAGAGTGGCCACGTTCCTTCAGGAGGCGTTTCCGTGCTTTGAAAACATTGTTGGTGTGGCACTGACGGGCAACACACACGACTGCATTGAGCCGTCCGACAGCGCGTACAGCGCACCACTAGTGCTGGTACGTAAGATGAATGGAGCGTGGCGAATGTGCATCGACTACCGCCAGCTGAATGAGCACTCAGAGCCAGACGCATACCCCATTCCGAGAATCCAGCATATCCTCGAACAGCTGCAACAGGCGAAGTCCATCAGCAGCATCGACTTGTGAAACGGATATTGGCAGAGCGAGAGGGAGTGAGACAGTCGAAAGCATACCCCATTCACAGTGCCCGGACGGGGACCTTTCCAATGGCAGGTGATGCCATTTGGCTTGCACTCGGCCCCAGCCACCTTCCAGCGGGCACTAGATAATGTCATTAGCCCAATATGGCTCCACACGCGTTTGCCTATCTGGACGACATAATTGTGGTTGGGAAGACATTCGAAGAACACCTATGCAAGCTAAGGGAGGTGTTTCGAAGACTGAGAGCGGTAAATCTACGGGTAAATTTAGATAAGTGTGAATTTTTTCGCAGGTCCATAATAGGTCCATAGTACATTGCTTGGCCTCATGGTACCGACGGTTCGTGCCCAACTTTGCGACGACAGTCGGGCCACTCACCGAACTGCTGAAAGAGGACAAGAAATGGGCAATGATGAAGGCCCCTGTCGCGGCCTGTCCCGCCTTCAGCCAACGCTTCTGGTTGCAGACAGATGCTAGCAAGTACGGGCTGGGCGCGGTGCTCACACATAATATAGAGGGCCAGAAATACGTAATATTCTAAGCTGCAAAAAGCCGAATTGAAATACAGCGCCACAGAGAAAGAATGCTTGGCCATTGTGTGGGGCATTCGGAAATTACGACACTACCTGGAGAAATATAATTTCCCAGTCGTGACAGACCACCTGGTGCTACGCTGAACTCAATCGAGAGCCCGACAGGCCAAGCCAAGCCGGAGGTGCCAACAACGGGCAAATGGCTTCAACGTCTGATGACAGCAGTGGTAGAGCATCCCGAGAAGTATCCTGACTACGCAGTGCAGAATGATCGGCTGTACAGACCCGTCGCCCATGTCCTAAGAGACGAAGATGTGTCCTCGTGAAGACCGTACGTGGACGCGGCCCAGCGGCAGCGGGTGCTGAAGGAGTGCCACGACGACCCAACGGCCGGTCACATGGGCGTGCGCAAGACATGCGCGCGAGTCGCTTTCCAGGACCACACGCCGGGCCTGTACCGGGATGCTCCACCGATTAAAGCCCAACAGCGCCAGGCGGCTGGGAAAATGCACCTCCGGCCAGCGACGGCGGCGTGGGACGTTATATGCCCCTTCTTTGTGGGACCACTACCGCGGTCCAAGAGGGGCAACGCAACAAGTTCAGCAAGTATACAGAACTGATCCCAATCCGCACCGCCGCAGCGGCAGCAGTAAAACTGACATTGCGAGAACGAATTCGAGCTCATTTTGGTACGCCGAAGCAGCTTATCACAGACAATGGTGCCCATTGCCCGACGGAGCGCAGCAATAGAACGGTCAAAAACATCACTGCGCAGCTGGCGGATAGCAATTAACACAGCAGAGTCAGAAGCCATAGGCTGCTCACCGGCGTTCATATTGTTTGGACAACCACATACGCTATATGGGAAGGATCAGGATGCGCCAGAAGCCGCTGTGGCCAGACCTGATGCACACACAGGTGCAATTTGTTGCGCAGATGGAGCGAATAAATCAAGGGCTGGCCAGTGAAGACCAAGCGTGCCAATACAGCTTGAGGAGGCGTGAATGGCGGCCCCGAATTGGCGACGAAGTGCTGGTCAAGCAGCACCACCTGTCCAATGGTGCCGAATAGTTTGCAGCGAAGCTAGCTCCACGCTATGACGGGCCATACACCGTGAAGGCATTCGTATCATCGGTCATTGTGCGCCTGCGGCCGGTGGCAGGAGGCTGGGGTATAACGGCAGACGTGCGGTACCTCAAAACTACCGCTGCCGACACACCTCGACATCCCGAAAGTCTTGCCAGTGCGAAAGAATTTTGCCCAGGTGAGAACAACTAAAACATATACATATTCACAGAGTCAGTCACAGGCACAGAAAGGACGACCATGTGCTAACCAAACGCCTGATTTACGAAACGGCAACGTTGGGCAGTCGCACAGGCACATATAAATTAAACGTAAAAAAAAAACAACGCGAACTCGAAGTCACAAATGCCACGTGCCAAACGCCTGGGCAGTTGGCAGCGCAATTCAATCAAGCTGCAACGGACCGCTACCCAACACAGGTATGCGTGATGGGTAGCACTGTTGCTCAACACAACAGCTGGTCAAAAACAACAATACAGCAGCAGGTCCGCAGAGCAGCAGCCGCAGATCAGAGCAGCAGCGGTAGGCAGTAGCCCCTCCGAAGAAAGGGGGGAGTGTAACGACGCCCTGGCTACTGTCAGAGAGTGTCGTCACTAGGGGAGGACGGCCAGATGGAAGAGGACAGCGAGGTAGAAGAGTAAGGGAGTAAAAAATGGAAATGGAAAGAAGAGAGGCAGAGAGGTAGTTGAAAATGGAGTTTAGTTTAGGTACAGCCGCGAAGGCGGACAGATGAATTTTTTAGAAATCTTAAGCCACACGAAGTGTAAAAATATTCATTAGCCACGGAGGCGCAATAAAATTATAAGACACACATAAATATTGAAACGCATCACCCAGCGGTTTCCAAGCTTTATTTGGGGGGCAGCGTTGCACAGTCTGATTTAAAACCACAGAAAACTATTTATTACAATTAAACAACATTCTTCGATGGCCCACTCTATATATATACAAATATATACAAATGTATGTACATACATGTATCTACATACATATGTACATATGCACCCATGGGTTTTGTTTTGTTTCTCTTTACTGTTTTAACCGTACGCAGAGAACCGTATATCCGTGTAGTCCGTCAACGGCATACGCATCTTTTTCCAAAGGGGGACATACATTCACACATTAGTGTCTGACATTTTGCTTTGGCTATTTGAATCGTTTGCACGCAACTACACGAACACCTGCTTGTATGTATGTGTGTATACATTCTAAGTTGTCCCTAACTGTTTGATATGCATTTTATGTTGTTTGTTCTGCCTGCATTTGCAAAGCGAAACGCGTATTTCTATATTTTTAAAATCCTTGAATGCAAAGTGGTAGATTTAGTTACGTAGATTACATTTCCAAACTTTTACATCGATCGGACAAAATTTATAACTCAAACTTTTCATTTGAAAAAGTAAATAAATATTAAAATCCCAATATTTCAGTTTTTATAGCCTGTATCCAAAGGGTGAAAGGCTATACTAGTTTTGTGCGAATGTATGTAACCGGCAGAAGAAGGCGTAGCAGACCCCACAAAGTAAATATATTCTTGATCAGGGTGACAAGTCGAGTTGATATAGCCATGTCCGTCTGTCCGTCCATCTGACCGTCTGTCAGTCCGCCTGGATGAGCGCAAAGATCTCAGAAGGTACAATAGCTAGAATTACTAAACTTGGTATCCAGGTTCTCCTGAGCCCTAGGCAGGTCAAGTTTTTTTTTTTATTCTGACTAGATTATAAGAACAAAATTTGAAGTTGATTGTTGGAAAAATGCGGATTTTTCACACATCTATGGCTAGGTTAAATAAAATGTTGAATCTTATCTCAAAAGAGCAAAAATATCCAGTATTTACGGAGCATGATTTCAATTGGCTTATAACACGATTACCAAACGTGTGGCACAAATATTGATTGAGGAATGGCGCACAATACATCCATAAGCAAAACTGAATTGATAACCATAATGTTAAAATATATTTTTGTTTTTATTGAAATGTACAAGAGGTTTGCGGGATGTGAAAAATGTAATAAGCAGAAGGAGGCGAGGCAGACCCCACAAGGTATATATATTCTTGATCAGCATGACAAGACGAGTCGATCTATCCCTGTCTGTCTGTTCGTGGATCTCTGCGCCGCCCGCAGCTGTTGTTGATGTTGGTGCTTTGGTAGACTGCAAACATCCTCAATGTGCAATTATACACCCTTTACGTGAGTTCGGATACCGAGAAAGGTAAAATCAATCAACATTTTTATACCCTGTACCCATAGGGTAAAAATGGTATATTAGGTTTGTGCAAAGTATGTAACGATGGCCATTCAAGAACCCTAAAAGAACTTGTGTCTAAAAATGGTTTCGTTAGACAGGCCGGATGTTTTGGGCCATTACTTTGCTTACAGGCCCAAACAGTCGTGATTTTTTTATTCGCCTATGCTACCAAGACATCCCCCAATATATCCACTTATTTCTCCCTTATCTGAATTCTCTCGATGCTGAATGTGAGACCAACTCCTTTCCATTCAAGTTTTTATTTTCCCTGGACCATACTTGACGACAGTTGACACACGTTTTGGATTAAGTTTTACTACTTATTGGTTTCGCATTTATTTTCTACCATAAGGACCAAGTCGGCTAATCATTATTTCATCAGTCCGGCCTATATTTTTCAATCAACATGGGTTTTATCGTCGTCTTCTTTACGTAATTGTCACCGTTTGTTAGATGCGTAAGTTGCGCCGATACACCCCAGCCTCAAGCTAATAACTTTCCTTCAGATATTACTGCATCATTTTGATACCACAGTTTAATCTGGATGGATCCAAATTACCCATTCGTACAATCTTGGTATCCGAAAGTTTCGATGTTTGATAAGATCTTTTCCTACCGCAATATATCTGAGTTGCAATAGCCTGAAACGTCATACCATTCTTTTGAAGTTTAGGGATTGATTTGTTCATGACTGGTGTTGGAGGACCTCATATAATTATTAAGTCTTTCTTTTGCTCTTTCTATCGCGCTCTCTATGTTCTCTTTGTGCATAATTATTATGCTGGTCCGCTGACTTTATGGCGGTAGCAAGCAAATTACTCCTTGAGTAGTAATTGTACTGTAAGCCTCGTTATTCGAAATTTAATCCATATTCAAAACCAACTTAATAATCAATGACTTCCGCGTGTCTTTTTATTATTACTAATTTTTTTTTTAAGCTTTATTTATTGGATCTTCTCTCTAGGAGACTTACAATAAGTAGTAAAATCTTAATCTAACACAGTTATTTAATTTATTACAATTAAATATTTTTTTTTACGGCCCTAACTGTTATTGCTGGGTGGGAAGGTCTCTTCGCCGGAGTCGTGTATGGCTAGCCTGACAAGTTAAATTCTGTGCAAGTCTGTTCGGATGGTTCCGAAGCTTAAGCTGGTACTTTGCCTTCAACTTGGCGATTTCATCTTTAACAGATCCCACATTTAAATCTTCGCGAATATTATCACTTCTTATGTACCTGGGTGCCCCAGTGATGGTTCTCAGTATCCTCAATTGAGCTCTCTCGATTAACTCTAAATTACTAATGGAAGCGTTTCCCCATAATTCAGAGCCATATGTCAAATTGGTTTGAGAACAGCATTGTACAAGAGTACTTTGTACTCCAGTTTTAGTCGTGAACGGACGTTTATCAGCCAATGTATATTAATAGCTTTTAGTTTTAGTTGATCTCTCTTCTTTTTGATGTGCTCACGCCAAGTAAGCCGTCTATCCAAATGTCCATTTGGATGATACTTCGGTTTCTGGTGGAATATTGATGTTGTTTAGCGACAATGGAGGGCAGGTTTGTTTGTTTAGGGTAAAGGTGACATATTTGCACTTTTGCTCGTTTACATGTATGCGCCAGTCTGCTAGCCATTCTTGTATGGCCACGAGGTGAGATGATAAAAATTCTGTAGCTCTTTTTGGGCACTTGGAGCGACTTAGGATGGCAGTATCATCAGCAAATGTCGAAATTGTTGTACGACTGTTTGTCGGTATATCTGCTGTGTATATAATATACAGTGTTGGTCCAAGCACGCTCCCTTGGGGTACGCCAGCTTCAATTGGATGGTATTCGGAGAGGAAATCTTTGCATCTAACTGCGAAACTTCTTTGCTGTAGGTATGACTCCAGTATTTTGTGGATGTTCTGTGGAAGTAATATTTTGATTTTGTGAATTAAGCCATCCAGCCAAACGCGGTCGAAGGCTTGGGCGACATCCAGAAAAACAGCGGAGCAATACTCTCGTTTTTCAAATGCAAATTGGTGCAATGGAATTGCACTGTTTGTGTGTAGGTGCTGTTTGATGCGATTCAGGATCAGTTTTTCGAATATCTTTGATAGACACGGCAGGAAACTGATAGGTCTATATGATGATGGCTGAGACTTGTCCTTTCCAGCTTTATGGATCATTTTGATGACCGATTTTCTCCATTGTTGAGGAAAATCGCCCCATTTCATCATGCTGTTGAAAATAATGGTGAGAAGATATACTGCACAGCTCGGCAATTCGATGGTCATTTTGGGGGAAATTAAATCGTGGCCCGGCGCTTTTTTTTTGCTTTGAAACTTGGTCCTTAATGACACTTGTAACTTCTCCAACTTGAAATACGATAGGCGTGGTAGCTTCAAGATAATTGGTTGGTGGGAGCACAAAGCTATTTGTTGCTGGATGTGGTTTGAAGACATTTTCTAAATGGGCGGCAAATACATTTGCCTTCTCTTCGTTGCTGCGAGCCCACTTTCCTCTTTGTGTACGTAATGGTGATTCACTTTCGATTGGTGGACATACGCCTGATTTAGCTTTCCACAATGGGGATCGTTTGCTGTTTGGGAAGAGTTGCTCCATATAATCCATTTGAGCTCGGTGTTTGTCATCTTCTAGGGCTTTGTTTTTCTAGAAGTTAGAAAATGAGGGCGTTCCAATAACTGTGGATGGTCACAAAGGTGCAGAAGAATCGGCGAGTGATCCGATGATAGGTCTGATAAGTGCTCCACACGAATCTGAGCCTTCTTGTAACAGCAAAATCTATAAAGTCGGGTTTTTTCTTTGGATCTGTGGGCCAATATGTAGGCCAGCCTGGAGAAATAAAATCAAGCTTGTTTCTTGGTGTTATTATGGCGTTATATAGTTGTCTTCCTTTCGGGGTGATGAGTCGGGATCCCCAATGGGTGTGTTTGGCATTGTAGTCACCAGCTGCTATAAACCGGTGACCTAACAGATCGAAGAATTTTACAAATTCTGCTTCAGAAACAGAGAAGCGCGGTGGGCAGTATACTGCGGATAAGCTTAAGTAGCCGCTTTGAGTTTCGATTTGAATTGTTGTGGCCTGTAAATAAGTTGTAGCAAATTATGGCAGCGGATAGTGTCTGATGCGATGCTTCATAAGAATGCCAGTACCTCCATGAACCTTACCATCTGGGTGGGCTGTCGCATAAAAGTTGAAGCCATTGAGATGAAAATAATTTTTGTTCGTTAGGTGAGTCTCTGATATGAGCATGGCGTCAATATCATGATGATCGAGGAACTGCAAGAGCTCGCATTTGTGCTGTGAAATGCCATTTGCATTCCAGAAACATATTTTTAGAAAGACCATTTAATTAGATTTCTGTTGGATAAGTAATTCCAGGAGGAGATTTTGATTGCGCATAATTTCCTGAATCGTTTGTTGTATTGCTACCATTGTATTGGTGAGAGTTGCCAGAATTGATTCAATTCCACTAGGCAATTGGGATGGATTCGCATTGGGCTGCTGAGCAGTCATTTCTGGCCTCTGTTGCGGTACCTGATGGTGCATTGTTCCTGCAGTGGTTTGTTGAAGTTTCGGTTTAGAAACTGAGGCATACGACTCGTTAGAGTTACTTAACGCCTGAGCAAAAGATACTCCTGGAATCGTAGTTGGTGGTATATACGGCAAGTTTTGTCGGATGACAGGGTTTCGAGCTGCGGTTTTTTGTTGGCTTATGCGACTTTTTAACTCTTTGTACACAGGGCAACCTCTATAGTTGGCAGTATGGTTTCCCCCACAATTGCTACATTTCTTCGCAGATGGGTCCTCCTTATTTACGGGGCAGGGCTCAGAGGGGTGTACATCCCCGCAGGCAACGCAGACTGCACGTAGGGTACAATAGGTTTTTGTATGCCCATATTCCTGGCAGTTTGTGCATTGGACAGGTCCATTTCGCGTATGCGGATATTGCAGCTTATAAATTTGGTGAACTTCGTTTTTACCTTTAGGCATAGAGTCAGGTGCCAATTCTACCTTGAACATTGGTTGGGGAATTTTATTTTTGTTTATTATGTTCATGGCCACATTTCTTTGATGTTTACCGAGCTTGTGCTCTTACTCAACAGCATTGCGCTCTTACTCAACAGCATTGCTTTATTTTAAGCAATATTCCACCCTTTAACAGATAATTTATATGGGTAACACGAGCACAGATGCTCATGCGTACCCTAAGTGTCTTTTCGCGAATTAAATTGGTGTTAATTGCACTTTAAATTTGTTACAAGGCGGAGCCATAAAAAAACACGTCCGACGTCGCTCAACATTCGATGACGATTATTACTATTCATTTGCGTCCGAGCAGGGACATCGCTTTGTCTTACGATTATTTTCTCACTTTGTTTGTTTGCGGTCTGGTTGGGATTTGGAGTTTGGTACCATCCCCATACTACAAGGTGTGCTCCAAAGTAAACAGGACTTTTTAAAAACAAACAGAACAGATGGGTTGGTCGGCAAAATTAATTTATTTTAATCAAAATAGTCTCCTTCTGCTTCAATACAGCTTTTTGCACGATCCAAAAGCATGTCGAACGAGTGTTTTAGCTCGTTGGCCGGTATGGGCGCCTGTATGCCAGTGCAAGCCTTTTGACCTTTTGGCCTCTACGTCTACATAATGCTTTGCTTTCATGGGCAAATGCATTCTTCCGAAAAGGTAGAAGTCGTAAGATGGTTAAGATGTGATTTTTTGTCAAAAATCTTTCACAAGTGTCGATCTTCTGAGCAATTTTTGGTCATCAGTCAATTTGTGCGGAACAAACCGTGCACACACTTTTCGTAAGCCCAATTTGGTAAAATAATCGGTAACAAGCGTCGATCATCTGAGCAATTTTTGGTCGTCAGTCAATTTGTGCGGAATAAACCGTGCACACATCTTTCGTAAGCCCAAATGTTCGGTCAAAATGCGATAAATCGATGTTTAGGAGATGTATTATTCCATTTCCATCAATTGCAATGATGATTTCGGCTGATTTTTGATGAGTTCACGCACAGTTTCGATGGAATTTTCGGTGATCACGAATTTTGATTGGCCCACATTTTGATCGTCATTTATGTCCTCACGACCACTTTGAAAACGTTGAAACCACTCGTGCACTCTGCTACGGGATAGGCAATCATCGCCATAAACTTGTTCCATCAATTGAAACGTTTCGGTAAAAGTTTTACCAATTTTAAAACAAAATTTAATGTTGGCTGTAGCTCATTTTCGCACCGATAACACAAACATACTGACACTTAAAACGCAATAACTTCACTTCGAATCGATGAAATGTCATGAAATTCTCACTGGACAATCGATAAAGATATCAGATTCTAACGCACTAGTCGACATATAGATAGCGCCACCAGGCGCTAGATTCAAAAGGTCTTGTTTACTTTGGAACGCACCTTGTACAAATACTTCGTTTGAACTTTGGAGTTGGAGTCTTGTGCCCCCTGCCCCACTGTGGTATTGTTGTTGGCCTACCTAATGGGTAATACTCTTCGTCGCTCGGAATTCAGAGAAGTTTCAGTGGACTCTTTTGAGAGCTTACCATTGAGCATAAAGCTCTAATAAGTTTAATTATTGCAAATTCGTGTAAGTGTAAAGTAATTAAAAATCTGTGTACATATTAACATATGTGTGGTCATACGAATACATATTCATACATACGCTACAGTCGAGCAAGCCCGACAGTTTAATACCCTGTACCCAGGTAAACTTTCGTCACTGAGTTATATGCGCCCAAAGCATCAGCAAAAAGAGGAAGAAGAAGAGCGAACTTGTTGCTGCAGTTTGGGGGGGTTGTACTGGCGAGAATTTGTTTCGCTAATAATTTTTCTTAGAATTGACCGAATTGAATAAAAACAACAGTAGATAATTATATATGAATTATGTGTGCAAAGTTTTTAGGTAGCATTTGAAATGTGGACGCTATTGACGAAATTCTGTAGCGGGGGAAGGGGGGGAAATTAAAAAAAAATAAACTCGTCCTTTCTCGGACCTCTCGGACCCTTTTATAGTTTCTGAGATCCTTGCGTTCATTCAGACGGACGGACGGACATGTCTAGATCGATTTCTCTCGTCATGCTGATCAAGAATATATATACTTTATGGGGTCGGAGATGCTTCCTTCTGCATGTTACATACTTTGCATAAACCTAATATACCCTTTTTACCCTACGGGTACAGGGTATAAAAAGGGCTATTAAAGTAGTTATAGAAAACAAAAATAAATATTTTTGTGGTCAATTTATTGTAGATAGTTTTAAATTTTGTGCGAATACCCCTATTTTATTGCAGTGCTGTGTTCGGTCTAGCTTAAGGTGCGTTACTTCTGCTGCATACATACGAACATAAAGTTTTGTTGTTTCTTGCACCGCAAGCTTTGCCAAACAGTGTGGTCGCTCTCTCTTTAGTGCGCGCCTTTTTTGGGCCACACTTGTCGCCAAAGAACTTTCCCCCCACATTCGTTCGGATTAGCGTTGCCTATACTTCAAGGAATATTATAAAAGAAGAATTAGCGAAATCGGTTTAGCTGCTCTCGAGATTATCGCTTAGCAACATATTCAGCGATTCATTATACCCTGTACCCGTAGGGTAAAAATTTCATCTTAATCGGTTCATTCGAAGAAAAGTTATTAGCGAAACAATTTTACTCCGGTACTACGCCCACAAGCTGCAGCATCAAGTTCGCTTTTCTTCTTCCTCTTTTTGCTTCTGCTATGGGCGCTATGGGCGTAACGCTTATTCAGTGACGGAAGTTTGTCTGGGTACTGGGTATTTCACTGTCGGGTTTGCTCGACGGTAGCGTTCTCTCTTGTTTTAATATTATAGATATACTTGTATTATTACAGCGTTGCTCTGGTAACTAAAACTCAACTCCACGTACACAACTACAACTACAATGCATTTTCTTACATGATAAACTAATACATCTATAGCCATCTCGCTCGTAGCGACGGCCTCGCTGGCTGCTGCGGCACACAGGTGTGCTGAAAATTGCATATACACATTATCGACTTTCTGCTAATTATTTGATTTATGAAAGAATAATTTGTGTATTCATTTACGGTGCATGACAATTCGATCTTTTTTTTAAAGCCAATTACGTGATCATGCTGTGACGCGCCAAAAAAAGTCGACACATGCCCATATCTAACTGCTTGCTTATTTACAAGCGATTTACCGTTTGTGTTAAACGGTTTCGTCAGCTAGCATTGCTACAAATATATTCTGAAGAATTCTAAGAGTCATTTAGCGTAAAGCTTATTCAGTGAATGTATTTTGGCGATTTACAAAAGCAGAAACACACTTTTAAAATTCACAACATTCATATTTTGAATTAAAAATACATATTAGTGTTTCAATTGCAAAATTGAATACATATGTATGTATGAATGTACACACATATATAGGTAAATAGCGATAGCATGAAAAAATAAAATGTATGTATATATATATATATATATATATATATATATATATATATATATATATATATATATATATATATATATATATATATATATATATATATATAATAGCCGTATATTTGACAAATGAATGAGTGGAGATATTGTGTAGACGCAAAAATTTGTGCAAGAAAATACTGCGAATAGCCCGTGATATATGCCGGGAATATTTGCTTAAGTGTATACAATGGCATAAGACAGCGGTACTTACAAGTATCTGCTGACAGCACAGTGTATTATCACTAAAGTGTGGGTGGTCTGCGATGCGAACGATTATGCTAACACCTGCAGCCTTGGTGGTGTGATTTGATTATATCGGGGCTCTAGCGGCAGAGTAGGAATAACCCCCATCCCGTCGAGAGAAATCTTCCGAAACGGTTCGTAGGCCATTATTGCCTCCATCCCGCTAAAGCCATGGCAGGCCTTTAGAAACGCTTGCTGTTCATCGCCATTTTCTTGCTCGTGTAGGCTCAGATTTAGATTCCTGTTTAGTACCGATCTGGCACTGAACAGCAATAACGGACTTAAATTGTGACCCAGAAAATATGAATTCCGATTTACAAAAAAAAAAAAAAAAACCCCTCAAATTAATGAAGAGCTGCAAGCATTCATGCGCAGCTCGACGGTGAGGCGATCCCCACCAAAAGTGGCAGCGAAGCCTAGGGCGGAGCTACCAGAATCACCCCCGAGCTAACAGGCAAATGATCCCCAAGTGCTGGAAGACTCACTGAAGGGAATAGGCGCTATAGTCGAATGTATGAAAGCCCTTATAAATGGAGGCCAGAGAAACATTAACTAGCTGATTAAAGACGAGTTGGCCAAACTGATAGTTCTACAAAAGACGACGTTAAGATTGTGCGCCAGCACAGAGTGAACGAATCAGTTCACCCAAACGACACCGCCTCTGAAGTAGCGCCCCCTTGGGGGCACCCCAAAACACCCGAAGACCCGAAGGGCAAGCAACGAGCTACCCCGCCGAAGAAAATAAAAACGCACTACCAAGACCTCGTCATTGTACAGCAGGGACCGGCGTTATTACAACGTAGCGACCAGAGGCAGCAACTCATGTAAGCGCGGAAGAGCTGAGAAGTCGGACTTTACCAAGGTCCAAAGACATGGGCACAAAAACAAAGCACACCTGGCCCCCTTATGCCAGAAGCGTAGGCGAGTGTCAAATCGCTGACCTGCTAAAAGCAGTCAAGTCTGACTGCAGAGCATGCGTGAGGATGTCCAAAGCACCTGCAAAACAGAGAACGGCAGCCTCCTGTTACAGCTGAGCAGATCCACGACTTATGGCGACGGAAAACTGCACGCAGCGGTGGGGAAGGCATTTCATGGGATTGCCTATGTGAAAGCCCTGTCGAAGAAAATCAAGGTAGAAATCCGCGACCTAAAAGGAGAAGATTTGCGCAGCAGTAGCAAGCATCATGGAAATGGCCAAAGTAGAAACCTAGGCAGTAAAGTCTCTTCAAGACGCGCGGAGCTCACCAAATTCCGGTAGTATCCTTGCCAGCTAATAAACCGAGGTCGTATGCCGGACCCGAAGCGTCATCGAACCCACGAGGTGCAAATGCTTACATTATGACCACATGACAGCGAGATGCAAGAGCACTGAGGATATGAAGGGCACTGGTTTTAAATACGGAGAGAAAGCCCATGTGTCTAGAACGTTCACAAAGGACCCAAAATGTGCACTATTTGATAAAAAAAAGGCCTACATAACGTAGATAACGCCACTTGTAGCTTTAAGTGACTTGAGTTCAAAGAAACTGTGCAACAAGCGAGATTTAGGGTAATCGTGGCTTGGCCATTCTGAGCGAACCATAGAGGTTGAGGGTTCTCCATCGCAATTTAAAAGAGCACTCTAGCGGCTTGGCCATCCTGAGCGAGCCATAGAGAACCCGGACAGATTCCAGGTGGGCTTCTGACCAATCTGAGCATCGTGGACCACAGCTGGAACACGCCAAGGCATATAGGGCCTTTGTGCGGGCAAAAGGTAACGGCCTATTGTTTTATAGCTGCAACCTTACCCCAAACTTGACTCTCAACGAGTTTGCGGCAGCCCTAGATGAGCTGGTGGTCGACGCAGCTAAGATTATCGTAGCTGGTGATTTCCACGCATGGGCCATTGACTGGTGTAGCTCTGTCACAAACGGTCGTCGCTGAATCGTACTGGAAACATTCCCAAGCCTCGAAATCTCACTGCTTAATACAGGCACGCAACCCACGTTTAGCAAGTTCCAAGTTAGTTCCATAGTTCCGACCTCACATTTGCATGCTGCTCACTCTAACCGTAGGGCCTTTTCGGATGGCCTTTCCAATTTGAGGATGTCCGGCCATCCTCAAAGCATGGTGCAGGAAGCCGTAGCCCAACTGCAGACTGAATGCGATGGCATGTCGAAGAGGAGACGGAACCCACGTCACCACGATGCAGTCTTCTAGTGGAACGAGGAAATCGCACAGATGCGAGGGGAATGCAATCCAACCGGACGAACTTCCCAAAGACTACGAGGCACACAGCAGAGAATCGCGCATACTCAAGAGCCTTGAAAAGACATACGGGCTAGCAAAAGGAATTGCTTCCTCAAGCTATATGACTCGGTAGACCACGACCCCTGGAGCAAGGCGTACAAGTCGGTGGTGAAACTCATCAATGCAGAAAGACAGGAAGTACCATCCTCCTTAAATACACTTTCTTGGATAGTTGGAGTGATATTTCTTGGCACGCTGGAAATGGGAGAATCAGACAACGTGGGACCAGCAGTAGCAGTACTTCCCCCTAGTACGGGTTTCGGGTTGATGACATCAGCAAAGTGGTCGCCATATCATCGAATGAGATCTCGGGGACGCGCTGAAAGGGGTGGGACCAAGCAATACTGCCTCACCAGATTTCTGCAGGAGTACCCCAAGGTGCAGTTCTTGGGCCACTTCTATGGAATATTATGTACGACAATGTTCTGCGACTGTAGCCACCAGCTAGCATTGAGGTAATCAGGGGTGCCACAGAAATCTCTCCCTTGTAGGATCAGATGCGCTTCTTAAGCATTTGAGTTGTATTTTTTCGACAATTTATTAATATTAATGCAAATGGCATATTTGTTTTCTATTTAACATAGTACGTTACGGATTTTTACAATATTAGTCAATCAGTCGACAGTCAGCTGTTGCTGACAGATTGCTTGGAGGGGGAGTTCGAAAAAATGAAATCTTTCCAAGTTCTGTGGCACCGACGTATTTTTTGGGAGTCTTCAAAAACAACTGTAGCCGAAACAACCGGAGTTTTCTGTGGCACCCCTGAATATGATTCGCAGATAACGTAGCGATAGTGGGGTTGTGCTTCCGGGAGCATCTTGCCGCCACATCGGCGAGAGAATTAGTGCGAATCATGCTGAACACCCGCGGACCAATCAGGGCAGCAGGTTACTGCTCAATGGGGTCATACGTGTGATCATGCTGTATGGAGCACCCATCTGAAGCGAGTACACGAAGACAAAGAGCTACGTTCAACCACTGCAAGTAGTAAATCGCTTAGGTGCTTTGGGCGTTTTTGCACATTTAGGACCGTGTGCGACGACGTCGTCCTGGTAATTGCAGACATGGTATAGACCTTCTGGCAAGTGAATTAAGCAAGCTACAAAGAGGCAATGGCACGGGTAGTTCAGGGACGCCCCCCACAGCGCAGGGCACTGCGAGCAAGCGCGAAACAGTACAGCCTTAGAGAATAGCAAGAGCGTTGGAACGCCTTCCTCAAGGGCCGTTGGATACACCAACTAATCCCCAATATTGCGGCTTGGGCCAAAAGAAAGCATGGATTTGTGACAGATGGAATCTTACACAGATCTTTAGTGGAAGCGGTTGCTTTCGCAGCTATTTATTCTGCTTCGGTAACAACAACTGAGCCGAATGTACAAGGTGCGTTCCAAAGTAAACAGGACTTTTTGAATCTAGAGCCCCCTGGTGGCGCTATCTATATGTCGACTGGTGCGTTATCTTTATCGATTGTCCAGTGAGAATGACATTGACATTTCATCGTTTGGAAGTGAAGTTATTGCGTTTTAAGTGTCAGTATGTTTGTGTTATCGGTGCGAAAATGAGCTTCGAAAAAAGAGCCAACATTAAATTTTGTTTTAAAATTGTTAACACTTTTACCGAAACGTTTCAATTGATGGAAAAAGTTTATGGCGATGATTGCCTATCCCGTAGCAGAGTGCACGAGTGGTTTCAACGTTTTCAAAGTGGTCGTGAGGACATAAATGACGATCAAAATGTGGGCCAATCAAAATTCGTGATCACCGAAAATTCCATCGAAACTGTGCGTGAATTCATCAAAAACAGCCGAAGTCATCATTGAAATTGATGGAAATGGAATTGAACATCGAAACAGCGATTTATCGCATTTTGACCGAACATTTGGGCTTACGAAAAGTGTGTGCACGGTTTGTTCCGCACAAATTGACTGATGACCTAAAATCACATTTTAACCATTAACCACTCGCCGTATTCACCTGATATGGCACCGTGCGACTTCTACCTTTTCGGAAGAATGCATTTGCCCATGAAAGCAAAGCGTTATGTAGACGTAGAGGCCAAAAGCTCAAAAGGCTTGCACCGGCATACTGGCGCGCATACCGGCCAACGAGCTAAAACACTCGTTCGACATGCTTTTGGATCGTGCAAAAAGCTGTATTGAAGCAGAAGGAGACCATTTTGAAAAAAATAAATTTATTTTGCCGAAAAAACCATTTGTTCTGTTTTTTTTTTTTAAAAGTCCTGTTTACTTTGGAACACTACTTGTACCTTCCGCAGGCGTGAAGTTATTGAGGACTCACACCACGTCACTTTCGTATGCCTTAGGTTCGAGGGGGCTAGGAGTCACCTTAGAAACTTGCAAGGGGAAGCGCTGTCGCCAGCAAACTTCACCATCACCATGGTGGCGGACAAGCGTTTTTAGAACTCCTGTTGCAACTTCACCTCTACAGCATTGGGAGAGCTACGGAGACCGGAACTTGACCGGGCATGCACGCGCTGAGGAAGCGCGGGCGGGTGGCACATGTAAGTGAGGACTAGCTGTCCGCCCGCCGCGGAATAAGATATGTTTGTTCTCATTGGGGCATGTACATACATACTATGTGTGTATGCTCAATTAAATATCTTTGTCAAATTGTACAAGTTTTAGAAATTACTTAAGTTGATTAGCACTATCATACTACATACATATTATTGCACTATTTGTCCTTTCTCTAATAACGCACCAAAGTAATTTGTTATTTGGGAAATGAACTCTTTAAAGAGTGTCTGAAGATAAATATCATATGGAAAATAAATTTATAATTGTAAGCACAAATACCTAGCCCAGCAAAGACGAGCAAAATGGACGGACAGAAAGTTCTACATCGACTCGTCTTGGCATGCTAATCACGAATATATATATATATACTTTCCAGGGTCTGCTACACCTCCTTCTGCCTGTTATCCTGCCACCTCCCGAAAAAATATACTCTTGTACCTTTTAGGTACGAAAAGAAAAATGTTTGCGTTATTAAAAACTACGAATACTCTGTGTAATTGTAGTGAAATCAGATACTACAATGTTCTGTACAAATACAGGACTATTGGAGTTTACAACAATCATTACAAAACGTGTTATAGACACGATGGCCGTGTGGGAGATGATTTAGAGTATTATTTTGCTATATTAATGTTTTATTTCGTTAGGAGTCAACTGTATCTCCGTTCGGAAGCTGTCAAATTAATATTGAATTGTCTTCTGAATTACATTGGTGCATGCGGAGAGTCGATACGCATTCGAGATGGGAGAGATGGGACTACATAGCCCTATTCTCCTAAATATATAAACTGGTCCCAATTAAATTATATACTAGATATATACATACAAAATTTAAACATACCTTTGCTCAGTGTTCAGAAAATTGGCTGGAAATTGTATATTTTCTGGACTTATGACAGGAATGCCGCAGGCTTTCAGGTAAATTGATATATCGCGAAATTTACATTTTTGATCTGCAATTATATAAGTACAATAGAAGAGCAAGATAAATACTTAAAATTTTTCAATGAAAAACAATTTTTTTTTTCTACGGCACTATGGTCTCAAATGCCGTTTTTTGGCATAAGCTCCGAAAGGAAAGATACCGTCCTCAAAATTGGTAGATACAATATTTACGTTATAGAGAAATTAATAGAATAAAATGTTGTTACATATGTAGTTGTTATAGCCTGTACCCAAAGGGTGAAAGGCTAGTTTTGTGCGCATGTATGTAACACACAGAAGGATGCGTGGCAGACCCCACAAAGTATATATATTTTTGATCAGGATGACAAGACGAGTCGATATAGCCATGTCCGTCTGTCTGTATGAGCCCAAGGATCTCAGTAAGTACAAGAGCTAGGATAACCAAAATTGGTATCAAGGTTTCTATAAGCCCTAGGCAGATCGAGTTTGTTTATTTTTTCTGATACACCCCCCACTCCCCCGCAATTCGTGTTTTTTTTCATAACTCCCGTAATTCTCGGAATTTTGAAATCAATTTTGGTAGGTACATCCAGTTAGTACTAATGTGCCAAATTTCATCATGATAGGTCAATTCAGAAGAAAGTTATAGCCATAATTAAAATCGCTGCTCATGCGCTGCCTGCAGCACTGCCGCTGCCCGCAGCTGTTGTTCTTGCTGCTTTTGTTCAACTTTGTGCTGCATACATACACGCATATAAACACGCATAGGTACGTGATGTAAATGTATGCTGTTAAAACTGAACATAAACATGTGTTCTAATTAAATTAAATTAATTAATTAATTAATTCATTTTTTTTAATATATTTTTTTTTTAATTTTTCTTTTTTGTTGAGAGTACAGGCTATTTTATTGTCGAGCTTGCTCGACTGTAGCGTTCTATCTTGTTTTGTTATAGCCTGTTATAGGGTATAAGGGTAAAAGGCTATACTAGTTTTGTGCGAATGTATGTAACACAGAGAAGTAGATGTGGCAGATATAGCCATGTCAGTACGTCCGTCTGTCTGTATGAGTGCAAGGAGGCAGACCCCACAAAGTATATATATTCTTGATCAGCATGACAAGCCGAGTCGATATAGCCATGTCCGTCTGTCCGTCTGTCTGTATGAACGCAAGGATCTCAGAAAGTATAAGAGCTAGAATAACCAAACTTGGTATACAGATTCTCCTGAGCCCGAGAAAGGACGAGTTTGTTCATTTTTCCCGATGCACCCCCCCCCCCCCCCCACTCCACCCTATTGTAGATTTTCTATAACTCCCGTAATTCTTGGAATTTTGAACTAAAATTTGGTAGACACATCCAGTTAGTGATTATATATCCGTATACCAAGTTCATTATGACAGCTCATTATGATAGGTTGATCAGAAAGAAAGTTATAGCCATATAACCAGGCCCAATGCATACATACATACATATGTACAAGTACACAAACACGCATAGGCACGATTCTGATGTAAATGTATGTATGGAATATTTTATGTTTAATTTAGTTAATTAATTAAATTAAATTAAATTAAATTAATTTAAATAAATTAAATTTAATTAATTTAAATAAATTAAATTTAATTAATTTAAATACATTAAATTTAATTAATTAATTAATTAATTAAATTAAATTAATTTATTTTTCGTGGGGTGGTACAGGGTATTTAAGAGTTGAGCCTGCTCAACTTTAGCATTCCTTTCTTTTTTTATTCTTAAACTGAACATAAACATGTATTCTAATTTAATTTAATTAATTCATTCTTTCATTCATTTTTTTAATAATTTAATTTTTTTTTTATTTTATTTTTTAAATTTTTTTTTTTTAGTTTTTCTTTTTTGTGGAGAGTACAGGCTATTTTACTGTCGGGCTTGCTCGACTGTAGCGTTCTATTTTGTTTATACTTTGTACATGAAATGTACAGAAGTATATTAGGTTTGCGGGAGCTGAAAAATGTAACAGGCAGAAGGAGGCGTGGCAAACCCCACAAAGTAAATATATTCTTGATCAGCATGACGAGACGTGTCGATCTAGCCCTGTCTTTCAGTCTGTCCGTCTGCCCGTCCGTATGAACACCTGGATCTCAGAGACTATAAGAGATAGAGACACCAAATTTTGCACAAAGATGCGTTATGTGCGTATTCTATACGAGTTTGTTTTATTTTTTTGATTCCCCCCCCCCCCCCCCACTTCCCCCCTATGGGGGTTTTCCCGATTTTCCATTCGTATAATCGCCTATATCGCGGAGACTATAAGACCTAGGAACACCAGTCCCAGATGCCTTATGTGAATACGCAGAAAAAGTATATTTTGGAATTTCCCTCCCTCCCCCTCTACCCCGCAAATCGTAACTCCCGTAATTCTTGGAATTTCGAACTAAAATTTTGGGAATACCCCCAGTTGGTTATTATATGTCCGTATGCCAAGTTTCACTATGATAGACCGATTTAACGAGAAGTTATAGCCATAAATATATTTGCTGCTGCAGCGCTGCCCACGGCTGTTGTTGATGTTGCTGTTTGGTTGACTGCGAAAATGCTTACACAGCTCTGCTCGCAGTGCTGTCGGCAAATGTTGCTGTTGTTGCTGCTTTGGTTCAACTTTGTGCTGCATACATACATGCATATAAATACACATAGACACGTGACGTAAATGTAAAACTGTACATAAACATGTCTTCTATTAAATACTAAATATTAAAGTATTAAATACATTTTCTTTATTAATTTAATTAATTAATTGAATTAAAAACAAGAAAGGAATGCTAAAGTCGAGCAGGCTCAACTCTTAAATACCCTGTACCACTCCACAAAAAAGTAATTAAATTAATTAATTAATTTAATTAATTAACTAAATTAATTTAATTAATTAACTAAATTAATTTAAGAATATATATACTTTCTGGGGTTTACCAAGCCTCCTTCTGTGTGTTCCATGTGCACTCGCACAAAACTAATATACCCTTGTACCCTTTGGGTACAGGTTATAAAAAAAAATTTTTTTTTTAATTTTCCTTTTTTGTGGAGATTACGGGCTATTTTAAAGAAAATTTAAAAAAAAAAATTAAGTTATTAAAAAAAAAAAAAAAATGCAGTGTCTTCGGTGCATTCGTTGCTATTAGACGTGTCACGCTTGCACTAAGTTCTATTAATAGATCGTCGCGTTTGTTATCAGCAGTCATCTGTGTGCGAAACCGAGCTCTAATATAAATTTGTAGACGCCGTCTTGAGCGGTGTCGGTATCGGTTACGGTTAACTAAGATAAGACACTAAATCACAAACAAAGTGTGCCTTGCCCTCTGGGCGAGACTTTTCTCCCCGCCCGCCCTTCCCGCAGCTGCGTAGGAGGGGCAACGAAACCTTATCAGCGTATTAAACATTTGTATTGTTAAATATTGGGCAATTGCAATATTTTATAAGCAAATATTGTATTGTGCCCAAAAATGGATGAGGCAGATACTTCCGCTCACTCACAGCTTTATAACAAGCTGCCCGAGTATGAGAAAATGAAGAAATTAGCTGGTGCACCTGGAGAACTACGTGCCACCTTGGCCAGTGACTTGATGAAGTCAATTAGAATGTCCAATTACAATAGTGCCTCGATAGCGAGGACTACAAGCACAACCACTACCAGCACCTTAACATTTTCTAATGGAAACTGCCAATCCAACTACACAGTTGCAATGACTACAACTGGCAGCATATGCTCCACACCAAACACCGTGAGTACTGCAACTTCTCAAACTGCGCAAAAAAATGACTGTGCATTTCAATTTCCGATGGTCTCTCTTCGTAAAAAACAAAAAAGAGCGGACAAAGAATTAAAAGCAGTCAAAACAATTCAAAAAATTAAGCCAACACAAACTAACCAAATAAAAGGAATTCAGCACAATATCTCTGCCAGCACCAGTTCGGCAGCACTGCAAAATAATCGCTTCGCAGCCCTTGCAGATGAGGCCGACACTTTAATGGAATATGATGAGCAAGTTCAACAACATGAATTCGAGCCCAGCCAACCAAGTGAAGCTAGCAATGAGCAACAAAGCAACGCAGTATCAAAGCCTCCAGCTATCTGCGTGCCGCAAGTTGACAAAATGGACAAACTAGAGCAGGCACTCAATTCTGTTGTCTCAGCTGACGACTACGATATTCGCACGTCGAAATCTGGGATCTCGCGTATTTATACAAAGAATTCCAATGCGTTCCGTGCAGTAGTAAAATTATTGTCGATACAAAATTGTGAATTCTGGCACCATCAGTTGAGGGAGAACAAACCCTGCAGATTGGTGCTCAGAGATATTCATCCCAATGTACCCAGGCAATTAATAGAGCGCACCTTTACTGACAAGGGCTTTACAGTTTTGAATATATATTGCCCCAGAAAACCGGACTGGCGTAACATTCAAATTAATGAGGAGGATGGTGAGGATATAAATAATGTCAAAACAAGACAAAATATGTTTTACGTTAACCTCCAGAACGCACCCAACGTTGCTGAGGCACTAAAAATAACTCAAATTGGTAGACACAGGGTTACAATATCAAAGGCCAAACAGAGTAAAGAGCTGGTACAATGCTTCAGATGCCAAGATTTCGGGCACACGAGGAACTATTGCCTTAAAAAGCCGGTTTGCGGTAAATGCTCGGGGGACCATGATACTGGCTCAAAATCATGTAACCTGAATGATAATGGGGAATTTATATGCGCTAATTGCGGCGAAGACCACATGTCGAGCTTCAGAGGCTGCAAGGTAAGAATTGATCTAGCCAAAAAACTTAAGCCAGCTGTGAGGTTGCCGAAAGATGGACTAGTTATCAGTAGCAATAGGAGTTACCCAAATAACCAAGGCACTAAAGTACAGTTTATCTCAAACTCTACTGTTAAGAGTGGCTTCTCTTATGCTGATGCAGCTAGGCCAATTGGAGAAAAACGTACCAGCGCGCCAACAAACCAAAACTCGCCCCGGTCACACAGTTCCGCCGAAGATTGGCATCTAAACAACAAATTTAGTATGCTGGAAAAGGCGATTTTAGATCTAAACGGAAGAATGGATCAAATGTATAAGCTCATACAGGAAAATATGGATTCCAATAGAGCCTTCCGTGACTTGGTACAAAAACTAATATCCAAATGTTAAATCTGCTGTTAAAAATCGGATTATGGAACGCACGGGGCCTGGTCAAAAACAATGATGAACTCAGGCTTTTCCTAAGTTCAAACTCGATCGATATCATGTTAATAACCGAAACACACATGCGTCCTGGCTTGAACGCATATTTGCCCGGATACGACCAGTACTTCGCTAATCATCCCAGTGGCACCGCAAAAAGTGGTTCTGCTGTCATTATTAGATCAAGTATCGCTCATTCACAGAATGAGCCAATTCTAAAAACAAACATCCAAGCGGCCAGCGTTACTATACCGACGAGTGGTGGAAGCATCACAGTCTCCTCCCTATATCTTCCTCCCAATGAAGCTTGGTGCAGGGCCGACTTTGATCTATTGCTTGCAACATTAGGAGATAAGTTCATTGCAGGCGGTGATTTTAATGCAAAACACCAATGGTGGGGTAATCCCAGATCTTGCAGGCGAGGAAGGTGTTTGCAGGAGGCCATAGCAAGTACTACTTGCCAAGTTCTTGCTACTGGAGAGCCAATTTTCTACTCTTACAACACACGGCTTAACCCCTCTGCACTGGACTTCTTTATTGTCAACAGGATTGCCCTAAACAGACTCACCGTTGAAACAAAATATGAGCTCGCATCGGATCACCTTCCAGTAGTAGCGACGCTACATCATGCACCGCAATATAATCCCAAGAGGGAATATATTCTACCACCTGGCTCCCGTATTGATGTTTTTAAAGCCGATCTCGAAAGAAGAATTAACCTGAACGTCGAAATTAACAGCCCAGAGGATATCGAAGACGCGATATCAATCCTCATGAAGAACATTTCACTGGCTGCGTCTTATGCTGCACCGAAAACTCTACGCTTGCCAACCCAACATAGTCAAGCTAGTCTACCACCAACGGCTGCTGCGCTCTTAAGCCTGAAAAAAAGAGTCAGGAAAGAATATGCAAGAACTGGAGATACTAGCATTCATCAAATCTACAAAAGACTGTCCAATCGACTGCAAAAAGAGCTTGCTAAAATCAGACAAGGCAGAATTGATGACATATTGGAAAGTGCTGGTCCAGATGCATCATTTAATTACTCGCTCTGGAAGCTTACGAGGCGATTTAAGAGGCTGGTCATCCCTAAGACTCCAATTAAGGATCCTACAGGTGGATGGAGCTATTCCAGTCAGCAGAAAGCTGAAATCTTTGCAAACAGCCTAGAGGAAAGATTTAAGCCTTTTGACTTTACAACAGCAGATAGGCGAAGGGTAGTCGAGCTTAGGCTGGAGATGCCATTCCAAATGGCCTTGCCTGCAAGCCCAGTTACACTTCAAGAAGTGGTACAGCAGATAAAAAATCTAAAGGTAAAAAAAGCGCCTGGAGAAGACCTTTTAGACAACAGGACGCTGAAACTGCTCCCCACAAGGGCTCTGCTGTATATTGTCTTGCTCATGAATAACATACTCAGGCTGAGGCACTTTCCAAACTGCTGGAAAATGGCGCTAATTACGATGGTTCCAAAGCCAGGGAAACAGCATACTGAAGTAGATGGATACAGGCCGATTAGTCTGTTACCTGCCCTCGGGAAGATGATGGAACGCGTGATTCTGGACCGGATTCTCCAGCTCGAAGCCGTGACGCGCAGAATTCCAAAATGGCAATTTGGATTTCGAAGAAGTCACGGAACACCGGAGCAGCTCCACCGTGTGGTCAACTTCGCCCTGGAAGCCATGGAGCAAAAGATGTACTCAGTGGCTGTGTTTATGGATATTAAACAAGCTTTTGATAGAGTGTGGCATGATGGACTCCTCTGCAAATTGAAAGGCGTGCTAACTCCTCAATTGTTTCAACTCATCGAATGCTTTCTAAGGGACAGAAGCTTCAGAGTTGCTGTTGATGGAGTGAAATCCACGAGGCGCTCAATTTGTGCAGGGGTGCCCCAAGTGTTCTCGGTCCTACCCTGTATACATTATTTACTGCTGATATGCCTGCACCGCAAGAGATCATTGGAGTAGACGAGGATGACGCACTAATAGCTACTTACGCAGACGACACTGCGGTGCTTACCAGAAGCAGAGATATCGATGTAGCTTCGGAAGCCTTACAGCAGTATGTAAGTAGTTTCGAGAATTGGGCTCTGAATTGGAACATTGGTATAAACGCCAGCAAGTGTGCGAATGTCACATTTACAACAAGGCCGTCGTCATGCAGAGATATCACAATGTTGGGGTCCACGCTCAGTCATACAAATTCGCACAAATATCTTGGTGTCATTCTGGACAGAAGACTCAACTTCAGCAAGCATACAACAATGGTCAAGCGATCGGTCATGGCAAAAGCCGGAAAGATGGCATGGCTGCTTGCCCCATGCAACAAGCTGTCTCTGCACAGTAAGGTGACAGTATACAAATCCATATTAAGTCCAATATGGAAGTATGCGCTACCAATTTATGGCATTGCCGCTGCTTCAAACCTAAGCAAAATAAGAGTTGCGCAAGCTAAAATACTCAGAAAAATATGCAACGCTCCCTGGTATATGCGCACTAGGGACATCGAAAGAGACTTATGTGTCCCCAAGGTTGGCGATGTCATTCAAATGCACGCAAGCAATTACGAGAAGCGACTCGGCAGTCACCCCAACGCACTAGCGAGGCGGCTCCTGTCCAAACCTAAGAAGAGAAGATTGAAGAAGTGCCATCCAAAGGATCTCCCCACAAGATCCCTTGTATAAAATATATAATATATATCATAAAATATAATTTCATTTTTAATGTAAAACATTGTAAATATTGTATATATGTACATAGATATAAGTACGTCCTATAGATGCTTACTATAGACAACTTTCGTATCCCCAAACTTTCAACTAGCTTAAGCTGCCATATTGGTAGTAGAAAACTAGTTTAATAAATTATATATACATTTTTTACAAAAAAAAAAAAAAATAAATAAAAAAAAAAATGAATGATTTAATTAATTACAATTTATTAATTAAATTAAATTAGAATACATGTTTATGTTCAGTTTTAACAGCATACATTTACATCACGTACCTATGCGTGTTTATATGCGTGTATGTATGCAGCACAAAGTTGAACAAAAGCAGCAACAACAACAACAGCTGCGGGCAGCGCTGCCTACAGATCTGCAGGCAGCGCATGAGCAGCGATTTTACTTATGGCTATAACTTTCTTCAGAATTGACCTATCATGATGAAATTTGGCACACGGACACATTAATACTAACATTAGTACCTACCAAAATTGATTTCAAAATTCCGAGAATTACGGAAGTTATAAGAAAAAACACGAATTGCGGGGGAGTGGAGGGGTGCATCAGAAAAAAACATAAACTCGTCCTTTTTCGGACTTAGGAGAACCTGGATACCAAGTTTGGTTATTCTAGCTCATATTATTATTCATACAGACGGACGGACGGACAGACGGACATGGCTATATCGACTCGTCTTCTCATCCTGATCAAGAATATATATACTTTGTGGGGTCTGCCACGCCTCCTTCTGTGTGTTACATACATGCGCACAAAACTAGTAGGTCTAGCCTAGGTCTGCCTAGGTCTGCCACGCCTCCTTCTGCCTGTTACATTTTTCAGCTCCCGCAAACCTAATATACTTCTGTACATTTCATGTACAGAGTATAAAAATTGATTGATTTTACCTCTCTCGGTATTCGAACTCACGTAAAGGGTGTATAATTGCACATATACAAAGCAATTGCGTCTATGTGAGTGTATGTATGTTTATGCGCGTCTATTAGTGTCTGTGTAAGCATGTTTGCAGTCAACCAAAGCATCAGGATCGACAACAGCTGCGAGCAGCTCTTGGGCAGCGCTTGACCAGCAAATATATTTATGGCTATAACTTCTTGTTAAGTCGGTCTATCATAGTGAAACTTGGCCTACGGACACATAATATCTAACTGGGGGTATTTACCAAATTTGAGTTCGAAGAATTACGAAAGTTAGAGAAAATCGCGATTTGATTGGGAGAGGGGGGAGGGAGGGAAATTCCAAAATACACATTTTCTGCGTATTCACATAAGGCAACTTGGACTAAAATTTAGTGTTCCTAGGTCTTATAGTTTTCGAGATACCATTATACGAATAGAAAATCGGGAAAACCCCCATAGGGGTGAAGTGGGGGGGAAATCAAAAAAGTAAAATAAACTTGCACAGCGTACACACATAAGGCATCTTTGTGCACAATTTGGTGCCTCTAGCTCTTATAGTCTCTGAGATCCAGGTGTTCATACGGACAGACAGACGGACAGACAGGTCCTAGGTCTTACCTAGGTCTTCCTAGATCTTACCTAGGAACACCAAATTTTAGTCCAAGATGCCTTTTGTGAATGCGCAAATCGTAACTCCCGTAATTCTTGGAATTTCGAACTCAAACTTGGCAAATACCTCCATTTAGTTATTATAAGTCCAAATGTTTCAACATGATAGGCCGATTTAACAGGAAGTTATAGCCATATATGTACATGAGACCAAGCAGTTTAGATTCTCTAATTGTTTGAATTTCTTTAGTGTTCGATTACAACTCGGCTTGTGGTTTTTAATATAATTGGCGAAGGCTTTTACTTTTTCCGATATCAACATAGTATTATGTTCATCTACGACTTTTACTTTAATTTTCTGCAATATACAAGTATACTGCTTAAATGCGTTTTCTGTGTCTATGTTGGTGCTCTGACAATTTCTACGTGCCCAAAAACGAATTTTGCTGCCATGAAAGCAATTTTTTCAAAAACGGGCAAAAACGGGAAAAGGAGACTTATTATACTCTGTACATGAAATGGCGTGCAAATTGATTCTACATACCTTGATCTTTATTTTCCATACTTATACTTTTATATTCACTCAAATAGAACGATTTTTCTAAGCGAAAGTTAGCAAACAATTTCCTCCGATGCAAATGTCAGGGATGTCACCGATCAGCTGAGATAATAAGCGTGCCAAATCATCAGGGTTACAACAAAGCTCAAAAAAAAAAACAGTTTTATTCTAATTGGGGTGTCTATTTATCGAAATTTTACTTTTATTCCAAAAATGTTTTTTAATACATTTTTTGATTTTATGCCGCTGAGGGACCATAGAAATGTAACGTATAAGCTGCGTATAAATAAACCTGAGATATTGACGTGCTCGGTTAGTCCAACTTGACTTTGATTTTTGACACTCTCTTTTATTTTTGAAACGTGTTTCTACACTACCTTTTTGTGAGGTACATTTAATATTGGGAATTACGTGAGGCTACATGTGACACACAAAAAAGTTTACCGCATTCTGGCACATAAACAGAACTCCTAATCACTATCCTAAAAAATAGTAAATTACCAAAACTCAAATATCGATAAATGCAATATGAGTGCAAAATTAAGAAAAACAAAAAAGAACGTTACAAAAGGAATATATAAGGAACATACAAATATATTGAAACAAGAAAGGAATTCTAGAGGCAGCAGGCTCAACTTTTAAATTCCCTTCACCCACTCCCACAAAAGAGATAAAAAAACATATACTAAAAATGAATTTCAAAAAATTAAATTAGTTAATTAATTAAATATAATAATATTAATAAATAATATTTAATACATACATACATCAATTGAGACATATGTTTATGTACAGTTGCAGCAGCAACTGTTAACAGTAAATCATCTGTTACAGCGAATGGCGGAAGATGGTCAAGACGTCATAGCTTACGGGGACGATTTGGCTGTTATCTGCAGGGGAAAGTGTCACTAAACACTGTGCAACCTCCCCTCGTGGCATTCTCAAGCTGGACATTCTCTAACGGCTTAGGGGTAAATCCCTCCAAAACCGAGTTTGTACTTTTTACACGAAAGTACAAAGTTCCAACTAGAAACTGGATGGGTTTAACTTTTAGCAGCAAAGCTAAATACTTGGGAGTTATCCTGGACAGAAGTACATATTACTGAGATTGCGACCTTATTTAAATTCCTCAGATTTTCTTGGTGGTTTGGCGCGGACCATCACAATTGATGTAGATTTTATGTCGCGTGGGGGAAGTGGTTTGACCAGTGACAAGGAGCGCGAAACTGACTATCCACAGGTGGATAGCAATCAGGACTTTACCTTGCATGTTTGCACCCGGTTGTGCGAATCGTCAGGACGATCCTGGTCCTGATGAGTTTAAGTTGTGGTCCTAATGTTGACCAAGGATACCGGCTGGTGATGCTTGGGAGCATTTAGTTCGAAGTGACGTGTTAAACAATCAAACTTTCATACTGACTTTATTCTTACAATTCATGGCTTATATAGCCATGCTTAAAACTAGCTTATGACTACTTACATTCACCGTTAGCATGTATTGGCCATTGCCCAATCACTTCTTAATCGAATGTAAGTTAACACCGGCAAGCTACATAAGCTAATCTGATGACGGCTTCAAAATAATCGATTTGCTAAGAGAGGAAGTTAACTTTGTTTCCCGGAAAATTGAAGGAATAACCTCAAGATGCAGAAAGAAGAGATCCCAAAATTGCCCAAAATAGGGCTTCCCAATTTCAACGGGATATCGAAAGACTGGCCAATATTTTTCGAACTGTTCAAGGGGCTCATAAACGAGAGGAAAAATCTCACCAACGCAAGGAAACTCAATTACCTGAAGACTTGCTTCTAGGAAGAGGCCAAGATGGTAGTTGGCCACGTGCTTAATGGATCAGCAGCAAGCTATGACTCAGAATAGGAGCTTATTTACAAGCGATATAAGAATAATCGCAAAATATTCACAGTATTTTAGATCTGGAACCCCTGAATTACGAGTCTGAAGTAAGCATACGGACGTTTTTGGAAAGTATCCATATGATTAAAGAAAAGAGTTATATTGGGCAGGACGCAGGCGTCATTTTTCCTCAAATATTGCTGGGCCGATTTTTACAAGAGTCGTTGCAATTGTATGAGCAACACGTGAAAAATGCAAGACAGAGATCCAGAAGCTGCAAGTTGTTCTTGAATTTATTGAACAAATTTACAACTCAGTAAGTCCATTACAAAAGGACTTCAAAAAAGCTACAGCAATCCAGAAGCAAAAGAAATGCGCCTACTGTAACTTTACTGAACACGACATAGGAAGATGTCAAAAATTCAAGGCTACACCTGTTAACAAAAGGAGGGAGTTTACATAAAGCCAACATCTGTGCTTTCGCTGCTTTGGCAACCACAATATCAAAAATTTTAAAAAAGAGTGGAAATGCCAGTCGTGTAGGCAAGAAGGAAAGTGTGAACTACATGAACGAAACTAACAACCAAGACACACTGTAGTGAGCGGAGCAGGATTGGTGCGGGCACAATAATACGCGAAGTTCTGTGGTTAAATGGACAACGTCGATAGCTTCACGTCTTTATTTATATATAAATTATTATCCTAGTTATTATGATATCGTCTACATACTATAATCGATTCCTTATCTTCTACCATGTGTGTCCTTATCTATTGAGCTGGCGCCTGCCAGCTATGAAAAGGTTGGTGTTATGTTCGGCATCTGAGGCCGAACTCATTATTATCTGTATAAGAGAGCATGTCTGTGTTTCTTATCAAGTTTTTATCTATAATAATGTAATATTGTAGAATTCTATCTTTGAACAATCATTATTTTATTCAGCCTTCTTAAGTCTATGCATAATCTCATATCACCTGACTTTTTCTTGACCAGTACTATTGGCGATTCATATGGCGTATTGCTCGGACGAATAATGTTATCACCCAAGTACTCATCTAATAATCTCTGCAGTTACTTCTTTTTTCCATAAGACAGTTGCCTACGTGAACAACTAAAAGGTTGTGAATTCTCTAATGATATGATCATATCGCATCATATTTTTGGTACACTTGGTCTTGCTGATTTAACATATTTTATAAAAGTGGCGTGATCTTGCACCTGGTTTCGTACCCGACATTCTCACTGATATTGTAGAGCTTATCGTTCTCCTTTAAATGGTATATCCTTAGCATGTGTGACTCTAAACAATTTTCTTCTAACCTAACATCTTCGTGTTCTCCTAACTTAACTACTTCCGAACAATTTTTCACTGTATCTACCTGGACCTCGTGTCTAAAACTTTTCTCTCTTAATTCGTTGCTAACAATTTCTGCCTTTGATACTTCACTGCTCTCGCAGCATCCGCACGCCACCTAAACTCATCTCTTCAAAGTTTAAATTACAAGCGTTAATAAAATCTATACCAAGCACTGCGTCATATCCCATAGACTCGTCTGCCACGATTAAAAAACAAGCAAAAAAAAGCTAAAGTCGGGTGTCCCGACTTTGAAATACTCTGTACATATGTTTACAATAATTATAGGAAACAAAAAAATTAAGAAAATTAAAAAAAAAAATTGATCGATTTTACCTTTCTCGGTATTCGAACTCACGTTAAGGGTGTATAATTACAATAATTAAAAAAACAAAAAAAATTAAGAAAATTAAAAAAAAAAATTGATAGATTTTACCTTTCTCGGTATTCGAACTCACGTAAAGGGTGTATAATTGCACATTTACATAGCAATTGCGTCTGTGTGAGTGTATGTATGCCTATGCGCATCTATTCGTGTCTGTGTAAACATGTGTGCAGTTAACCAAACAGCAACATCAAAAACAGCCGCGGGCAGCGCTTGAGCAGCTATAACTTCTTGTTAAATCGGTCTATCATAGTGAAACTTCGCCTTTGCAAAATTTTAGTTCGAAATTCGAAGAATTACGGGAGTTAGAGAAAATCGCGATTTGCATGGGAGAGGGGGGAGGGAGGGAAATTCCAAAATACACATTTTCTGCGTATTCACATAAGGCATGTGGGACTAACATTTTGTGTCCGTAGGTCTTATAGTCTCTGAGATATAGGCGATTATACGAATGGAAAATCGGGAAAACCCCCATAGGGGGGAAGTGGGAGGAAAATCAAAAAAATAAAACAAACTTGCACAGCGTACACACATAACGCATCTTTGTGCAAAGTTTGGTATCTCTACCTCTTATAGTCTCTGAGATCCATGTGTTCATACGGACAGAAGGACAGACGGCCAGAAGGACAGACGGACAGACAGACAGGGCTAGATCGACTCGTCTCATCATGCTGATCAAGAATATATATACTTTGTGGAGTCTGCCACGCCTCCTTCTGCCTGTTACATTTTCAGCTCCCGCAAACCTCTTATACTCTTGTACAGTTTATGTACAGAGTATATTAAAATCAATATTCATCGTTTTCTTCGTCACATAACATATTGTTTTTCCAAAAATATTCATTCATATTCATTTTCATTCAGCCCGCAATACAAACTAAAACTACTCTGAATTTCCACTTCAATGGAAACAAGTGATATTTTTAAAAACGAAATCGTACTCCCTGTGTCTATAATGCATTTTGTGATGAGTGATTGGTTACTTGAGTGCTTAAAATGTATCCTAAAATATCTAACATAATCACTCTTGATCTCGAAATCGCCTTCAGAACACCTGGTGATCAAATGGTCCAGCGGGCCGCAACTGTAGCACTCCCTGGCCCAGTGACCTCTAGAGTTGCAGTTAAAGCAACGGGTGTCTTCCTTCGTAGTGCCCACCGGACGGCTTAGTTATCTTCTCGGCTGACCGCCTTTGGGTAGCTCAACCCTGCAGACGCTCGGTGCAACTACAAGGGCTCGCTGAAGCATTGGATTCGAGCCTGTGTGCGCAAACTCTCCGATGGTCTGCCCTCTATGATACCGTCTAAAATTTCCTTCGGTCGATGTTGACCTGCCGAGTTAACATAGTTTTCTCTTCAAAATATGCTATGATGTTCTCGTCTGTCTGCCAAGTGCGCTTTTCAAACATGCGCCGGAGCTCAGCTTTCGACATTTTTCCTCCACATTGTAATTGAATCTGATCCAACAGTTCATCAATTGGTTTTCTGAGGCGCTGTGGATCAGATCAAAACATGGCGTTGTGTGTTATTCAACCCGTAAATGCGCGCCATTATTCAATTGGAAAGAACAATTTCTTTTGCGAGAAGAATTTCTTTTGCGAGCTTGAACGCTGCAAAAGGCCATTCACCATCTCTGCCCATCACTTGTTGACTGACTGCTGATGTAGCGTCAGTTTCTGCATCTACCATCTCTCTACCGTTCGTGTCACGGCCGTTATTCATAGCTGTGACAACAGCTGCCTGTTGCTGCACAACAGTAACGTTCGCTTTCGCTTTTTTTTTTTGATTTCCCCCCTCTGCCATGCTACAGAATTTCGTTAATCTGTCCACATTTCAAAAGCTACATAAACAAAACTTTGCACACGTAATTTATATAGAATCATCTATCTTTGTTTTTTGTAAATTTTTAGAAAAGTTATTAATGAAAACATTTTACTTTAATTTAGTACTACGCCCACAAGCTACAGCATCAAGCTACCTCATCTTCTTCTTTTTGCTTCCGCTATGGGCGTATATAACTCAGTGCTTGAAGTTTGACTGGGTACAGGGTATTTCACAGTCGGGATTGCTCGACTGTAGCGTTTTCTATCACGGCTCAAAATCGCCATCAGCATCAACAATCATGTTGAAAGCAAAACAATTTGTATTTTTTTTGAATGGCTTTAAAGTTCGATTACAACTTGGCATATGTTTTTTACTTTGGAACGCACCTTGTATAATTGGAGAAGGATTTTACTTTTACCGATATTAACATTGTATTGTATTCATCTAAGATGCTTACGTTAATTTTCTGTAATATATTCTGCTTAAATGCGTCTTCTGAGTCTTTGTTGCTGATACAAATGTCAACAATGTTTGCCTGCCCAAACAGTAGTTTTGCTGCAACAAACGCAATTTTACAGAAAACGTGCAAATTGGGACGAAGTTCTTTAGTAATTCCATAATGAACATATATTAGTTAGTATTTCTACATTTATAACTTTTTACAACTCTTTACCATTAAAAAGTACAATTCCACGAAACACAGCGCAACTTATAAAGGTTAATTTAAAAAAAAAAAACACATGAACAACAGATGGAACAATTACACGAACACTCTTCATCGCTTAAAAACAGTTTTGGATTATAATTTTACATACCTTGATTAACGTTTTCTATTATATAACTTAACTTTTGTTGGTTCTTTTCTTAATTCTGCAAGCTCTGAAAGTTTATTAAAAATTGCTGTCAAAATCACAAATACATGTGTTTCATACAATCAGGTGACTATTCAAAGTCGCGCCAAGAAAATGGTGTTGCCATATTAGCAGGAATTAATTTAATTTTCGCTTAATTAAACAATTTATAATAAAATAAAAATAAAATTTTTTATATTTGGACAAATTTTTTTTGTGACCTTCTGCCAAAAAAACGGGAAAAAAAATCCATAGTGCATTGGTGCTGAGGCTGATCCCGTTAGGAATTTCGCTTTGCCCTTGAACTCGCATGGTTTCTAGCAACTTCTTCGCACCAGCTGCTATTTCTTCATGCAGTTGTCTCAGCAGCGCTGCACCTTCCAACAGTTATTGCTGTTGCATGGCGTCAGTTGGACAGTATCGCCCTGCAGAGCCTGTGCACCCTGTATGTCTTGTTCTTGGACAGGGTCCCCACCACAGCTGAAATTTTCCGCAACTGGAGGTCAGCCTCGAACCTTCCTAGGCAGTTGGTTCAAACGGGCCACCAGCTAGCTACTTTTTGAGTGCAGCTAGGGAAACATTGGTGCCCACAGTGTCGTTTTCCACAACTGATGCCTTCAGAATATATGTACGAATGTAAGCGTAAAGTCCGAACCACTTCGGATATTGTGGAAGGCAAAAGAGTATAACACAATTAAAACACGGACGGGGTTTAAGAATTGTAACAAACGTCTTGTTCACTCGATCGTAGACTTAAGACTAAATTCATCGCTGCTCGCAGGCACCTCTCTTGCAGCCCGCAAGCTTACATAACATACGAGAGAGTATTTACCGTTACAGTAGTGAGAGACTGCGGCGAGTACTATGATATAGGAGAGGCCGCTGGTCTGCCACAAATAGTTAATACCATTGGGCAAGGTAAATACTATCTACCCCACCAAGCTGTTATCAGTCCAGATACCCTGACTACAAAACTGCGAGTGATGCCTCAGCGAAAACGAGCAATGGACTAAGTCTAAATTATGTCTTGTTTACCGGACCCAAATTACAAAGGGAAATTTTTGATATTCTTGCCAGTTGGCGAGTGTGCCGGTAAGTTATGACCGCCGACATTGAAAAAATGTATCGTCAGATAAAAATGTCAGATCAACAATATCAATAAATATTATGGAGAGAAAATCCAAAAATACCGAAAAGCGAGTTCAAACTTACAGCAGTCACTTAAGGGACATCGTCCGCACCATTCCTAGCAGCTCGATCATTATACGAAGTAGCCAACATATACGACGAACACGACAGCAACTTTGCAAAGTCATTATATGGATGATTTGATGACTGGGCACACAATTTCAAAATGCATCGAAAGCAAAAAGTTCGAACCATATTCGAGGAGACTGAAATGATTTGATAGTCTTCAAAACAATAGCAAAGTGGAGAAAATATCAATACAGGAGGATGAGTCTATAAAGACCTTAGGCCCGCAATGTGATCCCAAAAAAGACGTGTTTTCCTGAAAGGTAAATGTGCCTCAGCTAAATAAAATATCAAAAAGATCAATACTGTCACAGTTGGCCAGAATATACGACCCCTTAGGATGGCTTACTCCAGTCACTCTTTAAGGCAACTATTTCATCCAAGAATTATGGAAAAGTAGCGATTCTAGCCCGTCTTTGCTGGTCTAAGTAAAATGTGCTTCCTGTTGCGACGTGAATGAGTATATGACATCTCATCAACGCGACGCAAATAGGCATTTAATAAAATAGTTTGGGAACACATAATATACACATAAGCCTATTACAACCGGATGTCGGTTTTAGCCGCGTCGAGTAATCCTCGCAAGCGTGTTCTGTCTTGTGCCTGCTGTCGCCAATTGGTCACACCAAGACTATTTAGGTCCTGCATAGCTTGGTCTTTCCATCGCAGACACGGTCGCCCTCTTCTGCGTCGTCCACCAGCAGAGTCCGAATCGAATACTTTTTTGGCTGGAGCACTGTCATCCATGCGGACGACATGACCTAGCCAGCGCAGTCGTTGGATCTGAATGCGCTTCACTACATCAATGTCGCCGTATAGCTCATACAGCTCATAGTTCATTCGTATTCGATACTCGCCGTCAACGTTTAGGGGTCCGTAGATTCGTCTCAGGATTTTTCTCTCGAAACCTCCCAGTGTCGCCTTATCAGGTGTTGTTAATGTCCATGCTTCAGCGCCGTAAAGAAGCACAGGCAAGATAAGGGACTTGTAGAGGGTTTGCTTAGTGAATCGAGAGTGTGATCTACTCATGAACTGTTTACTTAGCCCATAGTAGCACCAGTTGGCAAGGGTTATCCGACGGCGAATCTCCAAGCTGACGTCATTGCTGTTGTTTATGCTGGTCCCTAGGTAGACTAAATCCTCTACTACTTGAAAGTCATATCTATCTATAGAGACATTGTTTCCAATACGCCGCGTCTGTCTGCTTGTAGATAGGAAGTATTTTGTCTTGTCCATGTTTACCGCCAAACCCATGTTTTTCGATTCCCTCTCAATTTCTGTGAAAGCTCCGCTCACTGCGCGTGCGTTTGTGCCAATGATGTCAATATCGTCGGCATACGCTAGCAGCATGACACTTTTATAAAAAAAATAGTGCCTGCCCTATTGACATCGGTCCTTCGCAAAATAGTTTCCAGCAGAAGATTGAAGAAGTCGCACGATAGGGTATCACCCTGTCTGAAGCCTCGTTTGGTATCGAATGGTTTAGAGAGGTCCTTTCCTACCAAGACGGAACTGCAAGAGTTTCTCAACGTCATCATACAAAGCCGTACTAGCTTTGCAGGGATACCAAACTCAGACATGGCTGCGAAAAACTACGTTCTATCGGGCGAGTCGAAAGCGGCTTTAAAGTCGACGAAAAGATGATGGGTGTCGATTTGTTTCTCTCGGGTTTTCGCCAGGATTTGTCGCAATGTGTATATCTGGTCTATTGTTGATTTACCAGGCCTGAAGCCACACTGATAAGGTCCAATCAGTTCGTTTATGTACGGCTTCAGTTTATTGCACATTACGTTAGCAAGAACCTTGTATGCGATGGGTAGAAGGCTAATTCCGCGGTAGTTGGCGCAATTTGCAGGATCGCCTTTTTTATATATGGGACATAGTACACTAAGACTCCAATCGGGGGGCATACTTTCCTCCGACCTTATTTTGCATAAGAGCTGATGCATGCACCCGATCAGCTGTTCGCCGCCAGTTTTGAACAGCTCGGCTGGGAGTCCATCCGCTCCTGCAGCCTTGCCATTTTTCAGCCTGGATATGACTGAATAAACTTCATCATAGTCGGGTGGCAGTATGTCAACGCCATCGTTTGCGATTGGAGATGCTAGAACTATTTCTCTGCCAACGGAGTTTTGGTCGTCTTCACCTGCTAATAACTTAGAGAAATGGTCCCTCCAAAGTCTTAGTGATTCCTTCACATCTGTTACCAGATTTCCGCTTTCATCTTTGCAGAATGTTGGCCCGGGCTTGCAACCTGCGGTAAGACGCTTTACCTTGTCGTAGAATTTTTTGGCATCTCTTCTGCTTCCATACATTTCTATCTCCTCTTCCTCACGCCTTTCTTGTTCCCTTTTTGCGTCTAAAAAGGCGTCTCTTCTCCCTGTATCGCTCTATAACAGCTCGCGTCGCTGATGACTGTAAGGTTCGTTGGTACGCGGCGTTTTTCTCTACCGTTGCTCGGCGGCACTCATCATCATACCAGCAATTTCGCTTGGGACGGTAGTAGCCTACCACCTCTCTGCTAGCGGTAGCGAGAGAGTGCGAGATATTACTCCACTGTGAGCATATTGTTTCGGGTTCGGAGGAGGTGCTTCGGCGAAGCAGATCCGAGAGTCTAGAGGTGAAGGCGATAGCTACCGTTTGTGATTGCAGCTTACTGACGTCTAGTTTTCTTCGTGTGCCTACCTTTGCGTTATAATGCACACTAAGACGGGTGCGTACCTTGGCTGCTACAAGGTGGTGATCCGAATCAATGTTGGCTCCACGGATCGTGCGAACATCTAGCACACTAGATATATGTCTTCCGTCAATCATCACATGATCGATTTGGTTTCGGGTCTGTCGATCAGGGGATAGCCAGGTCGCCTTGTGGATGTCGAGATGTTGGAATCTGGTGCTACTAATAACCATATTCCGGGCCGCCGCGAAGTCAATCAGCCTCATTCCGTTATCGGACGTGTTGACTTGTAGGCTGTGTTTTCCGACAGTTCCACCAAAGATACCTTCCCTTCCAACCTTGGCGTTGAAGTCACCAAGTACGATTTTGACATCATGTTGAGGGCAGCGCTCATATAGCATGTTCAGACGCTCGTAGAATATATCTTTGATGGACTCGTCTTTCTCTTCCGTCGGGGCATGGGCGCAAATAATGCTAATATAGAAATATTTTGCCTTGATGCGGATTGCTGCCAGTCGTTCATCGAACGGTATGAACCTGGAGAAAAGATGTCGCAGTCTTTGATTCACAGCAAATTCACATCCGAATTCGCGCTTTTCTATATGGCCCTGTATTAGATGTCGAGGGTAGATACTTTCGAGCATCCCTGTCCAGTCCATCGCATTTCCTGGAGTGCGGTAATGTCAGCTCTATATTTCTGTAGGACATTTACCAGCTGGATAGTGGCACCTTCCCTATGGAGGGTTCGGACATTCCAAGTGCATATCCGTATATCGTGGTCCTTAAAACGTTTGCGTAGGTCGTCATCATATCCGAGGCTTTCTCAACGTTTTCATTGGTTTGGCGTTTTTTACAGTGGCGGGTACCAAGCCCAGCGCACCAACCTCATCGCTCGTCGCTCATTTTAGCCATTGCACCAGCGGATGCTAGTCCAATGTTACCAGAGGTCCCCATGTGGAGGGAATGAGTCGGCTTGAGGCGCAGTCAAATAAGGTTCGCGCTGGGTCCACCAGGTAGAACCAATCAGCAACTTTGCCTTACGACATACTCCTCCAGACCTCTATACCCATATTGTTTTAGCATAGATAATATTGGCACCATAGTCTGGACGCACACACTAATTACAGGTGCATTGACACTGGCCAGCCAACATAAGCAACACATAGATAAGGTAAATGTAAATAATAGTTTTAAGCATGGCTATATAAGCCATGAATTGTAAAAATAAAGTCAGAATGCAAGTTATCAACGAACGACTACTTACGGGGACCGGTTATCATTTACAACGTCAACTACCACGTGCGGTGTTACACGCATCTATTGGACCATGAGGGTCCACTGAAGCAGCAGGGCCACAAGTGCGTTTAATTAACCGGACCACGAGTGTCCAACCAACATCTTTTCCGAAACTCTCGGGATGTCCGGCAATCTTGATATGTACAAAAATTTTATTGTTTCATGCAGGCGTTATCTATCTACAAGGTGCGTTCCAAAGTAAACAGGACTTTTTGAATCTAGTGCCCCCTGGTGGCGCTATCTATATGTCGACTAGTGCGTTAGAATCTACTATCTTTATCGATTGTCCAGTGAGAATTTCATGACATTTCATCGATTGGAAGTGAAGTTATTGCGCTTTAAGTGTCAGTATGTTGTGTTATCGGTGCAAAAATGAGCTTCGAACAAAGAGCCAACATTAAATTTTGTTTTAAAATTGGTAAAACTTTTACCAGCGTTCAATTGATGGAACAAGTCTATGACGATGATTGCCTATCCCGTATTGTAGAGTGCACGAGTGGTTTCAACGTATGGCACCGTGCGACTTCTACCTTTTCGGAAAAATGCATTTGCCCATGACAGGAAAGCGTTATGCAGACGTAGAGGCCATTCAAAAGGCTTGCACCGGCATACTGGCGGCCATATCGGCCAACGAGCTAAAACACTCGTTCGACATGCTTTTGGATCGTGCAAAAAGGTGTATTGAAGCAGAAGGAGACTATTTTGAATAAAATAAATTGATTTTGCCGAATAAACCATTTGTTCTCTTTTTTTTTTAAGTACTGTTTGCTTTGGAACACACCTTATATGTATGTACAAATGTATAAGTTAACACATACGGCCGGTCGAGTGACCGCTCGATCATGCAGAATAAGAACCATTTTGGGCATGGTCATCAATTTAAGCGTATTACTCGTAAGCAACAACAAGGCATTCACCGTTCGCTTGCACTTGCAGAAAGTGCCATATCAGCAAAAATGGGTCACAGGGCTAGCTTTCATTTTAAGAACCCTTCTGTACTTAGAGTAACTCAGATTTTGGAAATAAACCACGTCGGTCATCGTAACGACAAACTTTACTTAAAAGTCTACTCATTTATGTGACACCGCGCATCTTATTAATTCGCTCAACAGCGAATCGGGTGTAAAACCTACCTAAATAGTGTTACACCGTGCACTCCATCTATTCGCCTAAAATACACATTTTCTGCGTATTCACATAAGGCATCTTGGACTAAAATTTTGTGTTCCTAGGTCTTATAGTCTCCGAGATATAGGCGATTATACAAATGGAAAATCGGAAAAACCCCCATAGGGGGGAAGTGGGGGAAATCCAAAAAATAAAACAAACTCATATAGCGTACACACATAACGCATCTTTGTGCCAAATTTGGTGACTCCAGCTGTTATAGTCTCTGAGATCCAGGTGTTCATACGGATGGACAGACGGACAGACAGACAGACAGGGCTAGATCGACTCGTCTTGTCACACTGATCAAGAATATATATACTTTGTGGGGTCTGCCACGCCTCCTTCTGCCTGTTACATTTTCAAGCTATGCAAACCTAGTATACTCTTGTACATTTCATGTACAGAGTATAAAAATTTGTATTAGGTTTAAGTGCAGGCTAAGTGTTTTTTGAGATGGTTGTCTTCTGGTTTGAAATGCAAAATAACTTAAGACATCATGGAAAATCGTATAAACCCCCATAGAGGGAAAATGGGGGGACAGACAGACAGACGGACAGTTGGGCTTAAGATTACCATTGCTAAGCGTGCCCACTACTCTGCCAAATTCACTTCAGCCACCTCATCCACACAAGTTTGGGCGGAAATCAAAAATATAGGGGTTGGGAAAAGTAGACCTTCTATATCTCCAGACGTAGATTTAAATAAATTAATCGATAAATTTACAGTTAGCAGTACCTGAAACCCACGAAAATGAGTACATACCTGAACGCTACACTGTTAGTAAACTGTGATACTAGTTTAAGCTTTATGTGTGTAGTGAAGTCCAACGCTATTAGCTTAGATGATCTAAAGCACTCGAACATTTGATCACGAACCAAATGACCAACTATATGATAGGAAATTTACTCCTGAACGACAAGCAATCCGACATTAGGAAAAATAAAAGCTGTAGCACACTTGCAACAACACATTTAAATAAATTAATAAATTAATTAATAATATAACTATACATATCAGTAGTACGCACAAACAAAAATTTAAATTATATCAAATTACGTAACTTAAATTAAATTAAACTGAATTAAATTGGAAATGAATATGTATTATATTGACTATCGTAATATCTTAGAAGTAATCTATTACTTGTAACGCTAGGAAAATCGGGAAAACGCCCATAGGGGTGAAGTGGGGGAAAAATCAAAAAAATAAAACAATCTTGCACAGCGTACGCACATAAGGTATCTTTGGGCAAAATTTGGTGTCTCTAGCTCTTATAGTCTCTGAGATCAACGGACAGACTGACAGACGGACAGAAAGACAGACAGGGCTAGATCGACTCATCTCGTCATGCTGATCAAGAATATATATACTTTTGGGAACTAGATCGGAGCCCAAATGAGGCTGTGCACCAGACAACAACGTCTTGCTGAGGGACCTGACGTCGGCGTTCGAGCGGAACAAGGACTCTATGACAGACGTTTAGGAAAAGCGACGAACCAATTGGCGTTTCAAGCAAATTATTCATTGAGTAGTAATCGCACTGTAAGCCTCGCTGTACGAATTCCAAGCCACATTAAAGCCAACTATTTATAATCGAAGACTTTCGCGTGTCTAATTATTAATAACTAATTAAACTTCTTATGTTTGCTATCGCTAAAATATTAATATGTAGGAATACTAAAACTGATAGTATACATAATGGCTTCGAAACGGCTGATAGTTTGTCAATTACTCTACAGTAGTTAGATAAAAAAGATCGCGCATATTTATTATGTAGGGGAGTGATGTGCCATTCGTTAAGGCAGAATTCAATGCAGTTAGTGTAGAGGCAGAGCGAGAAATAATGTAGATGAAGCTAGGGCTTTCAATAGTCATCTACACAATATAACTTTTTGATTGTTTTGCATCATACTTACAAAAAACACTTTTGGGCTTATCAAATGCTTTAAACTTGAAATATGCCGTCCGTGTATCTGATGGAACACGAAAGTGTAGTATGGTTACGTCCTTGTAAGATGAATATTTTAATAACGAGTTATACGGCAATCGTGCAATAAGTTGATCCTTTGGTATATTCATTTGTTCTTCAGACATCGTATTTTCGATCGCCAGATTATGAATTCTTGAGCCGGCAGATAGACTACAACTCAAAAGCAATATCAGAGTTGCGATGGAAGATGCCGCACAAAGTGCATTTGCAAGTTGCATTTTTATATTGATTCAGACAAAATGGGTTGATAAGTAGTTTCAAGTATCAATTCTGAAAAAAGAAAAGCATTCATTAAGATCAATGGAAAGACAAGTTAAAACAAGTAGAAAAGCTCAAATCGGATGTCCCGATATTGAGATACTCTGTACATATGAGTAAAATAATAAAAAATTGTTTAAAAAATTGAAAATTCAAAATAAGCTTAAACAATTTTCATCGATTTTACATTCCTCACGTAAAGGATGTACAAGTATAACTGCACATTTATATATCATATATATATCACTCGCTCGCCAGAAGGCTTAGAAATGAACACTAGGGGGGTCCCGACTTTGAAATACTCTGTACATATGTTTACAATAATTATAGAAAATAAAAAAAATTAAAAAAAAAAATTTGTTCGATTTTACCTTTCTCGGTATTCGAACTCACGTAAAGGGTGTATAATTGCACATTTACATAGCAATTGTGTCTGTGTGAGTGTATGTATGCCTATTCGAATCTATTCGTGTCTGTGTAAGCATGTGTGCAGTCAACCAAAGCACCAGCATCAACAGCCGCGGGCAGCGCTGCAGCAGCAAATATATTTATGGCTAAAACTTCTTGTTAAATCGGTCTATCATAGTGAAACTTGGCATACGGACACATAATAACTAACTGGGGGCATTTGCAAAATTTTAGTTCGAAATTCCAAGAATTACGGAAGTTACGATTTGAGGGGGAGAGGGGGAGGTAGGGAAAGTCCAAAATATACATTTTCTGCGTATTCACACAAGGCATCTTGGACTTAAGTTTGGTGTTCCTAGGTCTTATAGTCTCCGAGATATAGGCGATTATACGAATGGAAAATCGGGAAAACCCCCATAGGGGGGAAAATCAAAAAAATAAAACAAACTCTTTGTGCAAAATTTGGTGTCTCTATCTCTTATAGTCTCTGAGATCCAGGTGTTCATACGGACGGACAGACGGACAGACAGACAGGGCTAGATCGACTCGTCTCGTCATTCTGATCAAGAATATATATACTTTGTGGGGTCTGCCAAGCCTCCTTCTGCCTGTTACATTTTTCAGCTCCCGCAAACCTAATATACTTCTGTACATTTCATGTACAGAGTATAAAAACAAGTAAAAAAGCTAAAGTCGGGTGTCCCGACTTTGAAATACTCTGTACATATGTTAACAAGAATTAGAGAAATTAAAAAAATTAAGAAAATTAAAAAAATAGTTTTGATCGATTTTACCTCTCTCTGAACTCACGTAAAGGGTGTATAGTTGCACATTTGCATAGCAATTGCGTCTATGTGAGTGTATGAATGTCTATGCGCATTTATTCGTATATGTGTAAACATGTTTGCAGTCAACCAAACAGCAACATCAACAACAGCTGCGGGCAGCTCTGGAGCAGCAAATATATTTATGCCTATAACTTCTTGATAAATCGGTCTATCATGGTGAAACTTGGCATACGGACACATAATAGCTAACTGGGGGTATTTGTAAAATTTGAAAATCCAAGAATTACGGGAGTTACGATTTGTGGTGGAGAGGGGGGAGGGAGGGAAATTCCAAAATACACATTTTCTACGTATTCATAATAGGCATTTTGGATTAAAATTTGGTGTTCCTAGGTCTTATAGTCTCCAAGATATAGGCGAGTATACGAATGGAAAATCGGGAAAATCCCCATAGGGGGAAAGTGGGGGAAAATCAAAAAAATAAAACAAACTCGTATAGCGTACACACATAACGCATCTTTTCGCACAACTTGGTGTCTCTATCTCTTATAGTCTCTGAGATCCAGGTGTTCATACGGACGGGCAGACAGGCATAGATCGACTCGTCATGTCACGCTGATCAAGAATATTTATACTTTGTGGCGTCTGCCACGCCTCCTTCTGCCTGTTACATTTCTCAGCTCCCGCAAACCTAATATATTCTTGTACATTTTATGTACAGAGTATAATAAAACAAACTTGCACAGCGAACACACATAAGGCATCTTTGTGCAAAATTTGGGCTCTAGCTCTTAAAGTCTCTGGGATCCAGGTGTTCATACGGACAGACAGACGGACGGACAGATAGACAGGGCTAGATCGACTCGTCTGTCACGCTGATCAAGAATATATATACTCTGTGGGGTCTGCCACGCCTCCTTCTGCTTGTTACATTTTTCAGTTTGCGCAAAGCTAATATACTCTTGTACATTTCATATACAGAGTATAAATACCGAGATTATCGCAAACTGAACACGGTCTCTATCACAGACAAGTATCCGATACCAAAAATCAATGAAGTTCTGACCCAATTGGGAAACAACAAGCTCTTCTCAGTGCTAGATCTCAAAAACAGATTTCACCATATCCCACAAAAAACATCAGGTATCGAAAAAACAACCTTCTCCATTAACAACGGAAAATTTGAGCAATGTTGCAGCGCGCTCTCGATGATATCCTGCACGAACACATAGGGAAGATTTGTTTCATCTACATAGATGATATCATTGTCTTCAGCAAAGACAAAAAAAATTTGGATTCGATTTTTAGAATTCTTCAAAATGCCAACATCAAATGTCAACTAGACAAATGCGAGTTCTTTAAGAACAAAGTTGAGTTCCTTGGGTTTGTCATATCTGATAAAGGCATCGCAACCAACACATCAAAGGTGATGGCAATAGTTAATTGTCCACAACCTAAAAGTCTAAATAAACTAAGAGCATGTTTGGCTTTGGATACTACAGGAGGTTCATCCAGGACTTCGCTAAGCTGGCAAAACCACTTAGCTCTCTCTTAAGAGAGGAAGATGGACGAGCGTCCAAAAGAGAATCTTCGAAGAAAATCATTAATCTCGATGAATTGCGATAGAATCCTTTAACAAAATAAAAAGTACTCTGGTCTCTAATGAAGTGTTTTTTCATTTTCCCGACCCTGCAAAACTTGCAACCGATGCCTCTAATATCGCGATCGGCGCTGTACTTTTCAAAGACAAGAGACATATTTCGTTTCTTCCAAGGACATTTTCCAGAGCCGAAGAGAACTACACTACTAACGAGAAGAAAATATAAAACATTTGATAACATTTTATTGCAATAATATTACAACATTGCATATGCATAATTCAAGTGCACTGTAATGTGACCGCACAAGTCAAAAGACATATGTGATGCGTCGGTAGGTTTGACACAAGCCGGCGCAACTGTGTGAACAACTTATGCGCGAATATCACTCACTCTCTCTCTTTAAGCACTGCTCTTAGTGTTAGCTACATAAGTAAATACATAAGACAGTCGCGCCGGCTTAGCCAAGTAGACTAGAAGCAATTACTGTAAAAAGAATTGAATAAAGAGCCAGAGAACGAAACAGACGCATGTTGCTGTATCATTTCAAACTTGTGACAAGTTATAATCTAGATCAGCGGTGGGCACGTAGTGGCTCTTTGGGCTCCCAGGGTTCTTTCCGTTATGTTTTGGTAACTGGCGACAGCCAGACGCACAAGCAAAGTACCGATCTCGAGCAAACTTACAATAACAAAATACACGCAGTGTTGTCGCCAGCCAGACGCACAAGTAGATCGATGCAATAACAAAATACACACAGTGTGTGTACTGATGATCGATTTACAATACCCGCTGACGGTCACTTATGCACTGACATTCAAAGTGTATTGACAAATTATAAATTATAGTGTTTCAGTAAAACTTTTATGATTTTCGTCAAGTTATTTACTTATAATCTTACTTATATTTGATTTAAAACTGAACAATGGCTAATGAAATTAATATTTCCGAGATTGAGACGCGGTATTTTTTTGCCAGCACTTATGTGTGCGAAGCTGCATTTTCAAACATTAAATATATTAAAAATGTTTATAGGAATAAATTAAGTTACATAAATTTAAGAGGAAATAGATTTCGAAAAATTATTAAATGAATGTTCATAAATGTGATCAAAATTTTTTTCAGTGTACTTTTTTTTCCTAATTTTTTGCTCGCAGTTTATGATGTTCTCATAACCCAAACGGTAGTTTTTGTTGTAGATGTTGTTGTAGGACTCCCAAACTAAGATTTCGTGCCTTCGTACTACTTGGCGACCATGACATAAGGATCTGGACGTAAGGATCTGGACTAAGGATCTGGATACACTACATAAATTGTACCAAAGGAACTGGGAGACAATGCAGCGGAATAAAAACCAGAGTGAGTAGAGTGCTTGTGATGTGCCAGTGAAAATATATTATGAAAAATAAAAGAGGGGGTGTGCGCCGAAAAATCGCTAGAAGAATAGCGGAAATTAAAACGGCTTTGAGCACGTAACAACCACCAGCACCGGCACCGGCACCTCCAACCGTTCCAAGGTGGCCAAGCTTGTGTGACGACCAGCACCGGCACCGCCTGAGCTCATAGGCCCAAAACTACGGTGGAGGACAGCACCGCAGCAGAAAAATTAATGATTAAGCAAAAATAAAATGTTGTAATGCAAAATGTGTAATCTATATATATAAAACAGTTTGTCCTGACTGACTGACTGACTGACTGATTGGTGATTAACGCACAGCCCAAATGGTAAAGGGTAGGAAGCTGAAATTTGGACTCAAGTATCCTTTTATAGTCTAGGTCCCCACTAAGAAGGGATTTTGGAAAACTCGAGCTCCAAAGGGGGAAAACAGGCTCCAACGTTTGTATGAAAAATCTACAGTTTTCATCTGATTAACTTCAAACTTAGTTTGTATACTCTCAGAACAATTCCAAATAAACTGTATACTTGGTTTTTTGATATTTTTTTTTGGCCTAAAATATGGGAGTTTTCCTGTAAAAAAATGTTGGGGCACAAAAGCAAACCGCGTCAACAGCCCACAGCCCACACGGTAAAAGCTAGGATGCTGAAATTTGGGCTCAAGTATCCTATCATAGTGTAAATGTGCATTAAGAAGGGATTTTGGAAAATCCAAGCTCCAAAGGGGGGAAAAGTAGCTCCAAAGTTTGTTTGAAAAATCCGCATTTTTCAACCGATCGACTTAAAACTTAGTTTCTAAAATCAATCAAAGAATACAAACAAAACTGCATACTTATATTTTCGAAATTTGTTGGAGCTTGAATTATTGGGGTTTTAATATTTATTCACTATTTCAAATGAAAAGTTTGTGTTATAAATTTAGTCCGATCGATTTAAAATTTGGGTAATGTAATCTACAAGTACGTAACTAAATCTACAACTTTGCATTCAAGGATTTTCAAAATATGCATTTTACAAAAGCAGGCAAAACAAACAATACAAAATATCAAACAGTTGGGGACAACTAAGTATACATACACACACACACACACACACACATGCAAGCAGCTGTTCGTGTATGGCAAGGATGGAAAGTGCGTCTAAACGTGGGACATCCCCAGTAGCAGTGGCAAGACTGCAGACCCTAAAGAAGAATCGGCATACCAAGCCGAAATACCCACGAGCACACCAAATGGAGAAGCGGAAAAGCGGGTCCGAGGACCCATCAGGATCGACCCCAGTAAGATCCTGATTATGGTATACTGGGCAAACATGCAACACCTTGAACAGACGATATTAGGCTGGTGGGTGAGGTATTCTGTTACCAATATGGGCTGGAGTGGAATCTGGTCCAGACGGCTTTCAGGCTAATGCGTCACCTGTCCCCGTCCCGTTAAAACCTGGCAAGCCTCGTAGAACGCTCTTGTAATCGTCCCGTTAAGTTGGGGTGTAGGGCCAGTTAAGGTTATCCTTCTGTCTAGCTCCCGGTCTGGCTCTGAACACATGCACTCATAAGGTCTTGTGTCAACCCTCGCATGGCCTCCCTGCATTGCAAAGATAACCATGGGACCAAATAAGGGTAACTACACAACGAATACAAGATAACGGCTACGAGTTGGGACCCAACAGCACAAAAATGGAAAAAACAACAACAACAACACTGGCGGAAGTACAGATAGGCTCTAGCCCTCAGGCCGGCGCAAAGAGCGCAAAAGAGGCACTAACGGGAAGCCCGGGGCAAAACCCGTTCCAAAAAGCATCGAGGCTACCACGCTCTCCAGTACAAACCCTGCAGGTGCGGAGTATGGAAAGATCACGGTCATCTCCTCCTGAACTAGAGAGCGAACCAATGCTAGTCCAGGTTCCGAAACAAGGGAGAGACCCCCTCACGAAGTTGGGGGAAAAATCGGTGAGCTCAACGAAATGTTTGGTGGTGGGAGAAGGTCTATCCACCAACCAATGCGTGACCTGGTGGCGGTGATAACATCACTATACCAACAAATAGCTAGGGCCAAGGAGTCGCAGGCAGAGAAATCCGTGCGAACAAATGATAGGGGCACACAGACTGCCCGCGGCACACCAAAAAGGCTAAGAGAAGAGGTAGAGAGACCTAGAAGAACACCGCCAAAAGACGAAAACTAACAGACAGGAGAACCAGGATAACACAGATGCAAGCATGCCGAAAAGAACACCGAAGCCAAAAACCGACAAAGCAAGCGAACCGAGTCAAGAGATGGAAAAGGCACCAACACAAGGAGGAAACAGCCAGGCAACCAGCAAGTGGATACAAGTATCCAAAAAGCGAAGGAGACCGCCTAGGCCTGATGTCATGATTATCAAGCCGACGGAGAAACTGTCATTCGCAGATATTCTCAGGAAGGTAAAAAGCGCCCCTGAATTGAAAACAGTCGGAGAAGAGGTCCATGCCGTACGGAAGACGCAAAAAGGAGAGCTGCTGCTCGAATTTAAGAGAGCAACCGATGTGACCACCGGACAACAACAAGAGCACATCAAAAGCATACTGCCCACTGAGGTCGAGGTCAGAATGCTTACACAAGAAGCCACGTTCGAGCTAAGGTACCTCGATGAAGTGACTACGGAGGACGAAATACTCACCGCATGGAGGAACCAGATAGGTGACATACATGGCGAGGCCATCAAAGTAATCAGGGATGCTCCTGGTGGCACTAGGACGGCCATAATCGTCATACCGGAGAAATAGGCAAAAGAGGCAGAAGAGTTAGGAAAACTGTGAGTTGGATGGACAGTCTGCAGACTACTCAAAAGGTCTACACCGACAAGATGCTACAAATGCCTTGACTTCGGGCATATGGCAAGAAACTGTAGAAGTCTCAAAGCACTGCTACAAGTGCGGGGGACTTGACCACCTAGCCAAAGCGTGCCAAGGAGACCCACACTGCTTACTATGCAGAAACGACCCAAATGCCGACGCCAGGCATGTCACAGGAGGGCCTAAATGCCCCCACTATATATCAGCCCGCAGGAAGGTCCTGAATAAACACAAATGAGGGTCCTCCAATTGAACTTAAACCACTGCGAGGCTGCCCAGGAGCTTCTAAAACAGATAGTGCGCGAGCAAAAAATCGACCTAGCAATCCTCAGCGAACACTACAGAGCGGATGACTCACAACGAAGGACCACTAGCGGATGCAATAAAGCATCAATATGGACATGCGGCAAGTTTCCACTTGAGAAGACGCACAGCGGCGAGGAAGGATACGTAAAAAGCACAGTGAACGGAATAACATACTAACATACCGCTAGAGACGTACAGACATGCACTTGATAAGCTCGTCAAAGACGCGGAAGAAGTAAAGCCCATAGTTATCGCAGGCGACTTCAATGCATGGGCAGTCGAGTGGGGCTCAAATCGCACGAACCTCAGGGGAGAATACCTTCTTGAAGCATTTGCAACCCTGGATGTAGCACTGCTCAACTGCGGTGAAAAGGACACTTTCTCCAGAGGGGGGAGAAGCTCAAAGATCGACATAACTTTCATCAGTTCTGCCCTACTATCCTCAACGGAATGGCACGTATCGGATGAATACACGCACAGTGACCACCAGGCAATAATATTTGAGATCCACAGACGACCCACGAGACGGAACCCAACAAATGGCACCCGACCCAATCCAGGATGGAGAGACACAACCTTCGACATCAAACTGTCGATGGGTGAGTGTCACATAATGGGTAGTGCGAGCAACAAAGCGTCCATCCTGATGCGTTGCATTGCTGATGCCTGTAACGCGTCTATGGCCAAGAAAGGCCAACAGGCTAGAAGACAACCCGTTTACCCTCCGCAAGAAATGCATACGCGCACGTCGAATATGCCAGAGAGCTAGAGGTCGCGAAAACTTTGTCGAACTTCAAGAAGAGTATAAGGCTGCGAGAGCCACCTTAAAAAAATCTATCACCCAAAGCAAAAGGAACTGCTACAGAGAGATGTGCGACGACGTTGAGAATAACCCATGGGGCACAAGGTACAAGCTGGTAATGAAAAAGCTAAGCAGCTTCCGTTCACCAGTCACAACATGCGCTACGAAGCTCAAGGCAATTGTGGAGGGACTCTTCCCCCAGAGGGCAGAAATTACATACTCAGTGGCAAGCTGTGAGGCCACAGAAAACATCCCAGGTGTCACTCTTGAAGAATTAGAGGCGGCGAGCAGAGGACTAAAACTAAAGAAAGCACCTGGGGTGGATGGAGTCCCAAACATTGCCCTCAGGACGGCCATCGAACATGAAGCTGAACTATTCCGAGAGACCTTCGACGCATGCATTAAGGAGAGGAAATTCCCCCGGATCTGGAAGAAGCAAAGACTGGTGCTAATCCCAAAAGAAAATAGCGCCCAGGACGCTTCAGGCTACCGGCCGCTCTGCATGATCGACACTGCCGGCAAACTACTGGAAAAAATAATTAGCAGAAGACTGGACGAAGCACTGGAAGGAGATGGCCTCTCAGACCGACAATATGGCTTCCGCAAAGCCCGCTCCACAGTAGATGCGATAGCAGCAGTTATACACACAGCGAAAGACGCCATTAAAGGAGTGCGGTGGCTCGAGGGAGAAAAAGAGTACTGCGCCATTATCACGCTGGACGTAAAAAATGCCTTTAACTCAGCAGACTGGGATGTCATTCTTGCAGCACCTGATGGGAAAAATGTACCAAAGTACCTAGTAGAGATCATTAGGGACTACCTTAACGACAGAGTGCTCCTGTACGACACAGACGAAGGCAGAAAGCATTATGCCGTGACAGCGGGTGTACCACAGGGATCAGTGTTAGGCCCAATACTATGGAACATAATGTATGATGGCATACTTAGGCTGGAACTGCCCAAGAGGGCAGAAATCACTGGGTTCGCGGACGATATAGCAATAGTAGTGACGGGAAAACACCTTGACATACTGACAAGAATGTGTAACAAAACTGTAGCAATAGCTAGGAGCTGGATAGCAAGCATAGGACTCAAACTAGCTGACCACAAGACAGAGGTGCTACTTGTAAGCAGCAGGAAAAAAGTAGAGTTCATAACAATAGAAGTAGGGAATGAACAGATCACCTCAAAAGCAGCAATCAAGTACCTGGGAGTCATGATAGACAACAGACTCAACTACAAGGAGCACCTCAAATATGTTGGAGAACGGTGTGCTGGAGTAAGCAATGCCCTAGCACGAATAATGTCCAACCTTGGTGGACCGAGGCAAGACAGAAGGTTACTATTGATGAATGTAGTCACATCAGTAGCCCTATACGCAGCGCCCATCTGGTCTGAAGCAATGGCCAAAACTTCATATAAGAAGCACCTGCTCTCAGCCTACCGAAGGTGTGTCCTTAGGGTAGCTTCCTCGTTCCGTACTGTATCAACGGAAGCAGCAATAGTAATCGCAGGAATGCCACCGCTAGAGCTGCTGGCAGAGGCAGAAAAGCAGAGGTACCTTGGCAGGTACCGGCGTAACATACTCCCGGAGGCTAAGTGATGAGGCGATGGCAACATGGCAACACCGCTGGGACACATCCACCAAAGGAAGATGGACACACAAGCTGCTAGGAAACATAAAGGAGTGGATCAAAAGGAGACATGGGCAGGTCAACTACTATTTTGCCCAGCTGCTAACAGGACATGGATGTTTTCGCGCATACCTGGACAAATACAAGCATGACAACAACAACACTTGCCCGGAATGTGCAAGTTGCATAGATGATGCAGAACACGTGTTCTTCCACTGTTCGCGATACGACCGCCAGCGGAACCACCTATAAAGGGTAGTAGGGGCGCAGGTTACACACAGTACGGTAGTAAACCTGATGCTGGCATCCATCGAAAACTGGACTCATGTCTGCGACTTCGCCAGAGAAGTCATAAAGCGACAAAGGATGGCAGAAAAAGAAAGAGCTGCAACCCTAGAGATCAGCACTCGCAGAATCACCACCCCCTGAAGTCATGCTTGACGGCGGTACCGGGGGGAACACATGGTCTGGAGGATACGGATAAGGATGGGGGTTTAGTACGTAGGCGCGAGCAAGCCAAAGAGTAAGTGTTGTTTCACATGCGAATCGTGCATATTGGTAGCTCGGGCTACCAATATCTTTCGAAGATTACCCAGCCTTTAGCTCGTATAGCTAAAAAAAAAAATATAAAAAAAAAAAAAGCTGTTCGTGTAGTTGCGTGCAAACGATTGATATATCCAAAGCAACATGTGAGACACTAATGTGTGAATGTCCATACATATGTGCACATTTACTTGTATGTATGTACATATGTATCTACATATGTATGTATGTACATTCGTCTTGCAATGACAGAGCAAGAAATGTTAATTAATTGAAAATTATATAACATTTTTAAAAGTAATTTTTTCTTTGTTTAGTGCATTTGGCATTAGGGTTTTCATTAATAACTTTATGCAGCAACAAATATCAAATAGTTGGGGCCATCACATACACACACTCACACACACAACAAGCAACAGTTCGTGTCTATGTGTGCGGTTCTCTACGTACGGTTGAAAAAGTAAAGAGAAACATACATATGTATGTATGTCTGTATGTATACATTGGGCAATCAAACACAGTTGTTTGATTGTGAAAAAAATAATGCTCTAAAAACAACAACAACTGCAAGCCATTGGCTCGCTCTTCTTCTTTCGTTTTGACCATTTAATGTTAATTGCAAAGGCAAAACGCCAAAAGTTTACAGTTACCGTCGCTAGGCACCGACTGCGTAAGCGATAGTAAAGCACAAACCGAATAACGGAGCTACGCATATTCTGCTTCGCATTGCGGGCAGATGTATGTATGTATGTATATGATTTGTTCTTATTGATCTCAATAAATAATTAGATTTTATTATTTAAATATTCTGCTTATTGCATTCAAACTTCGATATTTTGATGGTATCGGTGGCTTCAACTATCGAAAGTTTTACTCTAGCAAATTGAGATGAGAATTGTCAGTGCTTTTTGATCGTGGCTCATCGCTGCACGGCATTGACACGAGTGCCGTGTTTCATATTCCGAGTTTGTGCGTGACCGTATTGAATCAATATGGCACGAAAAGACTCAAATGTGAATTTAAAATTGGGATATACACTTATAATTATTCCCCTTTTTTGCACATACAAGTAGTCTATCTTAAAACGTTGCGTTATCTCTATATATAAAACAGTTTGTCCTGACTAATTGGTGATCAACGCACAGCCCAAACGGTAAAAGATGAAATTTGGACTCAAGTATCCTTTCATAGTATCCATCATAGTGTAGGAGCACACTAAGAAAGGCTTTTGGAAAATTCTAGCTCCAAAGGGGGGAAAGCGAGCTTTAAAAAATATTAGTTATAGTGGTCATGTTCGTTTAACGAAATAGTTTGGCAAGAACAAAAATGTAACGGACTACTGAACAATTTTTTGTCAAGAACAGAAAATGTTCATTTAAATACCTTAAATGCCTTCCTACTGGTAACTTATAAGGTGAAAACATATGGGTAGGTTATGCACACACAAAATAAATACATTGGAAACATTATATTGAGCCGGGCTAAGACGGGCAATACCTGCAAGTATGAACATATGTATGTCGAGGAATGCTTCCAGACATACATATGTATGTACAATAAAATAAATGAAATAAAAAATAAATGTGGTGTGAATGTGAAAATGGTTGATGTATTTGCTAACATGCCACCAACTTAACAGAATGACCAACTTAACAGAATGGCAGAAACCTACCATATGGTGGCAGATACTTACCACTTACTGGTGAAAGCTAGAATCCAATCACTGAGTAAAGCAGTGCGATACCAAAATATCAAACGAGCAGTTAATTCGAAGATTTTGATTCAGGAATCAACAGAAGATATATTGTATAAATAAAAACATTAAATTGATATACATGTATAAAAAGAAAATGGCACTTATTGACATACTTTTGTGGTTCTATTGCAGCCTGAATCAGACAGGGAAATTGTTGTTCGCATCCATTAACCACTTTGCTCTTCATTCCAAGATAGAGTCTGGTTCTCACGCGCCACTACTAATAAAAATTGGATCGACTCCCGCTGTTGGGAATCCTAAAAATTGCTTACAACTGAGAATCAGAAACGGCAGCAGCACCTTTAAAGTTGAGATTTGCCTGGACCCCCCACACGTACAACTCGGGCTGCCGTCTAGTGCATAATAAAGCTTAAACAAGTAAAAAAGCAAAAGTCGGGTGTCCCGACTTTGAAATACTCTGTACATATATTTACAATAATTATAAAAATTTAAAAAATTAAGAAAATTAAAAAAAAAAAATTTGATCGATTTTACCTCTTTCTGAACTCACGTAAAGGGTGTATAATTGCACAAATGCAAACCAATGAATGTCTATGCACGTCTATTCGTGTCTGTGTAAACATGTTTGTAGTCACCCAAACAGCAACAACAGTTGCGAGCAGTGCTTGGGCAGCGCTTGAGCAGCAAATATATTTATGGCTCCAACTTCTTGTTAAATCGGTGTATCATAGTGAAATTTAGCAAACGGGCACATAATTACTAACTTGGGGGTTTTTTTTTGCAAAATTTTAGTTCGAAATTCTAAGAATTACGGGAGTTAGAGAAAATCGCGATTTGAATGGGAGAGGGGGGAAGGAGGGAAATTCCAAAATATACTTTTGTTGCGTATTCACATAAGGCATTTGGGACTAACATTTTGTGTCCGTAGGTCCTATAGTCTCCGAATCGGGAAAACCCCCATAGGGTGGAAGTGGGGGGGGGGGGGGGAGGGGGAATCAAAAAAATAAAACAAAGTTGCACAGCGTACACACATAACGCATCTTTGTGCAAAGTTTGGTGTCCCTACCTCTTATAATCTCTGAGATCCAGGTGTTCATACGGGCAGACGGACAGGCAGACAGACAGGGCTAGATCAGGATTATATATACTTTGTGGGGTCTGCCACGCCTCCTTCTGCCTGTTACATTTTCAGCTCCCGCAAACCTAATATTTATTTATTTATATAATGCTATGCTAGCTTAAGATTAAAATCTTAAAACTAACAGAAGAGAATTATGTTAGCAATGGCTACTAGGGCCTTCAGCTAACTTTGTATGTACATTTTACAGTGTTAGAGAAAAAAGTAGGAATACATATGTATGGGGATTGGGTTTAGATTTTGTTGTAAATGTTTGTGGCTTTTAAATATTTAAATATGAGTTTGGAGTTATGTATTGATGGGTTTGCAATTAAGGTGATGGGGTTAATGTTTGGGAAAATAGATAATCTATATGGTAGGAGTGTGGGGCATGAGGTGAGGATATGTGCAATGTTTATTAGCGCGTTATTGCAGAAAGGGCAGTGTTTAGATAGAGTTTGTTCCATGAAATGTGTGTGTGTAAATGCGGTATGTCCAAGGCCAATTCTATTAAGTTTTATTTGTTCTGTTCTTGATAGGAGGTTTTGCGGATTGTTATTGTACAGGTCAAGGAGAGATAAATTGTCGGAGTTGCTTTGCTGGTACCAATAGGATGTTTGGTTGAATCGAGTCGCTTGTTTTAGAGTAAAATAATTTTTTAGAGCTAGGGTTATGTCGGAGGAATTGTAGTTGGGGGTTTAAATAAGAGGAAGAGCTGTGGCCAGTTTTGCAAAAGAATCTGCTGTTTCGTTTCCAGTAACATTCTTGTGGCTAGGTACCCAAATAAGTTTTATTTTAGGGAATTTGTGTTGCAATATTGATCTGATTGTGGTAGGATAGTAATGGTGGTTGTCGAAGTTGGCTATGGCAGTAAGGGAAGAAAGTGAGTCTGAACATATTGCATGTTTCCCGGGTTTTAATAAACAGATTGCGATTGCTTTTTGGATTGCTATGATTTCGGCTGAAAATACGGAGGAGTAATGGGGTAGAATCCCATAGTGGATTAATTCTGTTTCTGATGAGATTGCATAACCTGTAACATCTTTGGTTTTAGAACCGTCTGTGTATGTGAAATTATAATTAGCGTATGAAGCTTTAAGAGCAAGAAAGTGTTGTTGAAATATTACTGGGGGTGTCGAATTTTTATTGACTGCTGTGAGAGATAGGTCTATTGAATCTTTAACTTGTTGGTTAAAGTGGTTAAGAATACGAGTTTTAAAAGTGTAAGATGAGTTTTTAATCATCGAGTATGAGATTCTGTCGTGTCCAGGAGTGAAACCTTTTAATAAGTTTAGCGCTGACTGCAATTCCAAGAAAGATATACTATATTTGTTTCAATTTGTAATGCTGATTTTGATGGAGTATGATTAGGGAAATTGGCGATAGAATGATGTTTAAAATTACGAAAGGATTCAGAAAAGTTGTTGTCTTCTGATTCTTTAGACTAGAATTCAGCAAAAGTATTGGCAATAGTACTAGGCTCGATGGATAATTGGTTAGTTATGGGATTAAGGATACCGTGTATGTGTTTAGATGGAAAGAGACCGCAAAGCCTTTTAATATTGGACCATATTTTCGAGGAGGAAGAGTTAGGATGAATTTCAGAAGAAAAATCTTTGATTGATTGTCTTTTTGCTTACCTAAGTACTCTTCTAAAAGTTGCATTTGCTTTTCTAAATTTTATTATGTTTTCGTTATTAATATGCCTTTTTAAAATACGCCAACTATGATTTTTATCAATTCTAAGTTTTGAGAGAACATTATTCCACCATGGTACAGTTCGGGTTTTTGTAAATGTTGTGTTTTTGGGGGATTGTAAGATGTGCACTTTGAATAAAAGTTTTTTTTAATGAGGGCTGCTTCTTTATTTGGGTTATTGCTGGTAGGAAATTTGGAACTTATATTGTCAATACTTTGTTCAAATTTGGTCCAGTTCGCAGATTTTAGGTTAAATGTAGGTTTAGCAGTAAAAGGAGTGTAAGGTTGACTGGTAAATAATGAAATTTTAATTGGAAAATTGTCTGTCCCATTAAGGTCGTTTAAGACTTCCCATTGGATGTCGTTAGCCAGACAGGCAGAATTAAGTAATAGGTCGATGTGTGTTAAAGTGTTATGTGTGGAGAAATGTGTCGGAGATTTGTCATTTAGTAGAATAAAGTCGGATTGGTCTAAGAATTTGCTGAGCACTTTGCCTCTAACGTTGCTTTTAGGTGAACCCCAGCTTGGGTGCCAGCTGTTGAAGTCTCCCAGCACAATAGTTGGGCAAAGTTGAGGACTAAGTACGTTTTCCAAACTTCTCTGGGAAAAGGATTTATAAGGTGATATGTATGCCGAAATTAAGTGTAATTTCTTTTTGGAGATAATCTCAATACCAATACCATAATTAGCATCAAAGTCAGAATTGAGTTGTAATATAGTGTAATTGATTGAGTTGTGTACCAGCAAAGCTACACCACCATAGGAGTTGGAGCTATTTAGTGTTAAAAGTGAATAATTTAGTGGGGTAGGAAGGAATAATGTATTGGTTATGTGAGTTTCTTGTAGAGCTACTATATGAGGTTTTTGTTCAGCAATAATGATTTGCAGCTCACTGAAATTGTTCTTATAGCCTTTGATGTTCCATTGAATTAACTTTAACATATTGGTTAGTTTTAATGTGTAGGGTGTATGTGAAAGTGAATCAAGTGATTTCTGCGTCACTGTCAGTGGTGCTCATTTCGTTATATTTGTTTATAACAGTTTTAGTATTTATTGATGATGTCTGACTATTAGATGCTCTCTTTGCTTTAGCTTTTAGCGAAGCTAATTTGCGCTTAGGGGTATTTCGAGGAAGAATTTTTATCTTGTTACTTTTTTTTGGTTGAGTAAGTTTTGGTATGCCTGTATTTTGAGTGCTTAGGTTAACGTCAATTTGTTCAATGATGTCGTTATATGAAGTGATTTGTCTTTGTGTAGGAGAGTTGGTAGTGTTTAAGGAATTATTGATTTGAGGTGTTGTAGGGATTGTTTTTTTTACAGATGAGTATAGAGTATCATTGTTGTGGTGTGTGCTATTGTAAATGTTTAAAGCTGTTTTAATGTCACATTTCTTATTGGTTTTTATGGCTTTCTGTCTGTAGATGAATGAAGGTTGTTTTCTTGGTGATGTGCTGTGCAATTAATGCAGCGTTTTGGTTTAGTGCAGGTCTCGTTGCTTTCAGAGGTAATGTGGGACGTTTCACCATAGATCCAACATAGTTGTTCATTGCGGCAGAATTTTTGTAGGTGTCCAAAGCGAAAGCATTTGTTGCATCTCATTGGTTGTGGTATATATTGGTGTACAGGTGAACGTTCGTACCCAATCATGATGTAATCGGGAACTTCCAACGCAGCAAATGTTAGTATGATGAGGCCAGTTTCAATTAATTTGTTGTCTACTTTTTTAAGTATTTTGCGTACAGCTGTGACTAGTTGGAGAGTTAGTTCACGTACAATTTCTTCTTCGCTCACCCCACGCAGATATAGATTAGAGTAATTAAGAGTCGCATGAAGATTAACAGTTATGTTTATAGTTGGTGAGAAGGTAGTGAGTTTAAGGAGTTTTAGGGCTTGAATGTTGTTTTTCGTTTTTAGCATTAGAGTACCATTTCTTGTTTTATTGCAAAACTCGACTTCGCCTCCACAGGTAAAGTCAATTTGTTTTTTGATAAGAAATGGCGAAACGTTTGTTAGGTTTTCATTTTCGTCGATTCGGGTTATGCTGAGGAATTTCGGGCCAGGTATTTTTAACAGTATGGAATGGTCTATGGTCTTTGATGCGGGCAATGTGGTGGACTGGGCCCACCGGTCAGGTGGGTCACCCATAGTAGTTCAGTTAATATTTTGTTGTTGTTGTTTTTTTCACTTGTGGTTGTATTAGAGTTGGTTAATGTTTATACTCTGTACATGAAATGTACAAGAGTATATTAGGTTTGCGGGAGCTGAAAAATGTAACAGGCAGAAGGAGGCGTGGCAGACCCCACAAAGTATATATATTCTTGATCAGCATGACAAGCCGAGTCGATATAGCCATGTCCGTCTGTCCGTCTGTCCGTCTGTCTGTCCGTCTGTCTGTCCGTCTGTCTGTCTGTCCGTCTGTCCGTCTGTCCGTCCGTATGAACACCTGGATCTCAGAGACTATAAGAGATAGATAGATAGAGACACCAAATTTTGCGCAAAGATGCGTTATGTGTGTATTCTATACGAGTTTGTTTTATTTTTTTTTCCCCCCACTTCCCCCCTATGGCGGTTTTCCCGATTTTCCATTCGTATAATCGCCTATATCTCGGAGACCATAAGACCTAGGAACACCAAATTTTAGTCCAAGGTGCCTTGTGTGAATACGCAGAAAATGTATATTTTGGGATTTCCCTCCCTCCCCCCTCTCCCAATCAAATGCGATTTTCTCTAACTCCCGTAATTCTTGGAATTTCGACCTAAAATTTTGCAAATACCCCCAGTTAGTAATTATGTGTCCGTATGCCAAGTTTCACTATGATAGACCGATTTACCAAGAAGTTATAGCCATAAATATATTTGCTGCTCCAGCGCTGCTGCAGAGCTGCCCAAGCGCTGCCCGCGGCTGTTGTTGATGTTGCTGTTTGGTTGACTGCGAAAATGCTTACACCGAAACGAATAGATGCGCATAGGCATACATACACTCACACAGACGCAATTGCTATGTAAATTTGCAATTATACACCCTTTACGTGAGTTCGAATACCGAGAAAGGTAAAATCGATCATTGAATTTTTCTTTATTTTCTTAATTTTTTTTATTTTTTATAATTATTGTAAACATATGTACAGAGTATTTCAAAGTCGGGACAACCGATTTAGCTTTTTTACTTGTTTTGTTTTAACCAGGGGTGATTAGTAAACGAAATAATCAAATTGTTTGTGTTATCGATACCGATATCGCTCAAGACGGAGTAGGTAATGATTAGGCAGAAAAAGGAAGGAAAAAAGGGCTGACTCTGCTTCGATGACGTATGTGCATCGGCAGAACAGCCCCACTTGATGTTGTAACTAAAAGATTAAGACACTTTGTGTTTGCCAAATACTTGTAAGCATAAATGAAATAATAAACTGAGAAGTTTATCTTTATCAAATTTAATGATTGTCCATGATGGACAGTTTTAAATAAAATACGAAGAAAAAAAAAAAAAAAGTGCCACAGAATTTTGGTGTAAAGGTTTTAAGCACTAGACACGTTTATATTAAAGCGAAAAACACTTTTTCACGGAGCGTAAAAACAACACGACTTGTCACATTGACAGTTGAACTGAATGTGTAGTACTAAAGTTCCTATTAGAGTTGGGCACGGGCCGTGTTTTTTGTCGTGGCACTTCGTGCCACGCGTGGGCCCGCGTGTTCGTGTTGTAAATTCCGATTTCGTGCGTGGCCGTGCGTGTTCGTGTTGAGCCAAAAAGGCACGACAAAACACGCACGAGGAAACACGAAAGAACACTAAAATCGATGCTAGCTGAAATAAATGATAGCTTAAATAACGATTTAACACTTGAATCAGAAAACGAAGCACCCAATAGTCAACACGACTTTTCTGAATTTTTAGACACTAATAATTAAAAAAAAAAAAAATTAAATTGGACAGGTCAAGGTCTTCACTCTTGTCAGTGCCTGAAGATACTTACCACCCTATTTTAGAAATGTCCCTATCATTTTTATACTCTGTACATGAAATGTACAAGAGTATATTAGGTTTGCGGGAGCTGAAAAATGTAACAGGCAGAAGGAGGCGTGGCAGACCCCACAAAGTATATATATTCTTGATCAGCATGACGAGACGAGTCGATCTAGCCCTGTCTGTCTGTCTGTCCGTCTGTCCGTCCGTATGAACACCTGGATCTCAGAGACTATAAGAGATAGAGACACCAAATTTTGCACAAAGATGCGTTATGTGTGTATTCTATACGAGTTTGTTTTATTTTTTTGATTTTCCCCCCCACTTCCCCCCTATGGGGGTTTTCCCGATTTTCCATTCGTATAATCGCCTATATCTCGGAGACTATAAGACCTAGGAACACCAAATTTTAGTCCCAGATGCCTTATGTGAATACGCAGAAAATGTATATTTTGGAATTCCCCTCCCTCCCCCCTCTACCCCGCAAATCGTAACTCCCGTAATTCTTGGAATTTCGAACTAAAATTTTGGAAATACCCCCAGTTGGTTATTATGTGTCCGTATGCCAAATTTCATTATGATAGACCGATTTAACAAGAAGTTATAGCCATAAATATATTTGCTGATGCAGCGCTGCTGCAGCGCTGCTCAAGCGCTGCCCGCGGCTGTTGTTGATGTTGCTGTTTGGTTGACTGCGAAAATGCTTACACAGACACGAATTGATGCGCATAGGCATACATACACTCACACAGACGCAATTGTTATGTAAATGTGCAATTATACACCCTTTTCGTGAGTTCGAATACCGAGAGAGGTAAAATCGATCAAATTTTTTTTTTTATTTTCTTAATTTTTTTATTTTCTATAATTATTGTAAACATATGTACAGAGTATTTCAAAGTCGGGACACCCGACTTTAGCTTTTTTACTTGTTAAGTCACACCTTTATTCCTACACTTAATTCTACAAAACACGTCGTTGCTTTCGCAACGGAAATTTTCCTTTGCTTAATGAACTTATTTTAGCAACTATTTGGTCCTTTTTATACTCTGTACATGAAATGTACAGAAGTATATTAGGTTTGCGGGAGCTGAAAAATGTAACAGGCAGAAGGAGGCGTCGCAGACCCCACAAAGTATATATATTCTGGATCAGCATGAGGAGACGAGTCGATCTAGCCCTGTCTGTCTGTCCGTCTGTCCGTCCGTATGAACACCTGGATCTCAGAGACTATAAGAGGTAGAGATACCAAACATTGCACAAAGATGCGTTATGTGTGTACGCTGTGCAAGTTTGTTTTATTTTTTTGATTCCCCCCCCCACTTCCCCCCTATGGGGGTTTTTCGCGATTTTCCATTCGTATAATCGCCTATATCTCGGAGACTATAAGACCTACGGGCACAAAATGTTAGTCCCACATGCCTTATGTGAATACGCAAAAAAAATGTATTTTGGAATTTCCCTCCCTCCCCCCTCTCCCATGCAAATCGCGATTTTCTCTAACTCCCGTAATTCTTAGAATTTCGAACTAAAATTTTGCAAAAAAAACCCCCAAGTTAGTAATTATGTGTCCGTATTCTTCATGATAGACCGATATAACAAGAAGTTTTAGCCATAAATATATTTGCTGCTCCAGCGCTGCTGCAGAGCTGCCCAAGCGCTGCCCGCGGCTGTTGTTGATGCTGATGCTTTGGTTGACTGCGAACATGTTTACACAGACTCGAATATGCTAGCATATACATACATACACTCACATAGACGCAATTGCTTTGTATATGTGCAATTATACACCCTTTACATGAGTAGGAATTCCAAAAGAGGTAAAATCGATCCAACATTTTTTTTTTAATTCTCTTACTTTTTTTAATTTGTATAATTATTCTAAACATATGTACAGAGTATTTCAAAGCCGGGACACCCGACTTTAGCTATTTTACTTGTTTTTAAATATTAATGCGTAAATAAAGGCACTTTTAATAACTGAATTGAGATGAAAACATATTTCGCTGTTGTTATCTGTTATAAATCCAAGATATTAAGAGCAAATTTGACAAGTCATACAAATGCTTGTCTAAAAATCGGCATGTCCAAGCCAGTACCGTTAATAAGCATGCAAATATACTAGTAAAATGTTTTAACGACTAGTTTTCGTGTTTCGTTAAGACATTCATGAATACAGAAGCAGATTAACAAGTAATCACTTGACTCTGGTAATCAAAGTCTTAAGTAGATTGCGAGAAAATGTAAATAGCATAAAAACAAAATATCAGTTGGATATAACAATGGCCAGCATTGTTAATACACCTGTAGGGATAAAGGTAAAGGAACAATTGGAATTTGATGAGGAAGAGACAGAATTACAGGAGGAAGATTTAATTTGACAACCCCAGCCGTTATAAACATTCCATTTGAGTCAGATACTGATTCCGACGATAGCGATCAGGATTTTAATTCCAATACAGGAAATAAAGATATAAGCATGACAGACACATCAGCCGCCGATAGGGCATATATTAGGGAAATTTATTCCGCAATTCCCGAATTCCAGGGAAAAAATCCACTTGCAAAGATTTCGAACGGCAGTTAAATTGGTTAATTTGACCAATGGACCGTACAAACAAATTGCTGTTGAGGTAATAAAGTCAAAAATAATTGGCTCAGTCTTATACAAAGTCCAAAATGAAACTACAGTAACTGCAATTATAGATAAGCTAAATTGTTGGTGAAACATCCGACGTAGTGAAAGCTAAAATTGCAAACGTGCATCAAAAAGGTAAAACTGCGACACAGTTCACTAATGAAATCGATAATCTACGAAGATTGTTCAGGCACTAGCATGAACATGAGAACCTGTCGTCACGGACCTGCAGCAGATAGACGCCGAGGCTATCTGGTGACATGTGCGATTGCCACATGCGGCGATCCTCTGTTTGTTTAGGCGATCCTTTGTGCAGCAATAAAATTTAATGACGGCTGCACACAGGTCACGTAGGCGACGGAAAAAGGGTCTTAGAAACGCGATAGTACTTATAAATAGAATTAAGACAACGCTGAGTCCTACAAACTCAGCGATAGCATAAGTAAATTTAAGATAACGCTGCTCCTTACAAACGCAGCATAGCATTAAGGGATGAAAAATAATTAAATAAAAGTATGCAGCTAGCAATAGCTGCATTTCAGAATATTCTACATCGTAAAAGTGTACGCACGCGTTTTAGTGTAAACATTTTTTGGTCCTTCGAGCCGGATCAGCTGGAATCTTTGGTTATTCTAGCTCTTGTACCTTCTGAGATCCTTGCGCTCATACAGACGGACGGACGGACGGAGGGACGAACAGACGGACGGACGGACATGACTATATCGACTCGGCTTGTCACCCTGATCAAGAAAATATATACTTTGTGGGGTCTGCCACGTCTCCTTCTGTGTGTTACATACATTCGTCCAAAACTAGTATAAACTTTCACCCTTTGGGTACAGGCTATAAAAATTCATACGTTCGAATATTAAACACGAAAAAAAAAAAATTTAATGTAAAAAAAATTCATTTCGAATCATTAAGTGACTATCATATAGCCAAAGTAAATAAATCTGAAAGATCAGAACAAATACTAAATAAATTGAAAAACAATTTTCCCCTAGATCAAAAAGATCTTTTAACAAAACTATGCTCAAAATAGACAGACACATTCGCCTTAGAAACAGAACCTATAACAACAAACAATTTTTACAAACAAAAATTAAGATTGAATAGTGAGGAACCGGTATATATTAAGAATTACAGAAACCCTCAAAATCAGAAAGATGAAATAATAAAGAAAGTAGATAAATTTATAAAGGATAATATAGTAGATCCCTAGATTTATTTTTTTGGATGTGAGTGATTTTGTTGAAGGCGGACGTGTTTTTATTGAGCTCCTGTTTACAAATTTGTGTACGCGAGGTTCCATCAAATTTATACAAATTGTCAGCTGTAGCTGTTCTGGCGACGGTACATGCTGCAACTGGAGCGTGCAGAAATGACCTGCAACAGACGTTCTTGGCGGTAAATTTATTTTGCAAACCCTGGGTGCCGTGTTTTGTCTTTCACTCATAATAGCGAGCGAAAGTGGAGAAAGCCGCGAAAATCGGAAAAATTTTTTCACTCAACCGGACTTGCGCGAAGCAGCAAATAAAAAAAAAGATTTCACCGGGCTACAGAAAAGCTGATCTCAATCACAGTGAGTCGCATCCACTTTTGGTTTAAAGCTCTAAACAGGGGGCGTCCACAGGATAAAAAAGCAGCATACTTTTGTGCACCTGCTATATTTAAAATGCCAATTAAACGGTCTCCTATTGAACAAAACTGCGCAACGCCAACAAATAAGCGAACTCGCGCACTCCTGATAGCAATAAGCAAGCTGCAAAAATGGAGAATTCGATTGGAGGAATGAATGTGCAAGCGCTTATGGACATAATGCAACGTACTATGGCCGCTACTCTCGCTACTGTTTTTCAACAACATTGGCGTAAAACAAGGGTGCTTACTGAGCCCCCTACTCTCAAGTTAATACGGAAAAAACAAAGGTGATGGTTATCCGAGATGGAAGAGGTCGTCCAGTGAACGAAAGTTGGAACTTAAATGGGGAGATGTTAGAGATAGTTAAAGAGTTTAAATATCTAGGAGTAACGGTAACTCAAAATCTAAACTTCTCTGCGCACCTTAAATTAAAACTCTCGGACTCCATAAAAGCCTTAAACAGCCTGGCAGTCATTCCTTGCTAAACGAGAAATACTACCAAGTATAAAGTTCAAATTATTTAGAGCTACGGTGCGGTCCATTATGCTTTTTGCAGCACAAATATGGGGACACCAGTACTATGAAGAAGTCGAAAAACTGCAGCGTTTCTTTATAAAGAAAATATTTAGGTTACCGAAGTACACCCCAAATTATGCAATCCACATTGAAACAGGACTATCGATATTATACTCTGAAGCAATGTATGCACACTTCTCATACATACAAAAAACCATGCTTATGCCAGATACAAGGCTGCCGAACTTAATAACAAAGTTCCTGCAGAGAGACTCAAGTCAGTTTTTTCAATCCTGGCTGAGCCTGGCCAGGGAATATGTCGTTGGATTGGATATTTCCGACACTAGCACTTGGGCCTCAGCACAATGCGAAATATTAAAGAGTATCAATATTGCTACTAGGAATAAGTTTGTTCTCCAAGCGTGCCAAAGTGACACCCGTTCAATTTACAGAGAATTAAATAACAAGAAAGGAATGCTAAAGTCGAGCAGGCTCAACTCTTAAATACCCTGTACCACCCCACAAAAAAGTAATTAAATTAATTAATTAATTTAATTAAATTAATTAACTAAATTAATTTAATTAATTAACTAAATATTAACTAATTAAATATAAAATATTCCATGCATGCATACATACATTTACATTTACATCAGAATCGTGCCTTATGCGTGTTTGTGTACTTGTACATATGTATGTATGTGTGCATTGGGCCTGGTTATATGGCTATAACTTTCCGATCATTCTATCATAATGCAACTTGGTATATGGATATATAATTACTAACCAAATGTGACTACCAAATTTTATTTCAAAATTCTAAGAATTACGGGAGTTATAGAAAATCGTTAATAGGGGGGGAGTGGGGGGGTGGATCAGAAAAAATTAACAAACTCGTCCTTTCTCGGTCTCAGGAGAATCTGTATACCAAGTTTGGTTATTCTAGCTCTTATATTTTCGGAGATCCTTGCGTTCATACAGACAGACAGACGGACAGACAGACGGACAGACAGACGGACAGACAGACGGACAGACGGACAGACGGACATGGCTATATCGACTCGGCTTGTCATGCTGATCAAGAATATATATACTTTGTGGGGTCTACCAAGCCTCCTTCTGTGTGTTCCATGTGCACTCGCACAAAACTAATATACCCTTGTACCCTTTGGGTACAGGGTATAAAAATCTCGGGGAGACAAACTATTTCAACGATAAATACAGTATCGCGGAAATATTCCTAATTTTTAAAGCTCGCACCGAAACGTTGCCATTAAATTATTCGCCCCACATTTCAAACGGGATATGTGACCTGTGCAATCTCGAAGCCACAGAAAAGGTCACTTCATCGGCACCTGCCCAATTCTGAGCGAGGTTAGATTTCAATATATAACATAAAAATAACTAATAATAATAATAAAATAAAAACAATGACTGACAGCGGTAAATTAATTGTAAATTTATTATTGCAGTAACACCAACTTCTTATCCGAACTTCACGGCCAACGATCTGGTATCTGGGGAAGACCCGGAAAGCCAGGTGTAACCAATGAAGTTTAGGGTAATTTGTCGGTGATCGACAGACGGTTTTTTAACCAAGTCGATTAATTTTGAAATATAGCTTTATTTTTTAGCCTAACTATACAATTAAGAAATGTGTTGTTAACCTAATAAATGTGAATATAAAAACAAGAAAGGAATGCTAAAGTCGAGCAGGCTCAACTCTTAAATACCCTGTACCACCCCACAAAAAAGTAATTAAATTAATTAATTAATTTAATTAAATTAATTAACTAAATTAATTTAATTAATTAACTACATTAAATATAAAATATTCCATGCATGCATACATACATTTACATCAGAATCGTGCCTATGCGTGTTTGTGTACTTGTACATATGTATGTATATGTGCATTGGGCCTGGTTAAATGGCTATAACTTTTTTTTCGATCATTCTATCATAATGAAACTTGGTATACGGATATATAATCAGTAACTGGATGTGTCTATCAAATTTTAGTTCAAAATTCCAAGAATTACGGGAGCTATAGAAAATCGTGAATAGGGGGGGAGTGGGGGGGTGCATCGGGAAAAATGATCAAACTCGTCCTTTCTCGGTCTCAGGAGAATCTGTATACCAAGTTTGGTTATTCTAGCTCTTATACTTTCTGAGATCCTTGCGTTCATACAGACAGACAGACGGACAGACAGACGGACAGACAGACGGACAGACAGACAGACGGACATGGCTATATCGACTCGGCTTGTCATGCTGATCAAGAGTATATATACTTTGTGGGGTCTACCAAGCCTCCTTCTGTGTGTTCCATGTGCACTCGCACAAAACTAATATACCCTTGTACCCTTTGGGTACAGGGTATAATAAAGCTACCTACTACTACCAGTAGTATCCTTCAATTTTAGAATACAACAGCCCATTGCCAAGAAATCACTACCAGACTCTGAAAAGAAAAGGTGACGATTGGTTGTTGATTATAGCCAAATTATTAAAAAATTATTAGCAGATAAATTCCCACTGCCAAGAATAGATGACATTTTGGATCAACTTCGCAGAGCAAGGTATTTTGGACTGAATGTCTGGATTTCACCAGAAAGAGTTGAAATAGGAATACGAAATTGAAATTCATTTTCAACGAGGAATGGCTCTTATCGCTTCACGCGATTAACTTTTGGTTTAAAAATATCCCCAAACTCATTCCAACGAATGATGACATTAGCATTAACAGGGTTGAAACCAACTCAAGCGTTCCTTTACATGGACGATCTAATAGTCATCGGATGTCCCGAAACCCATATGCTTAATAACCTAATCGATGTATTTAAGCTGTGTAGAAAGAACCATTTATAGCTACACCCGGATAAGTGCACCTTTTTCATGCATGAGGTAACTTTTCTAGTCACAAATGCACTAACCAAGATATTCTGCCATATGACAAAAAATACAGTGTCATAGAGAAATACCCACTTTCCACAGACGCAGATAGCGCCAGACGATTTGTTGCCTTCTGCAATTATTATGGTAGATTCATTAAAAATTTCGCGGATTATTCCCACCACATTTCAAAACTATGGAAGAACAAGAGAGAACGCTACAGTCGAGCAAGCCCGACAGTAAAATAGCCTGTACTCTCCACAAAAAAAGGAAAATTAAAAAAAAAATACATTTAAAAAAAACAAGTAAAAATGCTATGGTCGGGTGTCCCGGCCTTGAAATACTCTGTACATATGTTTACAATAATTATAGAAATTAAAAAAATTAAGAAAATTAAACCACAAATTTTGATCGATTTTATCTCTGGCGGTATTCGAACTCACTTAAAAGGTGTATAATTGCACATTTACATAGCAATTGCGTCTAACAGTGTGTATGTATGTTTATGCGCGTCTATTCGTGTCTGTATGAGCATGTTTGCAGTCAAAAAAGGCACCAGCATCAACAACAGCTGCGGGCAGCGCTTGGGCAGCAAATATATTTATGACTATAGCTTCTTGATTAATCGGTCTATCATGATGAAATTATAATGTTGTTTCTGTCTTCTACAAGTAGGGAGCATCCCTATATTGTAAGGTCTTGTGTATTTAGAATCTAGCTTATGCCCTGTATCGTTCTTTAATAAAACCTTTTGTGCTATTGATAAATCTATGTCTTTTGTTTTCGGTCATATAATTCTCTATTTTTCATCAAGATCCACAACAGGGCTCATCGAAGCGCTCAGGAAAATAAACTTCAGTTACTCGAAAAATTATATTTCCTCAAAATGGGTAACAAAATATAACACTTGTTAAAGAATGTCGAGTCTGTGAAGAGCAGAAATACGATAGACACCAAGAGTTAAAAGAAACTCTATCCCTCAGTATCCCGTACAAATGCAACTGATAAATTCTCAAAACTCGCTCAAGGAAGAATTATAAAAACAAAAGCAATAGCAGATATGTAGAAACCCCTTCACGACCCCTACATGAAATATTGCTTAATTCTGAGTCAATAACTTTAATTTTTCGATATCACTTAAATATCAAAATTTTCAAGGCCTGACAAGACTGTTGTCAACGGGCAAGTTGAAAGATTCCACTCTACTCTTTCAGAAATAATGAGATGTATTAAAACAAAACAAGAACACCGGACATTCGAAGAGTTATTAGACAGAGCAATTTATGAGTACAACAACTCAATATATTCTGTGACAAACAAAAGGCCATTAGATGTATTCTTCGGAGGAAACATAAATACTGATCCGGAACAAAGAAGACAAGATGTCATAAACAAAATAATGTAGAAACAGGAAACCAATTTAGAAAACCATAATAAAGACCGGAGCGAAATCAAACACTATAAAAATGGACAAGAAATTTTTGAAAAAGGGAATACAAGGTTAGGTTTGAACGTTACCCCAAGATTCAAAAAATAAATAGTTGGGTATGATAGAGAGAGAGTTTTTGTCAGTGAAAGACGTGTTTTCTTAAGCTCTGTGTTTTTTATTATTATTATTATTATTTTGCCTTTAAAGAAGCTTTTAATTTGAAATTATTGTTTTACTGTGTGGAGTTAATATCTATTTGGCCCGTATTGTGCTTAGTTTAGTGGTTGTGCATTTAACAGGTATTTATTTTATAATTTTATAGTTTCGGCGTTAGTGCACTGCATTTTGTTTTTGCAATTATTTTGAATTTTGCTTTTTGCCCTCTCATTGTGCACTTTGCTCTCACTCAGCCTTCTTGTTGTTGTTTGTGTTTGCTGTTTGTCGAAGTACCTAAAAGCTCATCTCAGTGCCGCTCAGTTGTTTTGCTCAATTTTTGCTTACAGCATTCTTCTTAAGCTTGGCGCTATCCTTCCTACCTTATTGAGGTCATTCATCCTTGTATTTATTCCGCCCACAATGTTTTGCTGCAACAAGTCTTGCACAGTTAAAGATGCAATTGATTCTGATCAACTTCGGGTTGTTAACTGTTGGTTGTGCGAGAATTTTATGCATATTGCATGTGCAGTCTCATCACGAGCTGCAGAAAGTGCGTAGGTTGCTGCTCTGCCTCAGCCCCGACTCTTACTGTTATAGCCCCCAGAAGACAAGTTTTTGTATCAAGATTATCTTTCGATACCACTTGTGAATCTATAGCAGCCTATATTGCCAGTAAATCGACGGCTAGTGTATCTATTTCGAAGTTCAGTTTTTCTGAGCCCCGTGAAATAGCCTCGTTTAAAATAAGTGTTCCGCCTGAGACTTTTACAATTATATGTGATCCAAAATGTTGGCCTCCACATATGATTGTTCATGAGTTTAGGCAGAAAAAACGAGTTTCGTCAGTGTCTGTTGGTTTACAGTCTAGTACTCTTTCTTCGAAACCAACGTCAAGTTTGGCTTCAAAAAAATAAACTCGCGACCTTTTTCGCTTAATATTCTGTATCAGAATGTTAGGAGTCTTTTGTCCAAGCTCGGGAATTTATTTCTGAGTAGTTTTTCTTTTGAATTTGTTGCTGATAAGGTACACTTGCTCGTATATACCTCCCTCTTCCGATATTCATGTATGTTTCTTGCAACATACTTGTATAACTGGTATTAAAGCAATTTCCACTCATATCCGGGACAGAGATGCGTTTGTTGTGCTAGGTGATTTTAATTTGCCTAACATAGTATGGTCATTTTTCAATGAGTCCAATTCTTTGGTGCCCTCAGCAGAGCATGAATTTTTGGATTGCCTGTTGGACCTTTCTTTGTTTCAAATTAATTCAACACCTAATCACCTAAGTGGAATGCTTGATCTCGTCTATGTCACTGACCCTTGTAGCGCAATAGTCTCTAGGTCTTCACTCCTGTCAGTGCCTGAAGATACTTACCACCCTACTTTAGAAATCTCCCTATAATTTTCAAGTCACACCTTTATTCCTACACTTAATTCTACAGTTCCTCCTATCCTTATAGCATATCATCTTCCCACACTATTTACGCTCCCATAATTACTGATAGCTGTCTACTTTCTGCTATCAAATCATTAAAATCTTCATACTGTCCTGGAGCAGACAACATTCCTAGCTGTGTTCTCAAGGAGTGTTCCAGTTACCTTTTACAGCCATTACTTAAAATCTTTAATCTGTCGCTTGGTTCCTCAATCTTTCCAACTATTTGGAGAGAATCTTTTATTATTCATCTTCATAAAAAGTGTGGTAAGTCTGATATTTTAAACTACAAAGGAATTGCAAAGTTGTCTGCCATACCGAAATTATTTGAAAAAATAGTTTGCAGCACTATCAGCACCTCTGTAAATCTGTCATATCTCCGGCTCAACATGGTTTCATAAAGAGACAGTCTAGTACGACCAATTTGCTGGAATTTACTTCCTTGGTAAATGAAGCATTTACTCTAAAAATGCAGACTGATGTCGCTTACACTGACTTCAGTAAAGCATTTGACTCTGTGAACCATGATCTTCTGCTCTTTAAGCTAAGTCGTATTGGATTTCCCTCCGCTTTTCTTGTGTTGGATTTCGTCTTATTTAAAAGACAAATCCCAACGGATCTTGCTTAGGTCGCACATTTCTAAACCTGTGTTTGCATCATCAGGTGTGCCTCAAGGTATTATTTATTAAGGACCTCCCCGCTACCTTTTCACACTCTCATATTCTTATGTATGCTGATGATGTGAAACTTATTCTGACTTCCAAAGACCCTTCTCATTTTCATGGCCTGCAGGAGGATCTGAACTGGTGCTTAGCTAACCACTTGCACCTCAATTGCTCTAAATGTAAGTTCATGACATTTCACCGAACTTTGCATGTTCGACTGTTGAAGACCTTGGGGTTCTTTTTGATTCCAAATTGAACTTTAACCTTCACATATTCAGTATTGTCAATAAGGCCAAGGGATTACTTGGATTCATTAAACGTTGGTCCAAAGTCTAGTACGCCCTGTGCTTGAATACTGCTCATGTGTTTGGTCTCCGCAGTATAGAAAGCATCAGGAAAGTATTGAGTCTGTTCAGAAGCAATTCCTTCTTTTGTTCTACGTGGTTTAAGCTGGGATCGCAATCTCTGCGTGTCATCGTACTCTAGTAGACTGATGCTTATAATCTTTCCTTTATAATAAGTAATAAATAGGAAATTAGGTCGCCTTAATTTTTCAGTTCCTTGTAGGCCAACAAGGAATTATTTGCCGTTCATATTGGCAAGATGCACAACTGATTACGCTTTGCACAATCGTTTTCGGGTCATGTGCAGCCATTATAATGATATTTTACATTTACTTTCGACAGGACTCTCTCTCTCTCTCTGTTCTATCAAAATTATTCTTTATAATTATCTTCGGGGAAATCTCTGACCACTTACTGCTGTGAGTTGGGGCATAGCTTGCCGGACTGGCATTTAAATTTTAGGTTGGAGATTTCTCTCTTTCTCTTTTCGTCTCTCTCTTTCCAACTTTCTCTTTTCCTGTCTCTCTATCTCTATTTCCTTCTTTCTTTTTCTCCTTTCCTCTTTCTCTTTCTACTCTTACTTTTTCTAATTAGTTCTTAAATAGAATTTTCCTCCTCTACTTACTTTTTGTATAGTTTTTTAGGTCTTTAATGTCTCTGACCGCATATGGCTGTGAATCGAGGCATAGCTGACCAACTGGCAAATAAAATTCCCCCAACGTGTCAGAGGCATTAAAAGACGTTATTGTACAGCTTTGTGTTGGGCTTTATTATCTTTTAAGTTGAGTTTAAACTCTTATATTAAGTTACATCATCATATAATCGACAGAATTATTGTTGATGTACTAAATAAAATAAAATAAAAATGAAAGTAAATAAAATATTGGTCGTGGTATTTAACTACCAAAACAAATCCATCCACGCTATCTGGACAGCACCAATAGTAACTCCCCCATGCTTCTCCCCGACGGCGACAGGTGGCAGCCCCACCACTGGTATAAGTCGCACCTGGACAATCACCGTTGACAACCACACTGATTATCGAAACTAATACAAGAAGACAAATAAATCCAAACGGCTCCACTTCGATGACGACCATAGACATTTCAAAACGGACAAGAATTGGAAAATGGAACGTTACAACTCTAAAGGAACCATCCAGGCTACCACAATTTCAAGGAGAAATGGACAAGCTACATATAGCAATAGCGGGGATCGGTGAGATGAGATGGAGTGGCAATGGGACAACAACAACATCAAACGGCAACGTAGTTCTGCATAGTGGCAATAGTGACGGTAGCAAATACGTGGTAGGAATCTTCGTGGCCAGGAAGTTGAAGAAGACACTACTCTTCTGGGTTCCCGTATCTGCTAGACTCATTAAGGCCCGGTTAAGATGCAAAGCTAGCCACATCATCATCGTGCCATGCTATGCCCCGACAAAAGACGCCAGTGTCGACATTAAAGACAACTTCTACGCTGCTCTCAGAACAACTCTCACGGAAATACACCGAGGTGACTTCACTATTCTCATGGGTGACTTTTTTTTTCATCAATACGTGATGAACAGGCAGGATTCAGACCACACAGGAGTCGCGTAGACGAGGCAAACACACTTCGCCAAGCAAGGCTGCAATAGCACCACGTGGAGCTTCAACGCACATCTTGAAGACTTGGACTATGCGGACGTTATCTGTCTGGTTTCTCACAGACTCTGTGGTATCCCATCCAAAACTAATGACCTCGTGACAAAGCGATGCGCTTCAATCACGCCAGCCAAGAAAACATGCACATATTTAGGAACCCAATCGAGTTTGTCGATAACTTCCCATACCTCGACACCATTATCTCCAACAATGGTGGCGTGAACGAAGCTGTATCGAGCCGTCTTACCAAAGCACGATCAGCATTGAAAAGACTGTATCGCTTTTGGAGAATTGGACAGTTAAGCAGAAAAGCCAGACAGCGTATCTTTAATGCCTGTGTCACATCCACATTGCTGTATGGAAGCGAGACGTAGCTGACCACACAAAGAATGGTCCAACAGCCGCTGGCATTTATAAACAAATGCCTCAGAATCATATGCAGGATATTCTGGCCTAACAGAATATCAAACACAGACCTGTGGTGCATGACTGTTGAGTCTTCAATCCACCTCCTGGTAAGGAAGAAAAAGTTTCCACGGACTGTGAAAAGACCCACACAGCATTGTGAGGATGGCGCTAGACTGGAACCACCAAGGAAGTAGACGGGTCGGCAGACCTATGCAACAGAAATGAAATTGTCAATACCTCAGTAAAATAATTATACGTATCTTATATTTTTGTAAGTTGAAAAGAGTACTCGCGCAAGTAAAAAAATTTTAGGTTTGCAGTTTTATTGCTGATAGTAATGGAAAATAAAAATTAAGAAAAAAGTTAAAGAAATCGTATTTCAATACATACAAAACTTTTTCTTCATTATAAATAATTATATGTGTGGGACCTGGGCTACTTTTAATGGAAATAAAGGATCCAAGGCTCCAATTTAATATGTTTTAATAGTTTTAGTGAATATAATTTTGAATTTGTAGTACAAGAAAATGTTTAATTGAATTATTATTAACATAACAGCGTCGTTTCGTCTTTTATATGCAACCGTCTTGTTTCACATCTTCTTTTCGACTCCTCTCATCGTTCGACTTCATCTATTCTTCATGAATGTGGTGAATTTGGTGGGCTGTTGGCACTACGTTTCCAGACCCATTCCCACATATTAGCCATCCTACACAGCATTCGCCCCGAATGCTGCCAAGTCATCGTCGTTGTCATATTGGATCGAAGTCCAGGGTTTTATGTACTCGGCACAAGTACTTGTTTGTCTTGGACTTTGTCTTTGCTCTTTACTTTTGTGATCTGGTATGGACCCAAGTACTTTGGCTTTAACTTTAGTCTACCACCAACTTAGCAGGTTGGCGTCGTAAGTTGTAAGTCTTTAAAATCTGTTCCTTGGCCTTCTTACGAAGCTCGTCTCGACCATCGTTAAACATTTGGATCATCTCGTCTTGTATCATTTGTTGAATGTTCAAATCGGACTTTGTGCGCATCTTTCTACCGATAAGCAATTCGAATGGCGTCTTTGGAGTGCTTCTGCAGAATGTAGAATTGATCGTTTATTTATATATTCGTATATCGTATATTTTCGCCTTCACAGTACTGCTTAAATTCGTCAGACATAAATGCAGAGCCTCGATAAGAAATGATTTGCAATGGACTTCCGAAGATCATACTTTGAGCATATAGACGTGTTGTTACCTCTTTGGCAGACGTTCTTTTGGTCGGATACAACCAGCAAAACTTAGTAAAACGATGACTGCAAATATATGCTTATACTGCTTGTGTGTGGATTCGAGTGGTCTCAAAAAATCAATATGGTAAGTCATGAGCGGTTCTTCATCTTTTGAAAGAGGATGAAGTTCACCTTCCTTTTTTCCTTGCTTGCGTTTCGTCGACTCATGGAATATAGAATTCTTTTGCCAGTATTTCTTTTGTCTTTTTGACAGAAAAGTGTCCTCTCTCGTGTGCTTGTTTGATAATTTCGTGTTGCATTCCTAAGGGAATCTACCAACTTATGTAAAAGTCCAGATTTCATGAAGTAATTGTTGTGTGTCGTCTTTTTTTTTGAGGATACCAATAATGGCTTTTAGCTCGTCATCGTTTAATTGGACACATTTAAGTTGCGATATCTGCTTAGGCCATCGGCGTGACGTATGCGTGTGCCTGATCTGTGTTCCACATCATAATCGAATTCCTCGAGAAGTAGAGTCCATCGGGCAACTCTTGTCGGCAATAGGTTCCTTTTTTTTTCTTGGCGAAAGCATTACAATAGTCACCAGTTTGAGATGCATTCCCAGAAGATATACTCGAAACTTGTTCAAGGTCACAATAACAGCCAAAATGTCTAAATTGTAGCTAGACAATTTTTTATCGACGTCTGTAGTCTTCTTACTCATGTAGTAAACCGAATGTAGATAGCCGTCATCGGGTGACTTTTGTAGGAGGACTGCGCCATACCCTTCAATTGATGCGTCGGTGTGAAGCTCTATCTCATGCTGTTGATGAAAAATCTTTAAAACTGATTTTTCGGTTATTATTTTCTTCAACTTTTGGATTGCGAACAGAGCATTTTCTTCGATTTTGAATATTACGTCTTGTTTAGTTAAATCTGTTAGTGGTTTAGCGATCGTAGCAAAATTGGGAATTAATTTTCGGAAATACCCAACTAGACCCAAAAATGATTGTAGCTGCTTCAAATTACATGGTATCATAAAGTTCGTTACGGCCTTAGTCTTTTCAGGAGATGGATTTATTTTTTGGTTCTCGATGACATGTCCCAAAAATTCAATCTTTGACTTTAAAAACTGGTATTTCTTTAGGTTAATCATGAGTCCATATTCTGAACAACGTTGATTGACTTCTGTTAGGTTTGATACCGCTTCGTCTTCATTTTTTGCAGGGATAATAACGTCATCGATGTGTGGTAATGCTATTCCTTTTCTAGCTAAATCTCGGAATATAGCATTGATATGACGTTGGAAAACACTTGAAGAATTTGACAAACCGAATAGAACTTTGGCCATTGTGTGTAACAAACGAAGTATATTTGCGGCTATCTTTCTCTACGTGAATATGAAAACAAGTAAAAAAGCTAAAGTCGGGTGTCCCGACTTTGAAATACTCTGTACATATGCTTACAATAATTATAGAAAATAAAAAAAATTAAGAAAATAAAAAAAAAATTTGATCGATTTTACCTCTCTCGGTATTTGAACTCACGTAAAGGGTGTATAATTGCACATTTACATAGCAATTGCGTCTGTGTGAGTGTATGTATGCCTATGCGCATCAATTCGTGTCTGTGTAAGCATTTTCGCAGTCAACCAAACAGCAACATCAACAACAGCCGCGGGCAGCGCTTGAGCAGCGCTGCATCAGCAAATATATTTATGGCTATAACTTCTTGTTAAATCGGTCTATCATAATGAAATTTGGCATACGGACACATAATAACTAACTGGTATGGGCTGCGTTTTGCTACAAAGGAAAGAGTCCAATCTTTTTTATATCCACAAAATATCGAAATGGTTTTTTTATACTCTGTACATGAAATGTACAAGAGTATATTAGGTTTGCGGGAGCTGAAAAATGTAACAGGCAGAAGGAGGCGTGGCAGACCCCACAAAGTATATATATTCTTGATCAGCATGACGAGACGAGTCGATCTAGCCCTGTCTGTCTGTCCGTCCGTCCGTATGAACACCTGGATCTCAGAGACTATAAGAGATAGATAGATAGAGACACCAAATTTTGCGCAAAGATGCGTTATGTGTGTATTCTATCCGAGTTTGTTTTATTTTTTTTTCCCCCCACTTCCCCCCTATGGCGGTTTTCCCGATTTTCCATTCGTATAATCGCCTATATCTCGGAGACCATAAGACCTAGGAACACCAAATTTTAGTCCAAGGTGCCTTGTGTGAATACGCAGAAAATGTATATTTTGGGATTTCCCTCCCTCCCCCCTCTCCCAATCAAATGCGATTTTCTCTAACTCCCGTAATTCTTGGAATTTCGACCTAAAATTTTGCAAATACCCCCAGTTAGTAATTATGTGTCCGTATGCCAAGTTTCACTATGATAGACCGATTTACCAAGAAGTTATAGCCATAAATATATTTGCTGCTCCAGCGCTGCTGCAGAGCTGCCCAAGCGCTGCCCGCGGCTGTTGTTGATGTTGCTGTTTGGTTGACTGCGAAAATGCTTACACCGAAACGAATAGATGCGCATAGGCATACATACACTCACACAGACGCAATTGCTATGTAAATTTGCAATTATACACCCTTTACGTGAGTTCAAATACCGAGAGAGGTAAAATCGATCAAATTTTTTTTTTATTTTCTTAATTTTTTTTATTTTCTATAATTATTGTAAGCATATGTACAGAGTATTTCAAAGTCGGGACACCTGACTTTAGCTTATTATACCCTGTACCCAAAGGGTACAAGGGTATATTAGTTGTGTGCGAGTGCACATGGAACACACAGAAGGAGGCTTGGTAGACCCCACAAAGTATATATATTCTTGATCAGCATGACAAGCCGAGTCGATCTAGCCCTGTCTGTCTGTCTGTCCGTCTGTCCGTCCGTATGAACACCTGGATCTCAGAGACTATAAGAGATAGATAGATAGAGACACCAAATTTTGCACGAAGATGCGTTATGTGTGTATTCTATACGAGTTTGTTTTATTTTTTTGATTTTCCCCCCCACTTCCCCCCTATGGGGGTTTTCCCGATTTTCCATTCGTATAATCGCCTATATCTCGGAGACTATAAGACCTAGGAACACCAAATTTTAGTCCCAGATGCCTTATGTGAATACGCAGAAAATGTATATTTTGGAAAAATTTTGCAAATACCCCCAGTTAGTAATTATGTGTCCGTATGCCAAGTTTCACTATGATAGACCGATTTACCAAGAAGTTATAGCCATAAATATATTTGCTGCTGCAGCGCTGCTCAAGCGCTGCCCGCGGCTGTTGTTGATGTTGCTGTTTGGTTGACTGCGAAAATGCTTACACAGACACGAATAGATGCGCATAGGCATACATACACTCACACAGATGCAATTGCTATGTAAATGTGCAATTATACACCCTTTACGTGAGTTCGAATACCGAGAGAGGTAAAATCGATCCAATTTTTTTTTATTTTTTTTTTTATTTTCTATAATTATTGTAAACATATGTACAGAGTATTTCAAAGTCGGGACACCCGACTTTAGCTTTTTTACTTGTTTTTTTTAGCAATTTCAACATTTTTGGAACCGCTTTCATGCATTCCAATGATTAATCCTTGCTCATACTCCGAAAGGCTATTCAGTCTAATACACCAACAATTAAAGAAATGCATTTTATAACATATATGTATACTCACGTTTAAATTGAGAATAAAATTCTTGTAATTAAACCTTTTAAAACCAATTAACGAAGCGGAGCAGCGAGCGAATTGTAAAGGACACATATAAATATTTATAACCAAATGCCAAAGGGGTGCGTACTTTTTCAGCTAACGGTAAGCCAAATATGCAGAGAACAAGGAAATGATAGTTGTGTATACATAAGAAGAGATAAACAAAACAGACTGCATTCTCAAAAATAAAGTGCCGTTACCTAATACGCAGAATACAGCAAAAATAGTTTGTCACATATAATTCTTTTACTGACGTATTAGTAAAATCGATTGTATCCCTAATATAATTAGAGGTAAGAAAGCAGTATGTAACTTTAGTAACTCGGATCATATTCCAAAAATAGAATATGGCATCATGGCATATCATACTTGATGGCATCATCATACTTAATGAATTCAGATGAACTGTAAGCTGGAAGGACCCCAAGAATAACTTGGAGGGTACCTACCTAATGCATTTCTGGAACGCCTCCGTCCTCGTTAATGAGACCCAATTCATCCCAGGGGTGCCTACAGTGGGGGGGAAAATCAAAAAAATAAAACAAACTCGTATAGAATACACACATAACGCATCTTTGTGGAAAATTTGGTGTCTCTATCTCTTATAGTCTCTGAGATCCAGGTGTTCATACGGACAGACGGACAGACAGACAGGGCTAGATCGACTCGTCTCGTCATGCTGATCAAGAATATATACACTTTGTGGGGTCTGCGACGCCTCTTTCTGCCTGTTACATTTTCAGCTCCCGCAAACCTAATATACTGTTGTACATTTTATGTACAGAGTATAAAAACAGACTTGACCTGCCTAGGGCTCAGGGGAATCTGGATTCAGGTTTCCTTTTGTGCCCCAACATTTTTTTTTACAGGAAAACCCATATTTGAGGCCCCAAGAAAAACTTCAAAAAACCAAGTATGCAGTTTTTCTTGGAATTCTGTGAGTATACAAACTGAGTTTGAAGTTAATCAGATGTAAATTGTAGATGTGTGTAGATGTGCGGTTATCTACGTATGGTTGAAAAAGTAAAGAGAAACATGCATGCATATGTACATACATATGTATGTATGTATGCCTGTGTACGTACATCTATATATATAAAACAGTTTGTCCTGACTGACTGACTGACTGACTGACTGAATGATTGGTGATCAACGCACAGCCCAAACGGTAAAGGCTAGGAAGCTGAAATTTGGACTCAAGTATCCTTTCATAGTCTAGGTCCCCACTAAGAAGGGATTTTGGAAAACTCCAAAGGGGGGAAAACAGGCTCCAACGTGTGTATGAAAAATCTACAGTTTTCATCTGATTAACTTTAAACTTAGTTTGTATACTCCAATTCCAATTCCAAGAAAAACTGTATACTTGGTTTTTTGATATTTTTTTTGGAGCCTAAAATATGGGAGTTTTCCTGTAAAAAAAAATGTTGGGGCACAAAAGCAAACCGCGTCAACAGCCCACAGCCCAAACGGTAAAAGCTAGGATGCTGAAATTTGGGCTCAAGTATCCTATCATGGTGTAGATGCGCACTAAGAAGGGATTTTGGAAAATTCGAGCTCCAAAGGGGGGAAACGAGCTCCAAAGTGTTTTTGAAAAATCCGCATTTTTCAACCGATCGACTTAAAACTTAGTTTCTAAAATCAATTAAAGGATACAAACAAAACTGCATACTCGGATTTTCGAAATTTGTGTTGGAGCTTGAATTATTGGGGTTTTAATATTTATTCACTATTTCAAATGAAAAGTTTTTGTTATAAATTTAGTCCGATCGATTTAAAATTTGGATAATGTAATCTACGTAACTAAATCTACAACTTTGCATTCAAGGATTTTCAAAATATGTATTTTACAAAAGCAGGCAGAACAAACAATACAAAATATCAAACAGTTGGGGACAACTAAGTATACATACACACACATACAAACAGCTGTTCGTGTAGTTGCGTGCAAACGATTGAAATAGCCAAAGCAACATGTGAGACACTAATGTGTGAATGTCCATACATATGTGCACATCTGTGTATGTACATATGTATCTACATATGTATGTATGTACATTCGTCTTGCACTGACAGAGCAAGAAATGTTAATTAATTGAAAATTATATAACATTTTTAAAAGTAATTTTTTCTTTGTTTAGTGCATTTGGCATTAGTGTTTTCATTAATAACTTTATGCAGCAACAACAAATATCAAATAGTTGGGGACATCACATACACACACTCACACACAACAAGCAACAGTTCGTGTCTATGTGTGCGGTTCTCTACGTACGGTTGAAAAAGTAAAGAGAAACATATGTACATATGTACATATGTATGTATGCCTGTGTATGAATATAGCATGTACATATGTACATTCGTATTAATGTATACATTGGGCAATCGAACACAGTTGTTTGATTGTAAAAAAAATAATGCTCTAAAAACAACAACAACTGCAAGTCATTAGCTCGCTCTTCTTCTTTCATTTTGACCATTTAATGTTAATTGCAAAGGCAAAACGCCAAAATGTTACAGTTACCGTCGCTAGGCAACGACTGCGTAAGCGATAGTAAAGCAGAAACCGAATAACGGAGCTACGCATATTCTGCTTCGCATTGCGGGCAGATGTATGTATGTATATGATTTGTTCTTATTGATGTCAATAAATAATTAGATTTTTTTATTTAAATATTCTGCTTATTGCATTCAAACTTCGATATTTTGATGGTATCGGTGCCAGTGCTTTTTGATCGTGGCTCATCGCTGCACGGCATTGACACGAGTGCCGTGTTTCATATTCCGAGTTTGTGCGTGGCCGTATTGACTCAATATGGCACGAAAAGACTCAAATGTGAATTTAAATTTGGACTCAAGTATCGTTTCATAGTATCCATCATAGTGTAGGAGCACACTAAGAAAGGCTTTTGGAAAATTCTAGCTCCAACGGGGGGAAAACGAGCTTTAAAAAATATTAGTTATAGTGGTCATGTTCGTTTAACGAAATAGTTTGTCAAGAACAAAAATGTAACGGACTACTGAACAATTTTTTGTCAGAAAATGTTCATTTAAATACCTTAAATGCCTTCCTACTGGTAACCTTTAAGGTGAAAACATATGGGTAGGTTATGCACACACAAAATAAATACAATTGGAAACATATTGAGCCGGGTTAAGACGGGCAATACCTGCTAGTTATAAATATTTTTTATAGAGATACCTTAAATTTTTTATAGAGATACCTTAAACAAATCTAGCAGTTTTGTCTTTTTCAGAAGTTTTTAGAAAATAGGTGCACTATATCACATACATAGCTGACATAGTAAATAAAATATTGTATTTTATTTATTTATTATTAGTTCTTAGTGCGACACGAAAATAAAATATCCTTAGGTAATAGAATTAAAAGTGATCTGATTAGCCTACTTAACCTATATACATACATATATGTATATGATAAATACGAAAACCAGGCTTAGTACCAAAAACTATTGTTTAATTCCATATCAAAAAAAATATTTGTATTAAAACGAAGAAGGAAGGATTAATATAAGAGAGAGAGAGAGAGAGAGAGAGAGATTAATACATCAGAGTATGTCAGAGTCGAACATCCAATATTTGAACGCTCAACTCATTTTTGCTTGCTGTCGTCTTCTTTCTAGCCTAATATATAATACTGTGTAATTTATGAATTTATGTAACTATGTTCATTTGTACAGCAGAAATCGAAACATTTTTCAATTGTCAAGAATGATTGCCTTTCCAAAAACAATTAAACGTACCGCCGGCACAACAACAAACAAGAAAACTGTCAAACAAATTTTGTTCATTTTATAAATGAAAACATTCCAAATAATATGAATAAATCGTTAGCTTTGTAGACAGTTAATTCAAGGCCTACTTTCATTCACATTTGTAAGGATATATTATGTAAACTCTAATAATGTATTCCAGTTAATATAAATAATTTTTTCTTATTAAACAAGAATTGTTCGGAGCCGCTATGGAGTGTTCCTCACACCCCATTGGTGTGTTTTATTGACACAATGGATAAGCGGGCTCATCTAGCTGTCCTGTTCAGTATTCCAATTTTACAGTAGTTGACCCGAACAGGTTTTGCATAAACATACTTATGTACATATAGTATTTAATTGATGTTCACACACTTCAAAGTTGGAGAGAAAATATAAGATGTATGAAAGTTAAAGAGAGGATAAAAGATGACATGTTATAAAAGTTCTAAAATTGTTAAATTCCATTTCGCTTTAATGGGGTGTATAGATAAGGTACTGAGAGGAATACAACAGGCATCTATGTGCAAAAAATGTGTTTCCTCTAGCTATTATAGTCTCTAAGATCTAGGTGTTCATACGGACAGACGTGGGAACAGATAGACCTTATCATGCTGTCTGCCTGCCTCCTTTGGCCTGTTACATTTTTCACTTTGTACCAAACCTAATATACTCCTGTACCTTTCAGGTAGAACTAGTCCTATTTCTTACTCAAATACTTTATACGCTCTCCAGTTGAGTGTTACATGCACCGACATGATTGAGACCTGCTTAGCAATGTAATTTGACTATTAGAAGTGTTCATCTGAGAGCGAGCTGCCAAAGTGTTAGTAATATTTTCCTATCCAACTGAACTAGTTCAAACTCAAATACTTTATACGCTCTCCCGTTGAGTGTTACATGCACCGACTTGATTGAGACCTGCTGAGCAATATAATTTGACAATTATAAGTGTTCATCTGAGAGCGAGTTGCCAATATGTTAGCAATATTTTCCTATCCAACTGAACACAAATATCGATTTACCCCAAAAATTACAAAGGGAAACTCGAAAAGACCGCGAGTTGGTTTTTTATTTTTTTTCCGAAGCGAAGCGGTGACAGTTGGCGCCAACCAATCCATCAATTTTCGTAGCGCCAATTGTGCCTGTTGCTCGTATAGCATGTATGTACATTCGTATGTATGTATGTATGTATACACTAGCAGGTATTGCCCGTCTTAACCCGGCTCAATATAATGTTTCCAATTGTATTTATTTTGTGTGTGCATAACCTACCCATATGTTTTCACCTTATAAGTTACCAGTAGGAAGGCATTTAAGGTATTTAAATGAACATTTTCTGTTCTTGACAAAAAATTGTTCAGTAGTCCGTTACATTTTTGTTCTTGACTAGTACATTAATTTATAAGAAATCTTCTTGTCGTACTGGGAATTAATAAACAAACAAACAAAAAAAAAAAACAAAAAAAAAAAAAAAAACTATTTCGTTAAACGAACATGACCATTATAACTAATATTTTTTAAAGCTCGTTTTCCCCCCTTTGGAGCTAGAAATTTCCAAAAGCCTTTCTTAGTGTGCTCCTACACTATGATGGATACTATGAAAGGATACTTGAGTCCAAATTTCATCTTTTACCGTTGGGGCTGTGCGTTGATCACCAATTAGTCAGGACAAACTGTTTTATATATAGAGATAACGCAACGTTTTAAGATAGACTACTTGTATGTGCAAAAAAGGGGAATAATTATAAGTGTATATCCCAATTTTAAATTCACATTTGAGTCTTTTCGTGCCATATTGAGTCAATACGGTCACGCACAAACTCGGAATATGAAACACGGCACTCGTGTCAATGCCGTGCAGCGATGAGCCACGATCAAAAAGCACTGACAATTCTCATCTCAATTTGCTAGAGTAAAACTTTCGATAGTTGAAGCCACCGATACCATCAAAATATCGAAGTTTGAATGCAATAAGCAGAATATTTAAATAACAAAATCTAATTATTTATTGAAGCAGAATATGCGTAGCTCCGTTATTCTGTTTCTGCTTTACTATCGCTTACGCAGTCGTTGCCTAGCGACGGTAACTGTTAACTATTGGCGTTTTGCCTTTGCAATTAACATTAAATGGTCACAACGAAAGAAGAAGAGCGAGCTAATGACTTGCAGTTGTTGTTGTTTTTAGAGCATTATTTTTTTTACAATCAAACAACTGTGTTCGATTGCCCAATGTATACATTAATACGAATGTACATATGTACATGCTATATTCATACACAGGCATACATACATATGTACATATGTACATATGTTTCTCTTTACTTTTTCAACCGTACGTAGAGAACCGCACACATAGACACGAACTGTTGCTTGTTGTATGTATGTGTGAGTGTGTGTATGTGATGTCCCCAACTATTTGATATTTGATAAGTATATGGCAAGTAAAAAACATATTGCTATATTTTAATCGTTGAATGCCAATTTGTTGATATAGTTATGTTGATTACATTACCCAAATTTGAAATTGATCGGACAAAATTTATAACACAAACTATTCATTTGAAAAAGTGAATAAATATTAAAACCCCAATAATAAAATTAAATGCGATATATCGAAAATATCGATACTTGTGTTGATATATCGTAATACATGTCGAATACAAATACATCGAAAAACATCGTTTGAGAGTTATTGATTATAATACTGTATTCGATTGTTCACTGTACACATACATACATACATACAAATGTATTTGTATGTGTACGGTAACTGTAAACTTTTGGCATTTTGCGTATGCAATGAACAGACGTAAATTATCAAAACGAAAGAAGATTTGCGAGCCAATAACTTGAAGTTGTTGTTTTAAAAATTTTGATTTGAAACCATAGAACACTATTTATTACAATTAAACAACAGTGTTCGATGGCCCACTGCATACATACAAACCTATATACATATGTATATAGGAATGTATGAACGTACATACATACTTGTTGACGTACATACATTGTATGTACATACTATACATACAGACGTATGTACATATGTATGTACGTATGTAATACATATGGTGCTGGTGTAATTCATAATGCGAGATTCTTTCTAGGGGGAGCAATGTCCCCCTGCCCAACCTGCGTACGCCCTTGTAGTCCGTTATCCTAAAAACCCCTTATGCCAAATGTACTAAACAAAGAAAAAATAACATCAAAATATTTATGTTATAAAGTTAATAATTTTTAATTAATTAACATTTCTTGCCCTGTCAGTGCAAGACGAATGTACTTTTGTACATATGTATGTATGTACATACATGTGTACAAATGAACATTCACACATTAGTGTCTCACATTTAGCTTTGGCTACTTCAACCGTTTGCACGCAACTACACGAACAGCTGCTTGTATGTATGTTTGTGTGTGTGTTTGTGTGTATGTATACTTAGTTGTCCCCAACTGTTTGATATTTTGTATTGTTTGTTCTACCTGCATTTGTAAAATGCATATTTTAAAAATCGTTAAATGCAAAGTTGTAATTTTAGTTACGTAGATTATATTACCCAAATTTGAAATCGATCGGACAAAATTTAAAACACAAACTTTGCATTTGAAAAAATGAATAAATATTAAAACCCCAATAATTCAAGCTCCAACACAAATTTCGAAAAACCAAGTATGCAGTTTTGTTTGTATTCTTTTATAGATTATAAAAACCGAATTTAAAGTTGATCGATTCAGAAATGCAGAATTTTCAAACAAACTTTGGAGCTACTTTTCCCCCCTTTGGAGCTCGAATTTTCCAAAATCCCTTCTTCCTTCTCTCCCTTCTCCCTTCTCTTGAGCCCAAATTTCAGTTTCCTAGCTTTTACCGTTTGGGCTGTGGGGTGTTGATTGTGTTTCAATTTTTCCACGGATAACCCCCCTCATGCCCCAGGAAAAATGGTGAAAGACCAAGTATACAGTTTTTCTTGTATTCTTTTTGAGAGTATACAAACTAAGTTTGAAGTTAATTGGATGAAAATTGTAGATTTTTCATACAATCGTTGGAGCCCGTTTTCCCCCTTTGGCGTTCGAATTTTCCAAAACCCCTTCTTAGTGCTAACTTTCACTATAAGAGGGATCTTGTGTCCAAATTTCAGCTTCCTAGCTCTTACCGTTTGGGCTGTGCGTTGATTGCCAATCAGTCAGTCAGTCAGTCAGGACAAACTGTTATATATATATAGATTGGACAATCGAGCACTGTTGTTTGATTGTAATAAATAATGTTCTATGGTTTTAAGTCAAATTTTAAAACGAAAAACAATAACAACTGCAAATCATTGGCTCGCGCTTATTCTTTCGTTTTGATAATTTACGCCTGTTAATTTCAAAGGCAAAATGCCAAAAGTTTACAGTTACCGTCGCTAGGCAACGACTGCGTAAGCGATATTAAAGCAGAAACCGAAAGCGGACCTACGCATATTTTGCTTTGCGTTGCGGGCAGATGTACATATGTATGTTTGTATATAATTTGTTCTAATTGATCCCAAAAAATTATAAGATGTTATTATTTAAATTTTCTGTTATTTATTTACAGCGGCTTACCGTTTTAGTGTTAGCTAACAACGCTACAAATGTATTGTGAACATATCTAAGAGTCATTTACCGTTAAGCCTATTTTGTGAGCGTATTCATGCGATTTACAAATGCAGAAACACACATTTTACATTCACAACAATCATATTTGGAATTGAAGACACAAATTAGTGTTGAATTAAAAAATGTAATACATACTTATATATGTATGTATGTATGTACAAGTATATAGGCGGATAACGCCTGCATGAAAAATTGAAATGTATGTACATATCAGCGTTGCCGAACGCTCCAATTTTGGCGGGACGTCCCGATTTATAAATCAAAATTAAATGTCCCGCGTCGGACTTTTCGGGACTAACTCGACCGTGCGTACAACGTGTACTCGGTATGATTATTTCATTTGGGTATAGTGAAAAGCAATGATTGGTTTTAAACGAACCCTCACCAACCAGTCAGTTCGACTCACAACTGCGAAGACTCAGAAGTGAGCGGTTGTGACCGAAACTTTTTGCCTGCGTGCAAGAAATGATCGAACGTCGTATTTACAGTCATGCCCGCATGACCGAAATGACCAATGATATCGGCGGGTGCACGTGCACTTGCTTTTTCTATTGTTTTTTCGGCTATTAGTTCAATAGTAACTTCATATACAAGTATGTATATGCATATAAATTAAAGAAGCCAACAAAACTGTTAGCGAGAAGAAATACCTTCTTTTTTTATAGCCTGTACCCAAAGGGTGAAAGGCTATACTAGTTTTGTGCGAATGTATGTAACACACAGAAGGAGGCGTGGCAGACCCCACAATTTTATCCAATTCGGTCAATTCTAAGAAAAGTTATTCGCGAAACAAATTATCTCCAGTGCAACCCCCCTAAACTGCAGCAACAAATTCGCTCTTCTTCTTCCTCTTTTTGCTTCTGCTATGGGCGCATATACTTCAGAGTCGGAAGTTCACCTGGGTTCACGCTGCTCATGCGCTGCCTGCAGCTCTGCCGGCAGCGCTGCCCGCAGCTGTTGTTGTTGTTGCTGCTGCTTTAGTTCAACTTTGTGCCGCATACATACACACATATAAACACGAATAGGCACGTGATGTAAATGTATGCTGTTAAAACTGAACATAAACATGTCTTCTAATTGAATTTAATTACTTCATTATTTAATTCACTTTTTTTAATAATTTATTTTTAATTTTTTATTAAATTTTCCTTTTTTGTGGAGGTACAGGCTATTTTACTGTCGGGCTTGCTCGACTGTAGCGTTCTCTCTTGTTTTTTATTAATCATATGTATAAACTATTATTTAATCAAAATATTAATTTTTTTGACCCCCTTTGGAAAAAGCTGCATACGCCCTAGACGGACTACACATACACGGTTCTCTACGTACGGTTAAAACAGTAAAGAGAAGCAAAACAAAATCAATGCATGCATATGTACATTTGTATGTATGTAGATATATGTATACTGGAGGCTGCTCAGGGCCCATCCTCTGAACCTCCACAGGGACTAGCCGGATACTACAACCTCATAAAATAAAATTGTCAAGTTCATTTAACAAATTTAATGATTGTCCACGATGGACAGCTTCAAATAAAACAATTAAAAAAGCTAAAGTCGGGTGTCCCGACTTTGAAATACTCTGTACAATACAATAATTATAGAAAATAAAAAAAATAAAAATTTTAAAAAAAATTTTGATCGATTTTACTATAACTTCTTGTTAAATCGGTTTATCATAGTGAAACTTGGCATACGGACACATAATAACCAACTGGGGGTATTTCGAAAATTTTATCTCGAAATTCCAAGAATTAAGGGTTACGATTTGTGGTGGAGAGGGGGGAGGGAGGGAAATTCCAAAATATACATTTTCTGCGTATTCACATAAGGCATCTTGGACTAAAATTTTGTGTTCTTAGGTCTTATAGTCTCCGAGATATAGGCGATTATTGGGAAAACCCCCATTGGGGGTAATCCTCATAGGGGGGAAGTGGGGGGGGGGGGAATCAAAAAAATAAAACAAACTCGTATAGCGTACACACAGACAGACAGGGCTAGATCGACTCGTCTCGTCATGCTGATCAAGAATATATATACTTTGTGGGGTCTGCCACGCCTCCTTCTGCCTGTTATATTTTTCAGTTCCCGCAAACCTAATATACTTCTGTACCTTTCGATCTCGCACATGTGCCGTTCTACCTCTAGCGCCCGCTACTGGTCGCAAGCGCACTATAACGTCCCACGCTTCCTCCGCTGGCCTGGAGTGCATCTTGCCCGCTACCAGCTGCTGCTGGGCCCTGTAGCGCCTGCGCAACCGGCACTGACGCACATAATTTGCGACGCTGCGATATACATCAGGCCAGTGATATTGGTCTGCGACGCGCGCACGTGTTCGACGCACTCCCATATGGCCGTCGCCGTGACATTCTTCCAACACCTTCTGTCGTAGTGGCGCGTCCACGCACAGTCTCCATGATGACACAATCTCCTCTCCCAGCACGTGTGCGCTGCGTCGGTACAGTCGGCCATTCGCATCCACTAGCAAACCGCCGCAGTCCACTTGTAACAAGGCCGCCAACGTGCGCTTTGCTGCGAGTTTAAACCTGCCTGCGTGGGAGTTTCCCGCTATGCGTCCCAACAATAAAGCTGTTGGGTATTCGGACAAGCATCCACTCCGTGTCCTCCCATTTCGCGACGCCTACAAATCGGTCCTCGTCGTTGTGTGTCCGCTGGAACTGCCGCCACCGACTGTGGCATCGGCGCGGGACGCGTGGCGTCCCACTCGCAGCTACCGGCCGCCTGCCCCCTTACCAGGATTGATTGTTCGTACTCGTCGAGCGAGTCCACCTCTTCGCAGGCAAGCGGATTCAGGCGCGTATTTCTGGCAGCCCGTTGGCGTGGACGAGCCTCAGCAGTTCCTCCACAGGCATCTCCTCGTCGCGCATCAGCCGTCGCATTGCCCGGAAATACTGGTCAGCCATCTCCGACTCGTCCTGGACTGGGCCATATTCCTCCCGCCGGCATTCTTCCCTATGGGGATCTGCTGGGTACTCCTTTAGTAGGTCCTCACGGAATTCAGCCCATCGTTGCGACAAATTGCGCATCGACCGCTCCCACTTCTTTACCTCGCCCACCAGGACTACTGGTAACACTCACCAAATCATCTAGTGGTACGTCGTTCATCTCCGCCATATCTTCCAGGTCTTGGAGGAATGTCCCCCGCTACCGTCGAATTGGATGCCCCATTGTGCCATTCCGTTCTACTGAGCGGCTCGTCCGGCTCTTTCGGCTGGCGTCAGCGTACGCTGAGCTGTCACCGCCTGTGTTTATTCGCACACGTGCGGTAGTGCGAATCGGCAGGACGATTGTGGTCCTGACAAGTTAGGCTAGAGGACGCTTATTGTCCTTCTGTTGATCAAGGCGGGATCCTAGTGGTCCGGCTTGATGTTTGGGTGGACATTCGTGGTCCGTTTAATTAAAGGCACTTGTGGCCCTGCTGCTTCAAGGGACCCTCGTGGTCCAGTAGGTGCGAGTAACACCGGTTGTCCTGATTGCGCTTGAGTGAAAAGACGCAGGACGTTAGTAGTGACCAAGGATACCGGTTGGCAATCCTTGGGAGCATGTAGTCAACGTGGTAGTCGGCGTGATGAAGACCAGCGGTTCCTGACCCAAAGTAACAGGCCGTTCGTTGATAATTTGCATACTGATTTTATTGTTAAAAATCATGGCTTATATAGCCATGCTTAAAACTAGCTTACATTTACTCTTTCTATGTGTTGGTGGTTTCATAATATATGCTTGGGCAGCATTATTGTGAAGTTAAGTATGCTGGTGTCAGCCCAATTCGGTTCATATATTATGACCTGATTGTTGGTCTTATGCTGAGGTAGCAGAATAATATGTGTCTTATTCTTGCTTATTATTGCTTATGTTGGCTGGCCAGTGCCAATATTTATATGCTAAAACAATATGGGTGTACAGGTTTATGTGTACTTATATGTATGATATGTGTTGCCAAGCTACTTTATTGAATGTCTGTTTGCGTCGCGTTGATGAGATGTCATATAGTCATTCGCGTCGCAACATTCTCCCCCCCTAAATTGCAACCTTTCGCAATTTATGAATTTATTACGCATGGTGCGTGAATATGGCTTGTCAATCACATTTCTTGTGCTTAGTATACACCTTCATGTGCCCTGGATGGTCAGATGGTGGCGACCGGTAGTGCCGTTTAGGTAATATTTCTGCTGGCCGATATTACGGTAGTAATTAGTATGCATGCGTATATCGCAAATGCTATCGCAATATGTATGCATTTGAGAGTGTTACGTCAGCATTTAGCCGGCGGTTGGTGTTGTGTATTGGTAAAAAAAAACCTATTCCAGAAGAAAATTCTTTGAAGCTTCTTCTATTACTTCTTAATGTAGTTTGCTTCTGAGTACCTGCTGACCTTTCTTATGGTGAGTGTTTAGGGAAAGTAAGCTGGTATGTATGTATAGGTGTCATTGTGTTAAATCTTTGCTAACTTATATTAATTCCGATAGCTGATGCGGATTGGTTGTCGTCTCGGTCTGGAACGTGATCCCGATTTGATGGTTGCGGTGTAGGCCAGATTGGAATCGGTATTGGTATTGCTCAGTGGCTGACGTCGGAGCCACAAATTAATCGAGATGATCAGGGTTACGTAGGTGCCAATGGTGGCGATGACTGCTTCTAAGTGAAGCTGGCTTTATGTGTTCAAGTAGTGTATTTGCCAGAATGGTGAGTTGTGCTTGCTGCATCAACATGGTAACTTGGTCTGTACTTAGCGTTATTCGTTGTAACTGCTTACTAAACCTCGATTGCCTTTTAGGTTCTTTCTTGTCGATGGATACACACGCCGGATATGCTTCTAGTACTTGCGACGTAAATGTAGGGTGCTCCGGTAGGAAGTAATGTGAACTGGTTAGTGAGCACACAGGGTCAGTGGGGGTGATAGATGTAGTCTTCATGTTTATGAGCTGCCAGTCAAACGCCTTGCAGTCAGCTTTGCCGTTGCTGATTTCATTGACCTGCGTCCGAATTGCTTCTAGCCATGCATTGCTGTCAATTTCGTTCTGTTGCGCAATGTTCAGCGTGCTGACTTGAATCAAGGCTTCCTTTCGGGCCGCGTCTTTCATGCGATTTGTCTCTACCATAATCTGGGTGATGGGCTTAGCCATGAGTACCGTATACCTTGAGTCCCGTTTCCATCGATATCTCGTTCAGATCTGCGTTGCCTGCCTCCTTTTATAGATACCTTCGTGTGCCGGAGGGCATACATTTCATGTGGGTGGAGTACGAGAGACGACTTACATACGTGGCCTTTGTGCGAAGTGTCCCTACATAACCGCTGTAATATTTCAATGCCTTGGTTGGCAATCTTCAGGTCTTGCCATAACAGTTGCAGTTCATAGTAGCTAACGAATTTCCATTGGGACACTGCTGTGGCCATGGGTGCCCGTTCTTGACAATAAAGTCCAGGTGCATTTGGAAGCTGAGTATCGTTGACCCTGGGGTGCTCGGCTAACGCTAGTAGTATGAAGGCTACCAACAGCATTACGTTGATCCATCTTATGGGTGATAAACTGATTGGTGCGGTCAGTCTGACTCTCATGTTGTCATCGTTTACAGGTTCATTATTGGTCGATTTCGGTCTTGATTTGTCGGTTTTGATGACCGATCGACGGGTCCTGGTAGAGCGATCTCCGTTATTTAGGATGCGTGGCTCAGAGATTCGTTTAGGGATGGTCGGTGTAGATGTCCTTTTAGGCTTCCTGTAGTATTGCCCTGAATATTCTGCTACTGTGACAGCCTGCTCTGATTGACCCTTTGTAACAGCCCCAACGCAGACTGTCTTGGATGTTACCCGAACATTTACTGGTCCCGACACAATCCATCCGAGTACAGTACTTTGTAATATGAGTTGGCCGATTCCTAGTGGTATCTGATGAGGCTGCACCAGACGGTGGTAAAATTCGGCTCCAATCAACAAGTCAATTTCGGTTGACCGGTAGAACTCAGGATCAGCTAACTCTATTCCCATCGGAATTTGAACTTCATCTCTGGTGATCGTCGTCGACGGTTGGTCGGACACAATTGTGTTCAGAACCAGAGCTTTTACTTGCATGTCATGCTTGCAGTTTGCCGATGACACCTGCAGACTTACTTGTTTTGAAGCTGGTAGATTGCTGTATCCAATGCCCTGTAATGTATTCTCTATTGTTGTGGCCTGATCTTCAAGTCTGTCAATAAGCGCCTGGATACAAAGTTGGCTTGGGATCCAGAATCCAGTAATGCTCGCACGATTTTGTGCTGACCATTGTGGGCTGCTACTTTCAGCTGTGACGTGGCCTATAACACGTATAGGTTCTTAGTTCTGGAAATCGCTGTCGGTATGTAGCATTGTATGATGCGACTGTTGACATTGGAAAGACTGTCTGCTTGAACACTCCCGAGAGCTGTGCGTGGCGATGATGCATTTTGGGAATCGGTTAGTTTCTCGAATCCAGGCCCATCGTCGGTCCACGTGTGTTGCCTTGAACGTCACGGATTTGTACACTATGTGCCCAGTCAGCATGCAGACCTTAGCTCTCTGGTAGGTGCCGCTCCGGTGGTGGCTTTGGCTGGTCGGTTGTTATTCTTCGTTACCTCCAGCGCTCGGAAGCGACGGTTAAGAAAGTCCAGGAACGAGCTAACAGATTGCAATTCAGTTAAGTCCTTGGTTTCTTGCTCCAGTAAGGCTAAATTGAATCTATCCAACTTTTTTCTTAGAATGTACAACAGCATGCTGTCCCATTTGAGTTCGACTGGATCTAGGCCCACCTGCTTCAAAGCGCTAAGCGTTTTAACGGTGGTGTCGTGGAGCAGCCGGATGGCCTTGCTATCATTTGTTGCGGAAGGCTGCTCCATTAACCTTTCCAATACGGCAGTGGTGATAGCCCTAGGATTTTGATAGCGTTGCACTTATGTCTCCCAGGCCACTGAGTAGTTTGAAGCTGTTCCGCTTAAATGGTCGATGAGTTCAGCTGCCTCTCCCGTTACGCAGGACTTTAGGTAGCACATCTTTTGGACATCTGGTAAAGTGGTCCTGTGTATCATCTCTAGGAACTGATCATTGAATGCGGGCCAGTTCACGTATCGTCCGTCGAACGGTGGAATTGCGATTTGCGGCAGCCGGAGGGCCATGTCGGCGGTGGGGTGCGTGCTTGCTAATACTGCCTGGGGGGCCTCTTTGCATAGAAAGTCGTTCAGCAGCTGTTGGACTCTTAAGAAGAGGACGGAGTTGAATCCTTGCCTTTCTGGGTTTTCCCAGTCGATGTCGAGTACATCCCGCTTGTCCTGGATACGGTTCCACGCTGTCAGGGCTAGCTCTTGTCTCTTTGGCAAAGTCGGTTGAGCTGACCAGCTCTGCACCATTATCTCACAGGCGTTCAGCTCATAGTTAAAAGAGGCGACGCCCGGAGCTATCACTCTTGTTGGCGTCATTCGTCCTGCTTCCAGGGCCGCCAAGTTGATCAACTCTTCCTCAAGGTTCGTTGGGGTTGCCGGCCTTGAGGAGGTGCTGGCTGGACGAACCTGCAGATGGTACCCTGACATGGAGGTTGTTGCTCTTCCTTCGGGATCGCGACTCGGGCTACAGCTGGCCCCCCTGGTTGGAGGCTGCTGGAACAACTCCAGGTATCGCTGGGACTGTTTTCGCGGGTGCTCGTATAGAAGGAAATACTCATGCTCGGCCGGTAGCTCTTCTGTGGCCATCAGGGCGCTCCAGTTCCCGTGCCAAGCCTTCCAGTCGTCGAGCCAGGTTTGGGTAGTACTCAGGCTTAGACTTGCGCTCCCAGTCGTCCTTCTTGTAATTGGTTATGAGCCGCTCGATCTCCTCAAATCTGCCTCGCTGTGCTTGTACAGCTTCAGACTTGTCGGCTTTCGACATATTGTTAATGTACCTCTGAGTTACGTGCTCAGTGATTGTGATCCTGTATCAAGGATCACGTCGGGGTCACCAATGTTTATTCGCACACGTGCGGTAGTGCGAATCGGCAGGACGATTGTGGTCCTGACGAGTTAAGCTAAAGGACGCTTATTGTCCTTCTGTTGATCAAGGCGGGATCCTAGTGGTCCGGCTTGATGTTTGATATGTGATATGTGTTGCCAAGCTATTTTATTGAGTGCCTATTTGCGTCGCGTTGATGAGATGTCATATAGTCATTCGCGTCGCAACAGCCTGTGTGTCCGCAAGAGGCGGCGCTGGAGTCGGTGCTGTGACCGTGGGCGATGCACACCCGGCTGTTGGTCTATCGACGACATGTGCGCCAGCAGGAGTAAAATACACATGGGCCACGCATGTGCATATGAAGCCAACGCAGGCAGCTATTCTTAGCTATTGTTAGAATAGCGGCCGCGCATGTGCACAAAACAACCACCAACCGGGTGCCACGTCTACCTACACCTACGCTGGATATGCACGCACCGACTCAGCTAGCTGCATACAACACCCCACCAACGATTTATTTTAAGAATCACTTATTAGTAATAATTAGACCTACGCACATTTTCAATTTTGTATATAAACCCTTGCATTTCAATCAATAAACAGACAGAACCACAAGAACACTCGTGGAGCTCTGATCTCACATTTCCTTTCAGCTCCTCCGAATTATACATGGTTCAAGTACCGATTATAAAATACTTAGCTACTACATTATTACTAGGGTTTGTTTGTTTGAACCGAAAAGGCTCCGATTTAATGGATTCTTTCACTGTTGGGAAGCTACACTATCGACGGCTAACATGGGCTATATTATATTTGCAAAAAAGAATGGAATCCTTACTAAAACGCCAATAATGTAACCAAAGGTGTAAAATAATTACCTTAAAAAACTCCTAAATATCATGATGTTATTTCATAATCATCCTCCAAACATTGTCATTTTAAATATTAAGGCAATATTATTCAAAAGCACCCAGCCAAATAAAATATTACAAATCGATCTACATCGTGATCAATATTGAAGATATTTAAATTCACTAAACCATTGTGGACTGCAGACACATGAATTGACGGTAAAATTCGGAATTGCAATCATGCTTTTGAGAAATTAAAGCCTTCCAAGCATGTGCAATGGGACGAGGCTGCTTATTAAGGAATTGCAGGACAATTTAAGTGTAGCAACTATTATCAACGGCCCAGCAACTGGTCAACTAGCTCACATAACGAGGATACCGACGATACCGATGAGCCCATTTGATCATTTATATGGCTTCAATTTCCAGTAGTCTCAAGGCCAAGCTTTCGAATTAGTAGGGATCGACAAGCAATGTTTTACGGTATGTATTAACCTATCACGGGTCGGCGCTCCTAAAAATCAGAGAACCTCTGACCTAATAAAGAATAACAAAAAAAATCTAAAAACGAAAATCATTAAAAAAATGATATCCAAAACAAATTTCAATCCTTCTTAGTAGCTCATAGCAAAAATATATATATATATCCAACCATCAAATCGGGATCACGTTCCAGACCGAGACGACAACCAATCCGCATCAGCTATCGGAATTAATATAAGTTAGCAAAGATTTAACACAATGACACCTATACATACATACCAGCTTACTTTCCCTAAACACTCACCATGAGAAAGGTCAGCAGGTACTCAGAAGCAAACTACATTAAGAAGTAGTAGAAGAAGCTTCAAAGAATTTTCTTCTGGAATAGGTTTTTTTTTTACCAATACACAACACCAACCGTCGGCTAAATGCTGACGTAACACTCTCAAATGCATACATATTGCGATAGCATTTATCGGCCAGCAGAAATATTACCTAAACGGCACTACCGGTATATATATATATATATATATATATATATATATATATATATAATATATATCTGGGCGGACACTCACGGTCACGGTCACGGCCAATTTTTGTCCGCCCAAGGGGAGTGTCCGCATAAGGAGATTTATATATATATATTTATTATATATATATATATAATATATATATATCTATATATATATATATAATCTTCTATCTCTCTATATCTATCTCATATCTATATCTCTCTCTTCTCATATCTATCTATATCTCTCTCTATATATATCTCATCTCTCTACTTATCTCTATCTATATCTATCTCTCTCTATATATCTCTCTCTCTCCTCTCTCTCTCCCTCTCTCTATATATATACCCGTAGTGCCGTTTTCGGTCATATTTCTGCTGGCCGATAAATGCTATCGCAATATGTATGCATTTGAGAGTGTTACGTCAGCATTTAGCCGACGGTTGGTGTTGTGTATTGGTAAAAAAAAACCTATTCCAGAAGAAAATTCTTTGAAGCTTCTTCTACTACTTCTTAATGTAGTTTGCTTCTGAGTACCTGCTGACCTTTCTCATGGTGAGTGTTTAGGGAAAGTAAGCTGGTATGTATGTATAGGTGTCATTGTGTTAAATCTTTGCTAACTTATATTAATTCCGATAGCTGATGCGGATTGGTTGTCGTCTCGGTCTGGAACGTGATCCCGATTTGATGGTTGGATATATATATATATATTTTTGCTATGAGCTACTAAGAAGGATTGAAATTTGTTTTGGATATCATTTTTTTAATGATTTTCGTTTTTAGATTTTTTTTGTTATTCTTTATTACCACCACTCTTGCACCTTATGTATAATTTCAAATACGCCAGCGGCACGTACACATAAAATCATAGTACATAAAAGATTGTAAGCAGACTCCCGAGAATTTATAGCAATAACAATTTGGCTCCCACACTTCATGCTGTAAACAAATTTATGTTCACACCAAATTGCCAGTGCGGCTCAAATTCGGGACGAGCAAAGTCCAATTGCCAACGCGGCTCAAATTCGGGACGAGCAAGGGTCCAAAGTCCAATTGAACAAAGGAATTCATTGTCAAGAGAAAAGCTCTTGACCAAGAAAGCTCTAAACCGAGGTTTGCTAAGCGATCGCGAAACTTGGAGGAGTTGAGTCTTATATTTTCGTTCGAGCAATACGGATCGAGTCTTGCAAACTTATCGTTAAATTCACCTAAGTGTAATTCTCCATTAAGTCAATAAATGTCGTATTGAATATTGAATAAAACATTTTTTTTCAATCGATGTTACGTTGAATATTTAATTGGCGCAGCTGGTAGGATATATCTAGGGTGAACAAATAACCGCTACGTAAGGATTCTAACATTATCCTTGAACCGGTAACTAAATTCATTGTGAATGTTAATAGTGCTAATGCTCAGGCAGCATCTGTTCATTCTACGCAATTGAACAAATTGATTCACTGAAATATATCCGCTGAAGAACCCACGTGTGCAGTGCGTAAACGAAGACTTTAAAAAAGTTCGTGAGTGATATGATCAATTAAGAAAGGAATTCCAAACGACTGGATTCTTTCCGATCATCGCGCACAATTGTGTAGTATCACAACTAAATCGGACTTACTTCAATTTCGCGAAAAGTGTCACACAATCAACGACCCTTAAAGGACAACTAAAGTCCCAGGTCAAAAAACTCAACCACAATCAACGACCATTAAAGGACAATTAAAGTCCCAGGTCAAAGACTCAACCACAAATCAACCAAGTGAAACCAACAAAATCACAATCAAATAAAAATCATCAAAAATGGCAACGGGTGCAGAATCCACACCCGTTCTCACAGAGCTACATCTGAGTCAAGCCCTCGGACAGATTAGGCAGGTGCCTATGTTCAATGGAGCCACGGAGGAGTTGAGCGCTTTCATCAGAAGAATTGATTTCATTATGCGCCTCTACTTGACCGCAGACCCAAGACAGCGCAGCGTCTTGTTTGGAGCAGTTGAAATGCAAGTAACAGGAGATGCACAACGAGTATCTCAGTTGGCGGCACCGAATTCATGGCACGAGCTGAAGGCGGTCCTGATATCGGAATTTAAAACGCAAACCCCTTTTGAGGAGCTGCTCAGACGGCTCTACAACACACAATTTAGCGGCAACATCCGTAAGTTTGTGGAAGAATTAGAATATAAGTCATTTTTGATTACAAATAAGTTAACATTAGAAGATGATAGTAGAAACACAGCATTATATAAAAACGCCCTAAACAAAACTGTAAAAGATGTGATTACAAGAAAACTGCCAGATAGATTGTTCATGGTATTGGCAAGGTACGATATAAGTACGGTTTCAGGCTTGAAACAAGTGGCTCAGAGAGAGGGAATTTATGAAAATACCTTCTCCGATAGGAATAAAAACTACAATGGTCCGATAAATCAATCAAAACCCCAAAATTCAGGTTACCAAAGGCATAGCATTGATCGTGCGAATGGGGGAAATAATGATGGGAATCAAAATAAAAATTCCAATCAAACATATGCTCATAGACATACAAACACTTACAATAATACTAGACCAAGACACCAAACCGAGAATTATCAACAATTTCATCAAGAATTGCAACAAAAATTGCATCATGATAGAGTAAACAACCCTGTCAATCATCAGACGGCTCAGGTTCGGAGTGCACCCAATCCACCAGTCAAGAGGCAGCGTGAAAGCACTAGTGGTCAGTTTAAAATGGACACTTCAGAAAATTTTCATCAAGTAGCCTCGGAGCCAGATACAGGAACCCGTTCATCAGAATACTGATGAATAATAAAGAAATTAGGTGTGTAATAGATACAGGATCCTCAATCAATTTGTTGAAGGAGAATTTCTTCAACTTTCCGTCAAAAACTTGTCCGTTAGAAGTCCGTACTATAAATGGTACAATAGAGTTAAATGAAGCAGTGTTGTTCCACCCCAGTAAACTGTGTCCGACTAAACAGCAATTCTACATACACAATTTTTCCGATCGCTATGATATGCTAATAGGAAGAGAATTCCTTGAAGCGTGCCAGGCTAGCATCGATTATAAAACAGGGACAGTGACCCTAAACGACTATCCTTTCATGATTAGGTATAGTGACAATGACCAGCAAACAGACGAAGACAATTTTAAATGTCTCAACCCACCTCTAACAGGGGACATACCCTTTAATTTCTCAATCCAAAACGAATTGAGAGAGTCCAACGAGTTCAGGCTGGATCACCTGAATCTCGAAGAAAAAGAAAAACTTAAAAAGGTCTTGGCATAATTTCGCGATATCCAATATCGAGAAGGTGAAAATTTGACTTTCACGAGCACGATAAAGCATGTAATTCAGACAAAGCACGAAGACCCGGTCTATAAGAGACCACATAAGTACCCTCAAGCTTTTGCCGAAGAGGTCAATAAGCAAATGAGCGAAATGCTGACTCAAGGCATTATTCGCAAATCTAAGTCCCCATATTGCTCACCTATTTGGATTGTGCCAAAGAAAAGTGATGCCTCGGGCAAACAGAAATATCGTATAGTCATAGACTATAGAAATCTCAACGAAATAACCGTTGATGATAAATATCCCATTCCTATAATGGATGAGATATTGGATAAACTGGGAAAGAGCCAGTATTTTACAACAATTGATTTGGCCAAAGGCTTTCATCAGATCCAAATGGATCCAAGGTCAATGGCGAAGACCGCATTTTCCACCAAACATGGCCATTACGAATACACTCGTATGCCATTTGGACTTAAAAACGCACCCGCAACTTTCCAGCGTTGCATGAACAATTTATTGGAGGAACTGATATATAAGGATTGTTTGGTTTATTTAGATGATATAGTAGTCTACTCCACTTCATTGGAGGAACATATTGTGTCTCTGAGAAAGGTTTTCGCAAAACTGCGAGAAGCCAATTTAAAACTTCAGCTTGACAAGTGTGAGTTCATGAGGAAGGAAACTGAATTTCTCGGTCACATTATAACAACTGAAGGTATAAAGCCAAACCCCAACAAGATAAAGGCAATCGTTGAGTTCCCTATTCCAAAAACAGCCAAAGAAATTAAGTCATTTCTTGGACTTTGTGGCTTTTATCGTAAGTTCATACCGGGCTTTGCTAAGGTTGTAAAACCCTTGACCTCTAAACTAAAAAAAGGAGCAACAATAGACATTGCAGAAGAAAGCTATAATTCGGCTTTTGAGAAACTCAAGTTGCTCATAACGTCAGATCCAATATTGAGTCATAGACCGGTGTGCTATGCAAGTAGAACCTTGAATGAACATGAGCTAAATTACTCAGCCATTGAGAAGGAGTTGCTCGCAATTGTCTGGGCGACGAAGTATTTTCGATCGTACCTTTTCGGTAGGAAATTCGAAATTTTGAGTGATCACAGACCGTGGGTCTAGTTAAACAATATAAAGGAACCCAACATGAAGTTACAAAGATGGAGAATCAGATTAAATGAGTTTGATTATCATATCAAGTACCTACCCGGTAAGGAAAATCATGTGGCAGACGCCCTGTCAAGAGTTAAGATTGAAGAAAACCTATTAGGAGAAGTGGCATTACCAACGCAAGCAACAGTGCATAGTGCCCAAGAAGACAACCAAACTCACATTTCAATCACGGAAAGACCTTTAAATTATTACAATAAACAGGTAGAATTCGTGAGAGGCGACTCAAATGGAGTCCAGTTAATAAACTATTTCCACAAAACAAAACTTATAATCACATACACAGAAATGACTTTGGAACATGCTAAAGAATTAATCAAGGAATACTTGTGTACAAAAAAGAGCGTTATTTATTTTCCTAACGAAACCGACTTTCTGGTTTTCCAAAACGCTTATGTAGAGATAATTAGCCCAGATAACCTCACTAAGGTCATGAAGACATGTAAGAAATTAATCGATGTACAAACATATTCAGATTTTAAAGAAATCATTGTCAGAACACATAAGGATCTTTTGCATCCAGGAATAGAAAAGCAGACGGCCCTCTTTAAAGAGAGTTATTACTACCCAGATTACCAAAAATTGATACAAAATATTATAAACGAATGCGAGATATGCAATATAGCAAAAACTGAACACAGAGATACAAGATTGCCCTTCGAAATAACCCCCGAAACCTTCAACCCCCGAGACAAATACGTCATGGACTTTTATATGGTCGATAATAGACAGTTTCTGTCGTGTGTGGATGTTTATTCTAAATTCGCATCATTGATAGAAGTAAATGGTAGAGATTGGTTGGAGACCAAGAGAGCAATCTTGAGAGTGTTCAATGAAATGGGAAAACCCATAGAGATAAAAGCAGATAAAGATTCAGCATTCATGTGCGCAGCATTACAGCTGTGGTTAAAAACAGAGGATGTTAACATAAAGTTGACAACAAGTAAAAATGGAGTCTCTGACATAGAGAGATTTCATTTTTATGTAAGTTAATGAGTTATTAAGTTAATGAAAAACTTAGAATAATCAACAGTGAGTCCGATCCAGAGGTCAGAATGACCAAATTCGAGACAATTCTTTATGTTTACAATCATAAAACAAAACATAACACGACTGGCAGAACGCCAGCTGACATTTTTATATATGCTGGAACACCGGCATACGATACCCAAGTAAATAAGATAAAACGGATAGAAAGGCTGAATGAAGAGCGAAATAGTTACGAAATTGACACAAGATATAAAGAATCCCCTCTTGTAAGAAGTAAAACAACAACCCCATTTAGGAAAACTGGTGGCTTAAAACAGATAGATAGCAATCATTTTGAAGAAACAAACAGAGGTAGAAAAATAATTCACTATAAATCAAAGTTTAAAAGAAAGAAAAAGGTTAATAAGAGTAAATACGATAATTCCAGATCGTCCCCTGCTGAACCGCCAGCTACCAACTAAATTGGCAGTAATCATAGTATTGTTTTTGCTGATGAGCTCCGTCCGAAGCCAAAGCCTGGAAGTGAACCCTATTCATGCGAAAAATGGCTACCTTATATTTAAAACAGGATTAATAGATCTGCCTGTAAACTATCAATATCATTGTTTGTCCGTGAACTTGACAAAAACCGAACAGACGTATGAAGATCTGGTTAGACAAACTGAGGAGTTCGGAACATTGACACAAATTCAGTATCTTAGGAAAAAACTTGAAAGAGAAATGAATGAACACGACTCTATAACTCACGTTACCTCAGACAAGCTCTTGAGCATAAAGACCTCCACATGGCTGAACCCCAGCGTAAATGAGATCCTTATTGTGTCCCACATTCCACGAGAAATTGTTAAACTGCCAATCTTCGAGGTACTACCGTACCCAGACGAAAGCAATAATATATTGACTGAAATAATACATGACAAATACTTCGTTCGAGATAACCAAGCCTACACGGCCAACTCCAGAAACCTTGTTACGAGCAGGTGTATTACGGGAATACCCAAACCAACTCACAACTGAGTGTAGATACACGAAAGCCCACAAGAGTTTTTGAAATAATTATATCGAGCC